>NC_061098.1:22449086-22560236 GCF_015104395.2 Macrobrachium nipponense | reverse complement strand
GCGTTCACTGAGAGACATGATTATGTATATAAGCAGTAAATACAAAAATAGTGTTAATTCAACTCATTCAGTTTTGCTATGAAAAGAAACAATCAAATAATTTTTTTTTTTATGCATCTCCTAGTTTTGAGTAAAGAAAGAATATCTAATACAGTTTTGCAATATTTATTTGTTAATCATCAAGCAAAGAGAATATTGCTGTTATTACATTAGTAGTATGTATTAACAAATAGTAAATTATTGTGTAGAAAGTTGAGTATTATCATGAATTACATGAGTTTTAAATTAGAATCCTCATTGATTATCTGAGCATGTCAATTAACAAATGTGAAATTACAATTAGACAGTGATGGATAGTCTTCTCTCTGTCATGACAGTGGCTCAGGGGAAGAGAAGGGACAAAAACCGTGTTAGTGGTTCAGACCCACCTGTGAAAGCCAGGAATGGCTATTCTTCAGGTGCCAAGATCGATGTCGCTGTCCCTTAGGACAAGGCATCTGAAGGAGCTAGGAGGAGGTTCTCTTAGTAGTCCTCTTCGTGAGGTTCGATCTGAGAAGATAGGTGCATAGTAAGACGTGGTGAGTTCTTGCCAGTTTTTACTGCATTTAACTCCGCTTAACTTTCGCTCGTGTTCGTGTGAACGAAACAGTTGTATGAAATGAATGCTTCATTTGACAGAGTGAGAATACCGCAAGTTCAGAGAAGAGTGGGCAAGAATAGTCAATCCTCCTTTCTATTTTCCCTCTACTTCCTGGGTTACACCACAATGAACAAGGGAATAATAGGAACTCTATGGAGTTTACTCCCCAGAGTTCGAATCTGAGTGACTGGTTTTGGTTCAATCTTAGGATCTTACTGAATATATATCAATCTTATCAGGATGGATAGCACAGAGAAGATTTTGAATGACTCTCCAGTGCTACTGTATTGGAAACAACCAGTTCGGCTTGAACTAGTTATCTTCGGTGACTTGTTATCACCGTAGAAGTCTCCCTTCGAGACTGCTTCACCTTCATTCTCTTCATTAGAGAATGAAGGAGGTCTGCTTCCAGTCCGTATTATTGTCTCTCGAATGAAGAAGAATATACTAGTATGTTCAATTCCGTCTGTTATCAGTTACGCTTCTGAGTAATAGGCGCATATCTGTAAATTAGTTCTTCTGGTACGCAACTGAGACGAATATTACCTTAGCTTAATTAACCTGAAACTCAGGACAGCCTTTTGGGCCTCCCAAGAGTTTCTGGTTTTGATTTTGAGATGACTACTGTGCATTTCAGGGCTGTGTCTAATTGATTTTCAGTTGATAAAATTTTACCAAATTATCTGGTATGGATCGTATTTTGGAAATAGCTATATGAAACCACGGCCTAATTGGCAAAAATATGCAGTAATGTCTAATGTGGATAATTAAGGCACTTATTAGAGTAAATCAAAGAACTGTAAGGGGAACTTGGCTAAATTTAGTAGGCACCCAGAGAGAGGCTAGTTGTGACATAAACTATGACATAATAGCAGGGTTCCCAGTAGTGTGAATCACAAATATTTAACACTTTAGAATAAGTATTAAAGGAAAGGCTAGGCAAGTCACTGTTGAGAATGACAATAATATTATGGTTTCCATTGGTGATACCATGGTAATGAATAGGAATTTGGTATATATACATATGACAATATTATAGTAAGGGGATTTGGTAAATATACATATGGCAATATTACTATTTTCATTTACAGTTTTATGTTGATTATAGGAATACATAGCAGTTATAACATTATTTCTATTTACCTTTTGACTATCAGACATACAAGACTTTTGGAATTGGTCAAATACAATCATATTGAAATGAAAATATGATCATTTAGAGGTGGTTGGTACAATATTTTGCCCTAATGTACCTGGTAACCTTACATAATAGTAAACACCGCCGACAACAGGGCGAGGGCAGCCGATCGTCATTGGTTAAAGCCAGGGTATACGTGACTGCTGCTTAACCGATGACAAGCCTAACAAATTGTCCTCAAGACTTCAAGACTGCTTTCGTGTTGCGTGTTTTTTTTTGCAGTATGCAACAAAGAAAGAATCCTATGCGTCATATGCTAATTATTAATGGGTAAGTGGTTAGTAAGGCGATACACAAACACCTAACGATTTAGACAACAGGACAAAGGTGACCTTTATAGGGATTTCTAGTATGACGAATATGAAAAAGAGATACAGTGGAATGTTTGGAACCCCTATAAAATCACAAAAAACAGCCTATTTTGTTAGTTAAAACTCAAGAAAAACCACTAAACATTTTCATACTTGGTTTTTTTAATAGTTTTATCACAAAAAGTGCATTTTATGATGAAATTGATCAAAGAAACCAGGAATTTGCGGATATTTCTCATAGAAAAATACAGCAAACGCGCGAGTTTTCCGCGAATAATGCGGGGAAACATTCCCGAGAGAAATCCGCGAATGTGTGAGTACGCGAATCAGGGGGCCCACTGTATATACAAATGTTTTGTTTATATCAAGGTATTTCTAACTTTTCAGACCAAGAATAAACAATGGCCAAATTTGCTTGACTAATAAACTATCTCATTGATGAGCTGCAACGACCATTTTTAACAACTTGCCAATTCTCCTGACCTCCTTACACACATACACACACACATTTATATATATATAGCATATGTATATACACCAAATTCATTACCATTAACCATTATATATATATATATAATATATATATATATATATATATATATATATATTATATATATAATATATATATATATATATATATATGTAGTATACATATATTAAAATAAATAATAATATAAATTTCATTTATGTATTATGTGTTTATATGCATTTATGTATGTACCATATTTGTCTATATATTATACAGTGGTACCTCGAGATATGAAATTAATCCGTTCCGAGGCAGCCTTCGTATCATGAGTTTTTTTGTATCTTGAACCTCATTTTACATGTAAAAATGGCTAATCTGTTCCAAGCCCTCCAAAAACACCCCAGTAAATTTCATTAAATAAAAGCTAAATTGACCATATTAAAACAATGAAATACTACAACAATTTGGACCATTCAATACCTAACTTAATACGTATTAGTAGTACTAATATGTATGTACTACCTGTAAATAAAGTGTATTAGTGTTTATGGTATACAAGAAATACTGTACGTACATACGTACGTATGTAGTAAAATGTGGAAGCTTACCTTTCGAGTGAGTCTATCTCTTAAAGTGGCGACAGAGGAGGAGGACAAACGGCAGAGAAAAATTTGTTACGTAGTATGTACACTTAACTTAACGAAACACATTAAAAATGTCAGGGAACATAAACTAAACTTTATGAAAGACATCATCAAAACCGTAACACTAAACTTTACAAAAAACTTACTTAATTTTTATTTTTTTTTATTTATTTATTTATTTATTTTTTTTTTTTTTATACAAAATTTCAATTTCTTCATCACCGAATGGATGCCAGTCTGTTTACAGAATTTTTCGAAGCACCCATGAGAAGCCTTGAACTCTGGAGTTGCCGCCGATGTCCCCTCTCCTCCGTTGTCTTCGGCTTGGGCAATCAAATCGCTGAAAATAGCGCTGGCCTTCTGGCAGATTGCTGTCTCGGTTATCGTATCGCCAGCGATTTCTTTGTCCTCAATCCATAGAAGAAGCAGCCTCTCCATTTCATCATGCACGTGGCTCCTCTTGGTGGACAAAATAGTCATGCCCTTGGAAGGTGTAGCTGCTTTGATGACTTCCTTCTGCTTAAGGATGGTGCCTATCATAGACGGATTTCGGCCGTATTCCTTAGAGATCACACTCAACTGCATGCCAGCTTCATACTTTTTTATTATCTCCATTTTTGTCTGCATAGAAAGCATTCTCTTCTTTCCGTGAGCTTCAGCAACTTTCTTGGGACCCATGACTATACTGTACGTAATTAAGTTATGTAGTATACTAATTAAGTTCTCACACAACACGATAAAGTAGTACAACGAAATCAATAACATGAATTTACGTTAACAAACTAAATCGTATATGTGAATGAACGAATTCCGTGTGCGTACGATAACGCTGGTGAGAAGCAGTGGCTGAAGAAGAACGCCGCTACGTACAATGCATGATGGGATCATGGGAGAGATGCTGACCAATAGGAGAGAGGATCTTATGGCGGTGACTAGCATCAGGAACCAATGGGAGAGCGGAAGGATGGTGGCGAGTCTACTCAGTTGGCGGCGCGCGAGTTTTAAAATTGTTATCTGTGGTCCGGGCGAATCTTGGACTTTACAGCAACAACCTTTCGTATCTTGAAAAATTTTCGTATGTAGAGCCACAAAAATCTTTGTATTTGCTTTTGTATCTCGAGTTTTTCGTAAGTTGAGCCTTTCGTATCTCGAAGTACCACTGTATATATATATGTTATATCACCCTCTTCCCTGATGTTGAAGTATGAATAAATTTCATTTATGTATTATGTGTATATGCATTTATGTATGTACTATATCCGTCTATATATGTATTTATATATGTTCTATCACCTTCTTCCCTGATGTCAAAGTATGAATAATAACAATAATGATGATGATTATAATATTAACAAGAATAATTATAATAACTGTAATGAATGTTATTGTGATTATTATCATTATCATTAATAATATCATTATCAACACTTTATGTGGCAGTGTTGCATAGGAAAAAAACAATTTTTGTTAAATAATGCATCTGTATTCATTGGCTAAATATTGGTCTTTATCCACACAGACCCTAAGACTTAATACGTATTAGTAGTACTAATATGTATGTACTACCTGTAAATAAAGTGTATTAGTGTTTATGGTATACAAGAAATACTGTACGTACATACGTACGTATGTAGTAAAATGTGGAAGCTTACCTTTCGAGTGAGTCTATCTCTTAAAGTGGCGACAGAGGAGGAGGACAAACGGCAGAAAATTTGTTACGTAGTATGTACACTTAACTTAACGAAACACATTAAAAATGTCAGGGAACATAAACTAAACTTTATGAAAGACATCATCAAAACCGTAACACTAAACTTTACAAAAAACTTAAAATTAATTTTTTTATTTTATTTTTTTATTTTTTTATTTTTTTTTTTACAAAATTTCAATATCTTCATCACCGAATGGATGCCAGTCTGTTTACAGAATTTTTCGAAGCACCCATGAGAAAGCCTTGAACTCTGGAGTTGCCGCCGATGTCCCCTCTCCTCCGTTGTCTTCGGCTTGGGCAATCAAATCGCTGAAAATAGCGCTGGCCTTCTGGCAGATTGCTGTCTCGGTTATCTTATCGCCAGCGATTTCTTTGTCCTCAATCCATAGAAGAAGCAGCCTCTCCATTTCATCATGCACGTGGCTCCTCTTGGTGGACAAAATAGTCATGCCCTTGGAAGGTGTAGCTGCTTTGATGACTTCCTTCTGCTTAAGGATGGTGCCTATCATAGACGGATTTCGGCCGTATTCCTTAGAGATCACACTCAACTGCATGCCGAGCTTCATACTTTTTTATTATCTCCATTTTTGTCTGCATAGAAAGCATTCTCTTCTTTCTGTGAGCTTCAGCAACTTTCTTGGGACCCATGACTATACTGTACGTAATTAAGTTATGTAGTATACTAATTAAGTTCTCACACAACACGATAAAGTAGTACAACGAAATCAATAACATGAATTTACATTAACAAACGAAATCGTATATGTGAATGAACGAATTCTGCGTGCATATGATAACGCTGGTGAGAAGCAGTGGCTGAAGAAGAACGCCGCTACATACGATGCATGATGGGATCATGGAGAGATGCTGACCAATAGGAGAGAGGATCTTATGGCGGTGAACTAGCATCAGGAACCAATGGGAGAGCGGAAGGATGGTGGCAAGTCTACTCAGTTGGCGGCGCGCGAGTTTTAAAATTGTTATCTGTGGTCCGGGTGAATCTTGGACTTTACAGCAACAACCTTTCGTATCTTGAAAAATTTTCGTATGTAGAGCCACAAAAATCTTTGTATTTGCTTTTGTATCTCGAGTTTTTCGTAAGTTGAGCCTTTCGTATCTCGAAGTACCACTGTATATATATGTACACTGTATATGTTATATCACCCTCTTCCCTGATGTTGAAGTATGAATAAATTTCATTTATGTATTATGTGTATATGCATTTATGTATGTACTATATCCGTCTATATATGTATTTATATATGTTCTATCACCTTCTTCCCTGATGTCAAAGTATGAATAATAACAATAATGATGATGATTATAATATTAACAAGAATAATTATAATAACTGTAATGAATGTTATTGTGATTATTATCATTATGATTAATATCATTATCAACACTTTATGTGGCAGTGTGCATAGGAAAAACAAATTATGTTAAATAATGCATCTGTATTCATTGGCTAAATATTGGTCTTTATCCACATAGACCCTAAGACTTGAAACTGGGGGGTAACAATGGTTTTCACAGGGGCTGTTCAAGACTTGGTGCATATTTCAAATCAACAAAAACGTGGATTGCTCTATGGAACTGTATTACAAAATTAATATTCTCATTTAATGCCCATTCTTTAATTGTACTCTACTTGGGAGTTAGAATATGTGAAACAATAAAATAATTTCATATACTACTGTTACTACTACTACCAACATCTTAGTCTTCATTCATAGTGTATGGGGGGTATCTAGTAACGTACGTCACTACAGTATCTATGAGTCGGAGGTTTTTAGTAATGACGTTATACTAGCCTTTATGTACGAGCCTGCTAGATTTAGCTAAGTTTCCCCTTAAATTTCTTTGATTTACTCTGATAAGTGCCTTAATTATCAAAATTAGACATCACTGCGTATTTTTGCCAATTAGACTGTGGCTTCAAATTGCTATTTCCAAAATACGATTCATATCCGATGTTTTGGTGAGATTTTATCGACGAAAATCAATTAGACACGACCCTGAAATGCACAGTAGTGGTATTGTTTGCCAACAACACCACAACATTTGCATTATCACCAAACAAGAGGGTTTCTTTCCCTCCCATTTTGTTTAAAATGCAGGTGCTTGAGTGTATCTTTTTTGCACTCAATGGTTCTAAGCTGAATGCATTCCAAGATGGAATACACTCAGTATAAGGAGTTGAGTGAGGGGCAGAGTGCTGCCTTCTGTCTGAGATTCTGTTCGTTTTAGTATTGTTTCTCTATCGAGGATTAACTACCATTTTGAATATCTGCTTGGCCTACGTGGAGTCAGAGGAATTTATTTCTGGTGATAGAAATTCATTTCTTGACATAATGTGGTTTGGATCCCACAATAAGCTGCAGGTCCCATTACTAGGTGGCTAATTGGTTCCTAGCCACGTGAAAATATCTAATCCTTCGGGCCAGCCCTAGGAGAGCTGTTAATCAGCTCAGTGGTCTGGTAAAACTAAGATATAGTACTTAACTTAACTTAGGTCTCTGGTTAGCTCAGAATTTCCGCGTAAGCCCCATGTCTCGTGCTCCACATTTTCCATTGCAAAAATTTTCAGACAGAGATATATCTCAGACTCATTATCATCATTCTGTCTACCCCATGGTATAACAGAAGTCTGTAGTCTTCTGTTCCATCCCCTTCGGTTGCTGCGATGATGCAGAATGATTTTCTTCAGACAATTTGAGTTTTGTCTTCTAATATATATTTTCCTATTCGTTAGGTGTTCAATTATTCTTTGTTCACCCCAAATTGAAAATGAATAACGGAAGACTTTGCCTGTTCCCCGCCTGACTAGCTCTGCGTCCAGAGTAGATAGAAAGTTCCTCCCTGTTCCAACTCACAAGAAGTGGTTCTTCAGGCAGTGCAGTCCCTGTTTTCATTACTAAAAGAATCTCTGCCTTCATTGCAAGCACTGACTTTCTTGCTGAGTGCCATTGAAATAGCGGAATAACTTCTTCAGTCCTCTGTGAAACACGAGGGATTAGAGCCGTCTTCACTGGTTGGTGTCATTGACAGGACATTTTCTATAATCATAATTGTGAGAGTTTACTTCTCACCTTAGTTATTCACTAAGTAGTATTGTTTCTCCTTAGTTGCAGTTCAACTACTGATGAGAGACTTCTCTTGCCATCACAGGGACCTTGGTCTCTAGAAGGCATTTGACTCTCGTCTAATGTATATATACCTCGCGAGAATCATCATCTCATGTCTCAGCATAGTTGCCAAAGAAGATAGACGATTTGCATTGTTTGTTATCAACATCACCCTTCAAAAGGCTGGTGTCATGTCGTTACTTGATGCGCAATCATTAGGCATCTGTTGACAAGTCCGAATCCTTCATGATTTCCTGTGCTTTGGAGTTTGTATTGGTTGATCCAGATCAGTCATTAATTTGTCCTATTGGTGTGTTGTTGTAATTAGGAAGAAGCGACACCCTTCTTTGAGTGTTGATACCTTTATCCACTGCTGACTTCCAATGCAGAAGTGTCTAACGACACGTCTTCCTCTGAGTCCTACAAGGATCGTAAGGACCTCCTCTGCAGTTGTATACGTCCACTTTACGCTCTCTCAGAGACCGACCAGTGCCAGTGGCTTGGTACTTTTCACCACTCCGAAGAATATGTTGGACTGGAAGATAGATGCGGTCTCATTATGAACACATTTATTTCTTTCTTTCTTCAGGTCTGCCCACAGGTCCTTGTAACCTCTTTTCCTTGGACTGGTGGTGGGTGCGGTTCTAGAGGTAAGAAGGATGCAAGAGTGACTGGCCTCTCCACCTTCCCCTCCTCGTCCTTCTATTACTCTTCCTTCAGGTTGAGGATATGACTCGAACTTACACTTGCTGGCGGTCGGGCGTTTGATGCGGTGAGCTTACACATAGTTTTCTTTTTCTATTTTTCTTATCAGAAAAATGGAAGCAATCCTGCTCCTTCCTCTAACAAAGGGAGGAAGGAGACTGGCAATAATGCAAACCCTTTTCAGAACTTTGCTTTAATGTCTCCGACCCTTTTTCAGATGAGTTACGATTTGTCACTCATTTCAAAAAGGCCCAGAAGTCTGCCTCTTGACCATGCAGCTCCTATACTCTGATCAAGTTGTCAGAGGCAGGGCACTCCTCCTCGCTCTTATGACCAGGAGGAATAGCCCAACTGTGCTGAACTCCAGTCAGTTCTAGAGGCTCACTTACATTCCTCCCACCAATCAGTGAGTCTTCTTGATGTTAAGTGGGTTTGTATATCGTGTAGGAACAAATCACAATTTTTGAAAGTAAATTGTATTTTTCCTAACTATACATACCTGAGGTCCTTTACATTAATGCCCACCTCATGCTACCGCTCAATCTGAAACCTGGGCTGAAAGGCAAATTGGAGTGTTTATATCCAGGCAGGCGGGCCTACCCGCCTACCAGATGGTAGTTACTGCCTAACAACCTTGTTCAAGAATTTAATGGCTGTATTCCAGCCTACGCTAAAGATAATTCATAATGGAAAGGACCTCAGGCTTTTATAGTTAAGGAAAATACAATTTACTTTAAAAAATTGTGATATTGCTGTATTATTCTGTTGAAAAGGATGGCTGTGTTTAGCAAATTAATTTTATATGATAACTTTTCTACTCATTTTAACAGAATATGTTTGAAAGAGGGTCTTCTTTCAAGATATTATTATTATTATTATTCAAAACATGGATGGATTCTCTTCATGTAGAACAAGCCCACAGGGGCCGATGACTTGAAGTTCAAGCTTCTTAAGAATGTTGTGTACTATATTGAAAGAAGTAAGAGAAGTTAATGTGATAGTCAGAAAGAAAGAAGAGATGCACATATTAAAAAAAGAAAAAAGAAAAGTAAAGTTTAATAAATAAATTAAAATGTAAATTATTGAAATACAAGGAGAACTGTATTAGGGTAGCAATGCATTTGATCTTTGCTTGAATTTGGAAATACCAATTGCATGACATCCTCAGGGAGACTGTTCCACAGTCCAGCAGTGTGAGAAGTGAGAAATAAAGGACCTTCGGAACTGAGAAGGTCAACAATACTAGTGTAGGTTATCCCTGAAACCATAAATTTATTTGAGTGACAATTAGTTTTTGGTTGTTTGTTGAAGTTCATTCCTAATAAATTTAGGTTTAAAGTTGATACCATAGAGACATTTGTTTTTGCAGAGTCTTCCTCTGGAGGTGAGTGTACTGCAGGTGTTCTACGTGTATGTTCAACAGTGCCCAAGTTCTCAGCTTGGAGAATGCTGGGGACCGTTGCTTGTCATGGTAAAAGAAGGTACCTTGACATTATCACCTCCAGCCCAGCTTGTTTTGTTAGCCACACTCAATGAGTTTGTTCAACGAGCAGCTCCTCTACAAGAGAAAAAGGACATAAAAGAGTTGCAGGTATGTTATATTGAAAGAACACTTCAAATATTTATTGAGCCCCAAACTGATTACGAGAATAAATTTTTTTTTTCTGAAAATAGAGTGCCATTATTAAGGGTATCTAGGTTGTGCCAGTTTTCCACTATAGGGAGGTTTTGTTTTGTTATGCCTTTGACAACAGTCCTGAAAGTTCTTTGTAGCAGTCCATCTGTTTTCAGTTGTGTTTTGTCTTTTTCCTTTGCTAATTTTTTGCTTGGGTATCCAACTTTCATTTCTTTCTAGTAGAATTTTTACCCCAAGGGGATCTCTATGCAACTATATGTGTATTCCATGTATATATTGCTTGGTTCTTAAAGCATTTTACAAGGGTGCAGCTGAAGGATCACCATAGAAATATGCTGTTTCATATTGTATTACAAAACTTATTATTTTCTACATGGATACAGACCTTTCAGATGTGGAGTACCTTCCTACAAATGTGCTAACTGGACTAGGGGGATAAGCTAAGCCCCTTCTCACCAGCTTCTTAATGTCAATTTGCCTGTGATGATGATCACTCTTGTGCTCTCCCTATGTTTTCATGTGACCATTTTTGGGCCTTTTTGTGTTTTTTATTCTTTATTTCATTGCCCAGTGCTTCCTAAACTCATTTTTAGTGACGTGGAGTTTTTGTGTGTATTGTGTGTGATTTTGTTGGTTTTGTGGTATACTTGTTTTCTGTGCTTGCTGGCATGGAGATTAAATAAGATTAACAATGTTATACAGCCTCCTTTGGCAGTATATTCACATTCTTTTTATATTTCTTATACTCTTTCTTGTGCCTTTCCATGTTCTGAATGTATTTCTTGATTGTCTCCTTAGAGGGAACATTATCAGAAAAGGGGGAGATGAACAAGAAGGACGCATCTAGTTGCCCCTACACTGGAAGTGATGTTTGGTCCTTCTAGAACTTTCGATTCCCCTCCTACCTCTCAGTCTCTTCCCCTCGGGAAAGGGCAAAGGAGCATGTTCAAGGCTTGAGGTTTGCTACCATCTTGTCTCTCAGTGAGCCTTTGAGTTTACCTCTCATTGTGACTCTTGTGCGTTCGCAGTCACACAGGAAGGGGTTGGTGTGACCTGCCTGGTGTGGGTTTACCTAGTCCAGTTGTTAGTTAGATGCCCTGGTTCTGTACCAGGTGTACTGATAGTATGGTCAGGGGACCATGTTGAAGTAATATCAAATAAAAAATGGTATGTGATCCACATTAACAATAAAGGTAGGATTTTAATATCCAGTAAACTATAGGCACCATTATGTCATTGATGCCGTCTGATTTAATTGCAGCTACGATAAATATTTAATGATTTTGTTTGCCTTTTATTGCTTAAAAGTCTTTTAATTTTGTCTTGTAATAGCATTCACTCATTTTTTTTTTTATTTCAGGAAGTATCTGGTAAATTACTGGAATCCTGTAGTAACATTGCTGGATCCTGTCTTGAAGCCACTACATGGTTGAGAAGGAATTTGACTGTCAAAACTGAGTCAGCTGACAAAAAAGATGGAGTTAATGGTTGGTTTAGTTTTTACATCTTTTAATCTAATATTCCCATTGATGTTTGAATTTAGGCTTTGCTAGCAGCACAGATGTTTCCCCTTTGCTTCAATAAACTAATTAGCTGTGTAATTTGTTTTAAAATTTTCTTTAGCTTCTACTTCCAGTTCCTAGTATTGATTGATTTCTTTTGGTACTTATTAAATGTATGCTTATACAGTGGGGCCTCGTTATCCACGGGGGATAGGGCCTAAAACCCCCCCGTGATAAGAAATACCCGTGTTATCCTGATACCCCCCTCAAAAATTGCTTAAAACTGCCTACTTTAATAGTTAACCCACCCAAGACCACTATTCCAATGTTTATAACTGCCTACTGTAGTTCAAACACCAAATATGTTTTCAACTATCACCTAAAACTAAATTCAAGACAGTTTTAAAGTTATTGTACAAAATTAGCCTTAAAAAATAAATGTAGTAGCCTATATGTACTACTGTACATAGGTATGTAGCCTACTAGCCTAGGGATTACAGCTAGAAGCCTACATACGCATGGTGGGCCTCTTTTTTTTTTTTTACAAGGAAAGAGAGGATGAGTGGTAAGAGAACTATCAAAATATGTAAATCATATGGGTACTCACCAACAATCTATGTTGATAAAAGATGGCGACGATTTTGCAGTGCAATCCAGTAATATAATAACGATAATGCTACCAAACAGTATGCAGCGAAAACATCTCTTCCCTTCGTCCACACGTTAATACTAGTAGTATATTCCACGTAAAAACCTTCATCTGACCTTTAGGCGTCTTTCCCATAAGAGTAAAAGAATCAGGGCTTTTGGATGCCACATAATTACTCGTTTATATGGGTGCAATTTAAAGAACGCGCCGCACACCACATTTCATAACAACAACAAACAAACGTTTGTAGGCCAGTGTTGCCAACTGGGAATGGCAATTTCTTGCTAGATTTTGTTCCATAAAAAGGCCTAAAAAAAAATCACATACCGTATATACTCGAATAACGTGCAATCTCCCATATCGTGCAACCCCCTAATTTTCACCAATAAACAGTGGTTTTGTGTTTTGTCATGTATCTCATGTATCATGCAAGTTCATAAGGTTGGTGGTTTAGCCTGCTAATGGCCGAGTCATTCAGATGTGTGCTGATGCTAGTCAATTTACGGTAATTTTCTTATTAATCTCGAGAATTGAATAGAAAATCTCAAGATTAAAAAAAAATCCCAAGATAATAAAATAATTGTAAAAATAACACGCCTTGGAGGGTCCGTTTAATCAATCGCTCTCTCTCTCTTCTCTCTCTCTATATTTTCTCTCTCTCGTCTCTTCCTCATCTCTCTCTCTCTCTCTCTCTCTCTCTCTCTCTCTCTCTCAGGAATAAATACGTACGTACTGTAATTTTGCAGTAAATGTGTAGACATTGTGTGCGTGTTTAAAAAATGTGCAGTACACACACATTCCGATGTTTCGGTTTTTGGAATTTTTCAGATTTCGGAAATGTGAGGTCAGATGCATAATCAAACAAACACCACTACTGCAGCAAAAACATTTTTTCCCTTTATGTTTTTTTCATTATTATTATTTATTAATTACAGTTTATTTAAATAAATATATATATATCTGTTAAAATGAATGTGAGATAATTAAGATCACCTATAATAAAATAGTGGGACAATTAATACCATATGTTCACTAATAGGTATTATTTTCAAAAAAAAACATTCCGTAAAACACAAAAAATATATGTACATAACAATCAAAATATAATAATGTTTTGCAGTTCAACTAGTGAATTTTAACAATAAGTATGACTATATAATATATATTTTACCATATCGATCTTGAAGTTGAAGAGTCGTAAAATTCTGAGGATGGTCCGGGGAAAAGGAGGATTTGTACTTTGTGATTACGTATCGCTACATCACCATGTGGTATTTTCATACCACTATATTGATGACGCATCGCTACGACACACTGGTGTTTTTTCATACCACTATACGTTAAAGTTAAAAAACATGACATAGAATCGACTTTGCGACTTCGTTCACTTTGATATTTTTAACGATACAATAACTATCATTTGTACTACTAAAACCATCTTCACATAAGTAATTTTTCGTAAGATATGTGTTGTTGCAAAAGCTAGCTTATACATAAAAGGCTTTTATAATTTAAGTCATCTTAGATATACATATGCACCCAAACTCATTGTGGGGAAAATTTACTACTGTTTCCTCGGATATTGAAATACTTTAGCATCATTCAAACACTTTTAATAATATAATGAATAAAATACTAGGCTCTACATATTTCATCGTATACAAAAATACTACATACAGTTATATACACATACTTTTATATACAAAGTTAACAGTTATATACACATACTTTTATATACAAAGTTAATAATATGAATAGTGATCAGACGACAGCTGTGCACTGGAACGTACGTACTACTTGGAAGATAAAACGAACAAAAATTTTGTTGTTGTTAGTCGCCGGGATAGATTAACATTTTTCCAGAGATTAAAAAGCTGAATTTTGTTTTGAAGGTATGTCAACCGCGATATTATATTATTGTTTTCACGAAGGAATAATTATATAAAGAAAATTATTGAGTAATTTTTGCCGTCAGCAGTCAGAAAATCACGAACATGGTAACGTTCAAACCTAGTGCCATCCATGGCGTATGTCTATAAATAGAACAGAAGCAGAGGGCAGTCATTGGATAACAGATCTCCATGGCTACCAACCAACCAATCAGGTGTTAGTTATACTACTCTGTAATTTCTTAGAATGAACGTTTCACACACGAAGCTAACGATGATGTATGTGTTTTGCATACAGTACGTAGTTTAGTTTTTATTATTAGTGTAAGTATTTTACTGATTTCATGAAGAATAGAATGATTCCTTCTCATTACTTTGAATGCAAAATGGCTTGAAGATTCTTCCGCAAAAAGAGAGAAAAAAAAATTCCTTAGAAGATTATATCTATTTACTAACGCGGTTGACATACCTTCAAAACAAAATTCAGCTCTTTAATCTCTGGAAAAATGTTAATCTATCCCGGCGACTAACAACAACAAAATTTTTGTTTGTTTTATCTTCCAAGTAGTACGTACGTAGTCCAGTGCACAGCTGTCGTCTGATCACTACTCATATGATTAATTTTGTATATAAAAGTATGTGTATATAACTGTTAACTTTGTATATAAAAGTATGTGTATTAACTGTATGTAGTATTTGTATACGATGTAAATACGTATAGCCTAGTATGTATGCATTATATTATTAAAGTGTTTGAATGATGCTAAAGTATTTCAATATCCGAGGAAACAGTAGTAAATTTCCCCACAATGAGTTTGGGTACATATGTATATGGTGACTTAAATTATAAAAGCCTTTTATGTATAAGCTAGCTTTTGTAACAACACTATCTTACGAAAAATTACTTATGTGAAGATGGTTTTAGTAGTACAAATGATAGTTATTGTATCGTTAAAAATATCAAGTGAACGAAGTCGCAAAGTCGATTCTATGTCATGTTTTTCCTAAACGCGTTGACTTAACCTGTTAAGCGTCACCCACGTAATAATACGTTTACCGCGATCTACTCGGTAGCGCCTTCAACGGGATATTACGTTCAAAACTTTGACTGTGCTTGTCAAGCCGTCAGCCCCGTAATAATACGTTTACCTCGTATAGAAAGTGTAGGAACATCATTTGGTAAACACTCTCAGCACACGGGGAACTTATTTCCAGCCTGGCAACTCTTTCCTGGTGGTCGCTTATGCTAAAAAACTGCCTGTCCCTGTTGGTTTTCTTTCAATACGCTTCGGGCGTTTATCGAGACAAATTGGATTTCGCGTCTTTCACAATGAATGTCCCAAAGAGGAGGCGTATTTCTTCAGGTGAGATCATTCAAATACTAGATGAGGAGTCTGATATTGATAACCTATTTGATGATGAGAGCTCTAGTTTCTGAATCCTCCAGTGATGATACAAACTTTTCTTCCAATAGCGGGAGTGAAGATGAATTTTCTTTGCCGAGTGACTGGACTCCAAGAGAGAGAGAGAGAGAGAGACGAGAGAGGAGAGGAGATGGGAGAGAGGAGAGAGAAGAGACGGAAGGAGAGATGAGAGAGGAGAGAGAGGACGAGAGAGAGAGAGGAGACGGAAGGAGAGGACGCCAAGGAGGAGAGAGAGAGAGGACCGATGGGGAGTGGGAATGAGAGATGAGAAGAGAGAATTTGCCTACACGTAATAATTACAGTAAGGAATAAAATAAACATAAAAATCAATATTAACTGTTTCAAAAACTATCATCAGTGCTATGATCGCTGATTACAAAAAAAGCGTGACGGTACGTTAGCAGCGAGCTCATCCGGGGAGGACGCTTAACAGGTTAAAGGAGAACGTTATTTTGGTGTTTATCACTGGCACAAACCCATAACAATGCAGTGTATGTATGATAATTCTAAACTATTATTCACTACCAAAATAACGATGATATTTTGTATCGAAAATTAATGTTACGTATATTCCAAACATTATTACTACGTAGCATGAATAGTACTATAAAAATTTCGAAAGATAATCTTGCTGTGAACGCTACCATAATTTGATTTTCATATACGTACGTACATTTTGTCAGCTGGCTGGCCTCGCATAGATAAAATTGATTTCACTGATATGGAATTACTCCACGAATAGCCTTTTTATTATGAAGATACGACGATAATATATAAGGTGAAAAAATGCTTTTATGTATTTCGTTTACGCTTCGTCGCCAATAACAACAGCAATACTTACGATAATCTATGACAAATAGCGTTTGTATGACTTCATTGTTCAGAGAAGTTATATACGAATACTGCCAAAATAATAATGAAGTTCGAATAAATTTTAGCCTTAATGTTATTACTACTGTAATTACACTACCACTACTATTAAAATTTCTAAAAGTTTATCAAAACAAAAAATGTCGCTTTGAAACGCAACCGTATACATAAACCATTTTCATACGTAAAGGTATATGCTTACATTTTGTGGCTTGCCACTCCGACGATAAGTTGAGTGCAATGATGTGGAATTATTCTTCGAATAGGCTATTTATTATGAAGATATGACTATAATATATATGGTAAGAATGGTTTATTACCTTTATTGTCAATTAATATCATAATGTGAATGTTTGTGTACGTTGGTGGTTATCGCACTGCAACTACGCTTAGCCTACCAATGAACGTCGTACATAAACCTTGAATAGGCTATTTATTTCGAAGATAGGACAATAATATATTAGGTGAGAATGGTTTTATTACCTTTATTGTCAGTTAATATCATTATATGAGTCTTTAAATGAATGTTGGTAGTTATCGGACCACGGCCGAGGGTTAGCCTACCGAAAACTCGCATACGCAACACAACAACCCGTGATGCAGCGATTCATACCAGTGATGTAACATGAGAAACGGTCCAAGAAAAAACCCGTGATTAACTGGATCCGTGAATACTGATCCGTGAATAAGCGATGCCCCACTGTAGTTACTGATACTGAAATTTTTTGCCAATAGATATAAGGATAAATTATTTGGGATGGAATCTTGCCTACTGTTAGAGTTAGCTTATATCTCCGCATTGATAGGCGAGTTGGCATTCTCTTATTCTTCCACTAAAGAGAAATTGACTCAAACTACAGAGTTTCATGCATGCACTTCCACTAACTTGTGCATTTCATACTTAACCAATTGGAGATGCTCAGATGTCTCCTACCATTAAGGGGGTTTTCAAAAGTATTATGGGTTCTATCCTTAATCAACGGGAAAACAACTGTCCTTGTGTCAGAAGCAGAGGTTTGTGTATTGCTTAGGGTCACATTTTAGAGGAATTTTCTGCACCTGGAAACCTTGTGGACATCCAAGTTTTCTCAGCTTTCTTAGATATAGTAAGACTTTTTTTGCTGGCTGCAATCAAGGTTATCATTCCATACTTTCCTCAGTATTGTGTCATGTGCTATTAGATTGGCTGATGATCTGCACCTCAAGGTGTTGAGGTCAGTTGAGACTGAAGCTCATACAACTTGGTAACAGTCTCTGGAATGTAGACGCAGGTCTTGAATTTTATCTGCAGATTTCTTTTGAGCCTCTGGAATGAGTTCCATTGAATTATTAACTATTGAACTTTCTTTGATAGGCAGTCAAAAGAGTAAATTTATCGCAAGCACTCTCCTTAAGGCTCTTGTAAAGGGACTGTTTTTTTATGTTTTTGCCTTATAGCTGAGAATGTTGTTGAGAATTCCAATTTACCATCTTTGTTTGGGAAGAAGATGAAACACTTCTCTGTCCTGTTGGGGCAATTAAAACTTACTTACTTAGGTTAATACTTACTTAGAAGGGGCAGTTATCCTTTTGTTTTGTGATTTTAGAAACTTAAAGAAACGTCTTTGTCAAGGTTAAGCCTGGATGAGACAAAGTTAACCTTTTGTTCTGTGGGTTAGAAGACCTAGATGTCTTGTCAAAGGTTAAGCCAGGAAGAGGCAAAATTAACTTTTTTGATTTGTTATTTAAGAAAATCTAGAATGTCTTTTTAAAAAAACATGAGATTTTTTGTGATTTATTTGATTAGGCTAGTGTATGGGAACTAGTTCCATACCTTCTACCTTTATTGAAGGTAAACATTCATAATGTGAAAGCTGTTGCAAATTCATTTAGTGTTTTGACAATTTGTCTCTTGAGGTTGGGATTAATGCAGTGTAGTAGAAGTGCAAATTGGTTTTGCTTACTCACTACTTTAAGTATGCAGAATTGTTTTTTAAAACAGTAAAGCCCTTAGTCCGCTACTAGTAGTCTGTAGTCTTTTCCTGAACCAAAGAAAGAGCACCCTTTTGGCTCTTTGTTTTAAATCTTGGGTATTAATATTTTTGGGGGAGCATGAAGGTACATGTATAAGAATGTACCTTTATTTCATAAAGGTACAAACCTATAGCTTAATTGGCTGAGTGGGTTTATTCTAGCTGCACTACCAACCATCCTTTTCTTAATGTGGGAATCAGTTAACTTTACCAGCAGGTAAAGTTAATCCCAAATGGTATAAATTTTCCTAAGAAATTTATTACTATTTAGATACTTACCTACTGTTTAAGTAGAGACCCACCCAGCCTCCCCACAACTTAGTAGGCTGGTCAAGGAGAATTCTGCCAGTGTTTTTTTTTATTATTTTATTAGCTGACAGGTAAGAGGGTGAAAGAAGAGTGAGGGCAGTTAGCTAGCTAACCATGGTAGGTAATAGTTTAGAAAGTTAAGTATTAGTAAGAGTAATGTAAAGTCTGGTTTATCCACAATTATATTTGGGTAAGGGTACAATTTTCTAACTTATATTAACATAATACAATAATGATTTTACATTATATTAACATGGTGAATTGTACAGAATACATATTTGAATGTTATTTCTTAATAGTTTAATCATATTTAAGAAAGTTTTTTTTGCCAATTTTCTAATTTTAACCTTAATTTTAATTATCATAATGATTTTGCATTATATCTACATAGTAAAACTTCTACATATTACTTTTTCACAAGACATTTCTTAAAATTATAATGGTTGAGGTTCATTGCGGTGAATATATGAAGATATGTGTTAAAACATTCAAAATACATGTGGTGGAGACACAGGTATACTAGACATTCATCTGGGCAGCCATTCAATCTTTTGTTCGAACGCTGACTCGCCTGTTGGCACGGAGATATAAACTAACTTTAAGTGTGTAAGTATCCAAATAATAAATCTTGTTACAAAGATTCATATTTACAGAGGTAAGTTGCTATGTTAATTGGTGAGCATTGAACTATGATGCTTGTTCTTTTTTTGCTGTGACACAGTCTACAGAAAATTTCATAATATTGGCAGAAGACATTTTACTGTGGTATTTCAGAAACGAGCACCCTAACCCATTGTAGATGAATATTTAAAAAGGAGGATACTATTTAGGGATGGGTATGAAGTGGGCCACTGTGGAGAGATGATCATTTTGTAGCTGCCAAATAAGCTCTTAGAATGCAACAACATGATAATGTTCTGATTAATAGTGATATTTGAGTGTCTCTTGGGATATACATAGCTATTATGACGCATCACCATTGAAGCACGACCCTCTCATGTGAGGGAGGATGTTCCTGTTGTGTTTGATATTCCCAAAGGATCAGTTTTGCTTTTCCAATATGTAAACAACTGGCTTGAGAAGTATATTTTTTTGAGTAGAGAAAATCCAGGTTGGAATACCATCAAGGTGTAAGGCAGGAGTGAAATGTGATTAATTGCTAGGACATGGCACAAGAAGAATGGTTTTCCAGTTTTTGTCTGTGATGGGCCAAATATTTGAGTACATTAGGACCAAATTCCTTTGTAATAAGGTCAGGCTTTAATTAGGGCTATGAACAAAATGAAAACTAATGGGCCTATTGATAACCTGAACTAGAAGAATTTAAATTGGAAGACTCATTAAACAAATTGAAGCATGTTTTAGGAGATTTATGAATAAATACTTTTAGATATCCATTCTGACAATTGATGAAAGCCTGACTTCTTTTTAAATGGATTGAAGACTGAGAAGACTGTTACAGTCATGAAGGAAGTCTTAATGTGGAATGATTTAGGCATTCTTGGCCATAGAGCCTTCAACTATAGTACTAAACTGGCTTGGTTCGAGAAATTGTTTGGCTTGTTTTTCCAGTAGGATGATGATTTTGTAATCAAGAACATGAATCTTCTGTGAGTTTTCTTTATTTGGATAAGGGATTGGGAAGCAAGCAGTGGCCCCAATACAGAGGTGAGAGAAGGCTGTGTGGGAATTAGCAGCACAGGCAGGAAAGAGGACTAGCATCAGCACCTGTGCAAAAGCTACATAGGTGGGAATATGAAATTTTGATATGTTAAAGGGCTGAAACTTTTTACTGAAAAGAGGGGAGATGAAAGATATCAACTCACTCAGTGGAAATCCATTACACCGAAGGATATCAAGATCTTTTTAGTACATATTTATCTAATTGCCCACATAAAACTGAAACCCAGTGCTGTTAAGACAGTGGTTTTCTTTGTACAAACACAATTTTTAAAAAGAAATTCAACTGAATATGCAAACAGTAAATATACGTACTTAAGTTGATAGTTTCTTTTCATTTTCAGATGCTGTTTCATACAGTGTAGCAGCACTTAGTGTACTGGCAGAGTTACTGGCTCCCCTTCTGGATGTCTTGTATGTGAGTGAAGAGAAAGACAAAGTTGTTCCTCTCTTAACTAATATTATGGCTCATGTTGTACCTTACCTACGTAATCACAAGTAAGTACCTTGTTTGATATTTATAAACAAATGTTAACCATAAATTGCCAAAATTTTTTCTTTCCAGTGTTATATACAGTCAACTCTTGAAATTTTAGGTTTTGGGTCCCCAGAATTGATTTAGACAGGTAACTTGCATCAATATGTAAATGGATATTTTTTTTAGCTTTGTAGCGATTCACATGACCCTGCTTATAACTTACTTAGGTTAAAAATATAAAGGAAGCTAAAAAAAGTTTAGTGTGCGCACACACACACACACACACACACACACACACACACACACACACACACACACACACACACACACACACACACACACACACGGAAACAAATTTAAGGAGTTAAGCTGAACAGTGGCAGTAGCCACCTACATGGTTTAAAATTCTTTACAATCTACATTCCAAATATATTTTCTGCTTAAGAGGTAGGCTGCTGTCACCTGAATAGAAAATTTTGTCTGTGTTAGAATTGGGCATTTTTTTTTTTTTTTTGTAAGAATACCTTGGCTGATGATACAGATGAGTAGTATCCATGCCCTAATACTAAAAACAATATAGTACATCTTGTAAAGTCTTTATATATAGTGTAGTTGATGAAACAAAATATGTAATACCCTGACTGATATGTGCATTTATGACCAAAATGGGATTATGTTTGACCTTGAAATTTCAATTTACACATTCTAGGCGAGGAAATATGGCAGCTTTTTCAGCATGCTCACAGCTGCTGTCTTCCCTGTCTGGTTACCAGTACACTGTTAGAGCTTGGCGACGAGACGTGTTAGACCTTTTGCTGGATCCTCAGGCTTTCATGATGCTTCCTCCCATTTTGCCTTATTGGCGAACAATTGTGGATTATCTTTGCACACATGATAAAACTGTTTTCAAAGAATTGCTAAGTAAGTATTTGTTCCTTAATATTACTTGAAATTCAATATCTCTTTAATTTTGTATTATTAGGGCTATTTTATTCCAATCTTCCATTTTTTGTTATAAAAAATATGAATTATTTGGTAATGCAGCCTCCTTGCACAAATAGTTTTGTGATGAGATGTCTGGAAAGGGATAAATAGAAAGAAAAACAAATGGTGGGGCGAAGATGGTCAAAGAGGAGTGGAGGGAAGATGATAGAAGGAAGTAGGGAGGCTTTGAAGGACATGGCAAGAGCAAAAATATTTCGAAGCAAAAGGGGAGATGGAATATGTTTTGGAAATCTAAGTGTATAAAGAAAGATAGAAAGAAGTACTCTGAAAGTGTCAGCAAGTGTAAAAAAATGACTTGAAAATTTAAAAGAATAAGTAAAGGGATGTAAATGCAATACTTTTGAGAATTTAGTATATGAAGAGAATAAATATGAAAAATAACTGCATATTTAACTTTATTTTCTGAATTACAGGTCGAGTCTATGTCCCAGGGTGGATCATTAAAGCTTGTTTTCCAGCAAAGAATCAGAGTATGAAATTCGGGCAGGATTATTGAAAAGATTGTCTTTCACCATATTTTGCTCTGAAACTGATCAGTACACTCGTTATATACCTGAAATACAAGGTATTGTATTATATCATGGTTTTAAGTTCTTTGTTCGGTTGTTAACAGTTGTTAGTATTTTCCACCTTACCTAATGCTTAAAAATTTGAATTCCACTAGGTTTATGTGTTTTTTGAAAAAATTTTTTTCATACATGAATGGTCAATCTGTAATTTACTTAGTCATGAATTGTGGATCATAAGCAGGACAAAAGGTTATCCTAGTGCTACCTTTAGTCATTCTTGGAACAAGAAAAGTTGTCATCTTCCTGGTGAGCATTCTTACTCACATGCATAATTTTTTGGCTTGCTAAAGACTTTATTCCTACACAAATACAGACTTTTGGTTTTTGCATAGGATTATGCTTGCAAACTGGAGCTGGAATGGCCATTAACTTTCAAAAGAGGTTGTTAGCTACCAGAGATAGGTGGGAAGCTTTTGGCCGCCATCGAGTCAAGGTGTATGCTGCGCTCTCTGCCCAACTACCATTTGACTTTCTTTTTGTTTTTGTGATAGATGAGTGTGTTTATATGCTTGCCTATATGCAAAATCCTTAACTTTCAACAGCCTGGGGAGAGGAAACCTTTGGTTTTTAGGTGTTGTCATGGTAAACAAACCTTATACGTAACTGGTTCCTCTCATTGGAGATAAGTCCTCATACTTTGTGGTTTCCATGCAGGAAGCGTGATTACAATTAATAGTCCATGTAGTGGGTGAAGTTTCCCCGGGAGAAGAATAGAAAGAGGTAGGTTTCTTTGGTGTCATCAGGATGTAATACAGTACTCTTTTGATGACACCGAGGATTCTATCTGATTCCTTCTCAACCCTGGCAAACTTCCACCTGCTGTTGCTACTCCTAAGGAATTAGTTTCCTCCTTCGATGTCTCCTACTGTTTCATCAATAGAGAATTAAAGTAAGGGTATGACTGACCGGTTTGACTTTTCCCCAGTGGTCTCCGATCACTTGGAGGGGGAATTGTTCTTCTCAGGATGAAAGGAGATTGCCTCCCTTAAGCTAACCTGTTTTTCAGGTGTTGAGCCTGAGGGGCTTAGGGCATCCCTAAGTCTCCTGGGGGCATTGAGTGTTGAGGGTTTGATCCACCACTTGAAGGCCTCCATAACTGACTACAATACCTACAGTACTACCTCCAGTAGTGTGCCCACTAGTATTACCCTAACATCTCTCCCTTGTTGACATCCATCTCACACCCTGCTGTCCAAAAGCCTGCTGCAACTGGCAGAAGTTGTAGAACAGGAATCGAGAATCGTCGTTGTCTAAGTCTTCATTTTCGTCGTGTGCTGTCACCTCCTCCTCTTCTTCTTCTAAAGCTAGCAAGCGGAGGAAGAAGAAGGCTGCCTCTCCCAGCCTTAAGCCACCTTCCATGGAGAAAGCTACAGTAAGGATGAGTTATGGAGTTCCATTTGACAACGTCTGAGAGAGAGAGAGGTGGTTGGATGGTTAACGACTGAATTGGCTGTTGGTGGGTTCTAGGTTGTTTGCTGGTGCTGTGGAGATTAGAGTTCTGTGTTTTGAGTGAGTCTTTTTTGTCAGTCTTGGGTTAGAGCCTGTGACAGTCAGTAGTGTCGGGAGCAGTTGGTTGAAGGGATTGATATTCAGCAGAGTTGTGTGTGTTTTTGTTTGTTATTTAGTTGTTGTTGAGTTAGCGTTGTTTGCTTAGACTTGTTGGCCTGTGCTGTTGTGATTTTTTGTGTTGTTTTGCAGTGGTCTTCTGTTGTGTTGTTGAGTTTTGTTGTTATGTGTGAGGTTAAGTTCCTTGGTTGTTTGCTGTGTTGTTAGGTTGTGGTTGTGTTCCTTGGTTGTTTGCTGTGTTGTTGAGTTTTGGTTGTGTTCCTTGGTTGGTGTTGTGTTGTTGTGGTCCTTGGTTGTTGAGTTGTTGGTTGTAGTCCTTGGGTGTTGTGTTGTTGTTGGGTTGTGGTTCTTGGTGGTTGTTGTTGGTGTCTCAGCGACCTTGACCGGAGGACAGCACAGCATACATGTGTTTGTTTTTTTGTGTGCAGGTGTAGGTCAATTGTCCTGCTTGTATTCTGTAGTGTAAAGAGGAAAGTGTGACTGAGGGTGGGTTTGGCAGCTGGGGTGATTAGGTTTATGTTGGGGGGATTTGTCACTTGTTTTTTAAACTTGTAATCCCGCCACATTATTTTTTGGTGCCCGAACAGGGACTGTTGGTGCGGCAGCTGCAGGACGATTGGGGTATTGAGTTGTGTGATTGGTGGAGAAGGTGAGGAGGGAAGGGATTGAAGGAGATAGAGGCTGAAGGAGGAGCTGAGGTTGGCGAGGGAAGCTAAGGAAAGATTGGAAGTGGAGAATGAGAGGTTGAGGGTAGAGTGTGAGGAGCTGAAGAGTGAGTTAGAGGAAATGAGAGCAATGCTAAGAAGTGCGAAAGTGGAAATGAAAGAAGAGGTGAAAGGAGCGGAAGAGAGAATGGTTGAGCGAGAGAGAATGGTGAGAAAATGGATGAAAAATTTGGGGTAATGATGAATGTAGTGCAAGAGATGATGCAGGAAATGATAAAAGGATTCATGGGAGAGGGAGCTGTAGGAGGTAGGCCTACTGGGTCTTGTGACAGGCCAGGAGTGGTAAAGAAAGTGAAAGAGCGAATGGATGAGAGTACGAGTGACTAAGGTGATTTAGTTGTGATAAGTAAGGGAAAGAAGGGGAAGATACAGAATAAGGATAAACCTGAGGACAAGAATAAGAAGGGGGCTGAGGAAAAGAAGAGTAAGGGAAAGAAGGTTAGTAAGGGTGACGGACAGGATGAGACTAGGACTGAATACATTGGGGAAAGGGCTGAGAGTGATTTAGATAGCGGTGAGTGGAAACAGGTAGGTAGAAAGAAGAAGGGTAAGAAGAGCATGGTTAGGAGTATGGACGTGAATATGGAAGTGGATGGTTATTTATATCTTTATCTTCAATTTTGGGTAATATTATGGTACCTGGACACTTTGTTGTATCACCTTTTGTTAATTTAAACATTTATTTCATCTTTAGTTTTGAATACCGAGTACCTATCAGATTGACTTTTTTGGTGTTTCCATCCAAACCATTTGGTTTCCTTATTTTTATAAATGACATTTCTTCTGCTGGAGATGTAATCAATAGATATTTTTCTAACTTTAGCGAGGATATCTTTAATTTGTTTCTAATATCAGAAATCATAACCAATTTTCCTTCCCATAAAGGGAATCAAAATAATTCAATGTTTGATCTTACTTGAATTTTCCATTTCTTGTATTACTAGGATATCCATATGGCTCCACTGTACTACATGGCATCCTTATGCTTGGATTTGAGTTTTTGAGATTGGTTGATGAAATGTTCATTTTCATACTTTTGTTAATATGATCACTAAATTTATGAAAATTTATCCAGATTTTTTCCCTTGCCTACCATAAAGCTTACATTTACATATGCTAAGCTCAAAGTGCCAGAGGCTGTCAGTCACGGTCTGATCTAGCACTAGAAGCAGAGCTTGGTGGTAGACTTTTACTTCACTTGACCATATCAGCTACTTGAATTAATTAAATTGTGACCATAGAGCAGGTTTCAGGATGGAATTGGCAAAGAATTAATGCAATTGTTCACCTCAGTTTTTGTTTATCATTGTTTCTACTTTTAAGCTTGCTAAACCCCACTCCCTAATAATACTATGACTCTCTCTGGTAGTATTAAGGATAGGATAGGATAGGATAAAAGATTAGTTTAACCAGACTTCTGAGCCTATGGTAGTGTTAAAAATATTAATATATGAACAGGAAAGATGTGAGGTAGTGAAGTTGGTCTAGTCAGAGGCATTAAGCCATTACCAGGTTCTAAAGCCTGGTACATGTATTGCATCTCATCAATTTCACCATTATCTTGCTCATCTAAAACCTTGAATTTTTGTTTAGTAAATGTTTACATTTTTTCTCTGTTATTATATATTTTCTTTCCTGTATTTGTCCATTATTACTTTCCATTGATATTCTTTCTTCCATCTTACTTTCCACTCTCTTCTAACAATTGTTTCATAGTGCAACTGCGATGTTTTTCTTGTTACACCTCTGTAACTTTTTACACCCAATTTTCTTTTCAGTGCTGGATGACCTCATAGTTCCCAATGCTTGGCTTTCAGCCTAAATTGTATTTTCTGTTCTACATAATTACTTTGTAATCTAATATTACTTACTCGACATTTAGCTCTATTTTTCAGTTATACCATAGTTTTATTTAGACTCTGCTGTTTGTTGTTATTAATCATAATTGTTATGCTCTGATTATTATTTTCTCTTCAGTGTTTTCCTCCTTCAGTGCTTTCACTTCTTCCAGTATTGAGTACTTTTATATGCAGTGTAATAACAAAAGTTAAATATAGAAAGAAAATTTTGCTTTAGTCCTAGGGTAGGGAATCATGTTATCCATTTTCAGTGTTAAAACTCAGTGGTAACAAATCACAGGGGATAACCCATGGTTCCAATTTACGTACTTAAATGTAGACTATACAAACTCCTCTCTCTTTTTTAAACAGATTTATAAAAAATTTCCATTTGAACTCTTTATGTTTGTTTCTCTGTATACTAAGTAAATAATTTTTGCATGTCATGTATGTATAAGTATGTAAATCAACCCAAATAGTCTTGTTTATGGATCTGTATCAACGTTAGTATGATATTCTGCATACTTATGCAAAATGAATTTTTACTACAGTGGAATTAACACCATGTCTATGTGAAATTGTTGATGTCCCAACATCATAGTGAATTACCAAATTGTCACTGCAGACATGGGAGAGCTGATACTATGATGGTATGAATACTGTTTTAATTACCTTTGAGTACAATTGTAAGTTTCCCTGTTTTTCAGAGCGATTGGCTGAGGTAACTCGATTAGGGCAAGTTGTTCCTTCTTTAGTGGCTCAGGTACTCCTCTGTTTTCGGGTGTTGCTCCTACGAATGTCACCACGAGGTGTGACATCACTGTGGCCTGTTATTATCACTGAACTAGTCCAAGTATTTCTTATGATGGAACAAGAATTGGCTACAGATTCTGAACAATTCAGGTATGGGTTGGAATAGAATTTTCATTTTTTACCAGTTTTTTTAACACTGTTGCCCTCATGGTTATCAACTTATTCTCAGGCTCAAATATGTAAATAAGGCAGTCCCTGGGTATCGGGGGCCTTGGTTATTGACATTTCAGATTTATGGTACTTGAAGAGTGATGAAAATCAGTTATTTTCAGCTCCAATATGCTCTGATTTCCACTTATTGGTGCCGGTATGTACCTAACAGAGGCACTGATAACCAAAAATCAGCAATTTTCTATCCTTGTCAGTGCTGATAAGCCACAAAAATTGCTTATCGTCACACTGTCAGAGTGAAACCCCTGCTGATAACTGGGGACTGCCTACAGTATTGGCCGTTGCAGATATGTACATTGAATTTAATTATTGATGAATGTTTGTGTTTTATTTAGCTTTTGTCTGAGTGGTACCTAAAATGTTTTAAAAGTAACGGCAGTCCCCCAGTTATCGGCGGACTTGATTAATGGTGATCCGGTGTTATGACACATAAAAAATCAGCAATTTATGGCACCATAACGGACCGCGTTTCGGCGCCATAAGTTGCTGATAATAGAGTTACGGTGCCATAACAAAGCTAACGGAGGCACCATTAATTGGTTATCTGCATCATTGATTGAAACTGATGCTGTTGGTTGAGAACATGGGTTATTAAACTTTAAATTAATTTTCAAGGTATACTATCAAATTATAGAAATTGAGAATGTCTCTTGTTTGGTATGTAAGATAGAGCTCTATGAAGAGGCAATGCTTGCAGTCATAGAAGGCACATTGTAAATGGTACTGAAGGTTATTTCCAGTTCTATCAGGTCCAGGTACATTGCTCTTGGCCTTTTACTTTTTATCCCCTCCCATTGATCTCTTTCCTCGCTGGCCTATCAATTGTTGTAACTTTACCCATCCCTTCCCAGTGTTCACTCATTTAAGAACAATTCTTTTTATGGATAAGCCATATGAGAGTATAAAAATATGTCTGATACGTATATTTGTAACAATTTCAATGAAGGTAGGTTGGGGGCTGTTGTGTGTTTTGGAGAAATCCTGTCAAATAAATTCTATCAAAGAGAGAGAGAGAGAGGAGAGAGAGAGAGAGAGAGAAGAGAGAGAGAGAGAGAGAGAGAGAGATAGAGAGAGAGAGAGAGAGGAGAGAGAAGGAGAGAGAGAGAGAGAGGAGAGAGAGTAGAGAGAGAGAGAGAGAGAAGAGAGAGAGAGAGAGGAGATGAGAAGAGAGGAGAGAGAGAGGAAGGGGGGGAGGGGGGAAGGGAGCAGGCTTTAACCATGAACCCAGTAGAGGGGTAGTTCTGTTAGTGCATCTCATGCTGTGCACTGTAGGCTTACTTAAGGCTCTCTGAAGCAAGCCTTCAGTCCCTAGCTGCAACCCCTTTCATTACTTTTACTGAGTCTCCTTTCATATTCTCTTTCTTTTGTCTTATCTTGCAGCCTGTCCTAACAATTGATTCATAGTGCAACTACAAGGTTTTCCTCCTGTTACACCTTTCAAACCTATTATTGTCAATTTCCCTTTGGCACTAAATTACCTCCTAGATCCCAGTGCTTGGCATTTGGCCTAAATTCTATATTCAATTCAGTTCAGTAACCATCAAAAGACAATACAGTGGACCCCCAGTATTCGCGTTCTCCAGATTTGCGGACTCACACATTCGCGGATTTCTCTGGGGAACGTTTCCCCGCATTATTCGAGGAAAATTCGCGCATTCGCGGTATTTTTCTATGATAAATATCCACAAATTCCTGGTTTTTTTTGATGAATTTCATCATAAAATACACTTTTTGTGATAAAAACTATTAAAAAAAAACCAAGTATGAAAATTTTTAGTGGGTTTTTCTGAGTTTTAACTAACAAAATAGGCTGTTTTTAGCATTTTCATAGGGGTTCCAAACATTTGCGGGTTCTCAACTATTCACGGGGGGGTCTGGTACGCATCCCCCGTGAATACGGGGGGACCACTGTATAGATTTCAGTTAAATTGGTGAAAACAAATGTGAAGCAACTGCTGGGTTTGAACTCAAAATCTTACCTGGACTTAATCTTACTAGGTATTCTTGAAAACTCAATGCAAACACTTTCTCTACCATAAGATTAATTATGAATTTCAAGAGATTATATTTGTCAAGACAAGATTTATAAATTGATGTATCTCATGAACAAGAGATAAAAACTTTTACTGTAATTTTAGGCCAGTGATAAGAGGTCACATTTTCTCTACTAAAAATCAGCTACATTTTTACAAGTATGTCTATATACAGAAAAAACAAAAGGTATGTATTATTCTTTCCAGAGTTATTTAAGGGATGGTTTTATGGGTGTGCAGGGGTCATGACTTCAGGTAGCAGGGGTGATATTTAATCATACACTCTTCCATCAGTGCTTATTTGCATTATGATTAATGAAAGGTAGTGCTTCAGTAATAATTATATTCCTGTGATGATGATAATGGAGCTCTGCAGTTTGGTAAAAAGAATCCCTGCAAGTTTTTGATCAATTATATTTGGTCTCCAATTATGTATTACATAGAAAGGAGATCCCTCTTTGCTTAGGCCTTGTTAAACTGGGTTGTACCTTTTTCTTTAACCAAATGGTAGTGGAATTTTGATAATGGTTTTAAGGGCGATGGTCACTGGTGGAGGCTTGAGGACTTCAGACAGTGCACTAGGCCTGCTCCTCTTCAGTGGACTAATAGCTAAGGAATTACAGAGGAAGAATTTTACTAACAAAATCTAAATAGGGGACTTCAATAAACAGGCAAATATGCAGGTGTTGCAGAAAGTTTGTACAACAATAGTTTTATTAAAATTATTATTAGTATTTTGAATACAACTATATTATTCAACTCTTGGAAATGGTTGCAGTCGGTGTAACAATCTCTCCCCTCCTCTCTCTCTCTCGCTCTCTCTCTCTCTCTATCTCTCTCTCTCTCTCTCTCTCTTCTCTCCTCTCTCTCTCTCTCATGAATCTTTAAAAGTTAAGATATAACATAAGTCGAATCCAACTTAAGTCACTCCTCAGGAACAGATCTCTGCCGTAACTTGGGGACTGCCTGATGAAGTAATAGGTTTGTGGTAAAGCAAAATTCCACTAGGTGCCAATCTCAGGTTGGTCTTCATTAGAAGTACTTTATTACACATACATTGATATTTTAGTGTTAAGTTCCATACAGGCTTTGGGGGTACAATTACTCAGTACCTTTTGGCTTTATTGTATGTTGGTTCTTGAACCTTAGACTAGTTAAGGGATTTGCAGCTAGTTACAGTTCACTAAGACTTAGAATTTTGAATTGGTCTTAATAAGCAATGAAGGTATTTTTTCTTACACTTAGTAAACATTATCCAGCGATGAAGGGTTGTATCTAACCCTGTGAAAAGTAATAAGATGTAGTACCTAGTATAAAAGCATTTATTATGAATGTTGAGTATGGTGATGGTGATATTTGAGTATAGTACTATACTCCTGTTGTCTCTTGTAGCTTAATTAGTTTTATCATGAAATTATTAAATAATGTGATAGGTGTCTGCTAAGTGGTAATTTTGCTGTTTGTTCTCTTCACAGGTATATTGGTTTGTTTCTTTTGTTTGATTTATTTTTAATCCAACTCAGCAACATAGTTGCGTGTGCAAGATTTCTTTTATAAACACTAGCTTTATTTTACTGGATCCTTGAGATAAGTTTTTTTGTTATCAGTGGTTTTGTAAGTCCTATTTTATTTTGTAGTCCTTCCTGATGTAATTCTTGCTTGGCTTTTTATTAATTTTCTCTTGTTTTTTCAGTAAGGGTGAAAAATGATATTTTGTAACCAGTCACCTCTTGAAATTTTAAAATTTAATTTTTTTCTCACTAAATTGATCTTACTAATCGGTCATGTCATTGGGTTGATGTATAATTATAAAATTTAGATCTCTTCTTGTAAAAGCCACAAAAATGCTTATATGAACTTCATACTTTATGTGCTTACCAGCAGCTACACAAGTACTTAATTTATTGGTTTATAGCTGATGTTTTGTACATTCCAAAGGTTTTCATAAATGGTATTCCCCAAAGTGGGTACCTTTTAATGATTGTTGCACAGCATATACGTTGGCCCTTAGTTATACATGTTTCTTTTTTTGTAGTTTTTGTTCACTCCCTTTCATCTCCTCCCACCTAACTCCTCAGCTACTTATACTTTATCATGTCCCATTTATAACATTCCATGCAAAAAATGCTCCCTCATGAAAGTCATGGTTTTGAACACTGTTTATTTATTTTCTTTCTAAAAGGAATGTATTCTTTTAGAGGTAGAATATTTTGGAGAATGAACTTATTCTTGTGATATGGGCTTTTTGCTTATTTAAAGATAAGTATTTTATTTCCAGAAGATATGATTAAAATAATTTATGCATTAACCTATCATTATTTAAGTATGAACTTTATACTGGACATAAGCATCCTGTTAATGAAACTTTGACTGCATTCATTATCAACAGGAGTTGACATACATTGTACTGGGAATTTTACCCTAATATGGCTTACCATTGAATTTTTTAGAATTTAATTCTTTCTGTTCCTTAATTACTGTTATGAAAAAGTTGTTAGAACCAGAATTCAAGTACTCACAAAGGGGAAATGTTTCCTAGATGGTGATTGTTTATGTAGCTCATATCAGAAGTCATTAACTAAAGACCTTTTGTTGCTTTCACTTCCAGCAAACCGAGACAGTGCATGTTTATTTGTATAGGAAATCACATTGTCATTAGACATTATAATTTTAAATCGTGTAAAGTCATGTGTAAAGTTTACATTGCATATGAATAGTTATAGTAGAAAGTTTTTTTGTTAATGATTAGATACTTGTATACAATTGCTACGAGCACAATGGATTTTTGAAACAATATGTATGGTACTATGTACAGAATAAATAATGACCACTATGTTTTGAGTTTAATGACGAATCATGTGAAAAGGGTGAAGAGTCCTTGCATCTTAAAGCATGTAAGGAGAATAGCATCTGGCATTTCATGTAACTGAAATGTGTTTTAAACATCAGCTTTAAAGATACCAGTTTTGTTTTACAGTAAATATAAATACATATCAATTATTACATAGTATATTAAAATATGCTTGTACAATTGAAATAGCTCTGATGTTTGTTTTTTTAGCTTCATTTATGGTCATTAATTGTAACAGTTTACTTCTAATCTGCATTTTAAAATTTACTTGTCATGTACCATGCAAATTGGATAATACTTAGAGCTAAAATATATGGAATTACCATTGAGTCTGTTCAGGCTTGTGCAATAAAGTACCACATTTAAGATAAGAGTATATAATTAGCTGTTACTGTAACTTACTCATGTATTTCTTCCACAACTTCACTATGTTGGTGATGGTGCACTGATGTCGATGCAGCAAAAAGGGGGCAAGGTAATAAACCCGTAGACATGGGAATCTTACATGTGAATTGCTTTGTAATTAATCAAGCTTAGCAGTTTGCTTTCTTTTCTTGCTACATAATTTAGTCATTAAGTGTTTTGTAGGTCGGAGAAGGTTTTTTGTTGTGGTTTTATGTTTTAAATGTTTGGAATGTTTATCACATGTCTGTTAGCTTTAGATTCATAATTTATTTTGTATTCTTTTTGTAAATAATTTCTTGGAATGATTTTCAACAAAGTACATATTACTGAAATAGTTCCAGGCACTTACAGCATGGTAGTTTAGTGACCATTTAAAAAGAATTGACACATATTTTGGTGGTGGTATTATATTTGAGCGCTTGGGAACTAATCCTTGTTGAGCCTTTCACTTTTTTTTTTTTAGTTTTACAGGAACAGTTCTTGGACCTTTTCAGATTTTGATAATGGTATAGTAGTTTACCGAGGCCCAGACCATAAAAAATGACATTGACATGAGTATATCGGAAAGGTTGAGATTGACATTAGTATGTTATGTACTTCCAGAGCTCAAACTAAGGTACTTCATTCTGAATATTTATATAGAGGCCAGCAGGGAAATAGGTTGGTCCCAGGGCAGGTGATGGGGAGTCTAAATGTGAAGTTTATTATTCTAAGACTATTATTGTTCAATAAAGAAAATAATACTGTTTATGATACATATTGCATTGTTTTGAGATTACCCAGAATTTATGCATTGATCAAGTTGTGTTTTTTTAACTATTTTGATGGATGCTTTTAGTAAAATGCTTGATTATCATTGAAGTATTACTGTAAAGTTGTACAATTTTCATGCATTCTCAAATTTAGCACACAAAAATATATGCTTAGAGACAAAAATCTACTTTCTAATTTAACATCTTTCCCAGTTTTTGATGGGTTTTCTGAAGCATTCTCTTTGTAGAGGTTTTTTACTGATTTAGAATAACTTGGTGTTTGATAAGTTTTTGCTATTAGTTTTGTTTTACTCATGAGAAGTAAAAGCATGATAGAAGAATATTCAGTTGGCATTTCCTCAATTATCCAATGCTATGACTCCAACAGTGAAAAGATATTCAGATGTCTACTTTATAACATTTTGTTTCTTTTTATTTTTTCCATTTACTGTTTTCCTTAATGATCAGTGCAGTGGTACCTCAATTGTCAAACGTTTTTTATGTCGAACATTCTGTTTTTATACATTCAACTTACCTGTCAGATATATACTTAGCTATTTGACTCCGTCGTCCGACAGAAATTCGAATTTCGCGCACACGCTACCGGTAGGTCAGGTGATCTACTTACCTGCCGCTGGGTGGCAGGACTAGGAACCATTCCCATGTTCTATCATATTTTTTCTGTCGGCCATACTGGCAACATCGTTGTGGGTATCTCCGGCTGGATTCGTATTTTGCATCGCAATTGATCTTCGTTTGGACTTCTCGGTGACGTATTTGCATTGATTGTACTGGCATACGCGATTGTGGACCGTTTATTGGATTTGATTTGGATTGTTCAACATGATGTCTGATTCTGGAAGTGTGGTGAGAATGTGTGTGAATGTGGGGTGTAAAGTTAGGATGCCGAAGGCATCGGTTGATCCTCATACTATTTGTAAGAAATGCAGGATGTATGAATGTTCTTTTGATAATACTTGTAATGAATGCAAGGATTTGAGTGTGGGGAAGAATGGAAAAATCTAACTTCATATTTGAAGAAGTTGGAAAGAGACAGGGTGAGGAGGTCTTCTTCCAAACCTTTGCCTAGTTCTGTATCTAGCGGGGTTATCAGTAATGTTATACCCTCTTCTCCTTTTACTGCCCCATCTAATGTAGTATCTGCTCCTTTATTAGAACCAACAGATTCGGCATCAGAGATTGCTAATCTAAAAGCCGCCCTTCGGAAAATGGAAACCAAAATGGCGGCCATTGAAGGTAAGCAGTGTGACTTAAGTGCTGTGGATAGTGATATAAGTGTCCCCCCAGTGCTGTGGAGAGGGCGTCTGATTGTCTCCACAACACTCCCAGGCCTAGACCTCTTTCAAGCTCCCAAGCCCAGAGGAGAAGGAATGTCAAAAGCCGTAAGGAGGTTGTGGAGGATCCCCAACAGTCAGACGTCCCTTCGGCTTTTTCTGTTTCGCCACAGAATGCCAGAGAACGCTACAGAAAAAGCGTTCTTCGAGAGTGTTTCTCTCTTCGGAGAATTCTTCTCCTAAAAGAGGTTGTAGATCGGCGGATCTTTCTCGCCCCCTGAAAACGAGTTGGGATAACCAACCCAGGATTACATTGAGTCCTGAATGTTTTCAAGAGGAGGATCCAACGGTAGTTAAGAAGGCAAAGAATGTGCTTCCTTCCCCCACAGACTTGTGGGAACCGGTAAAAGACCGATCTTCTAGTCCTATGGTGGACAAGAATGTAGAAACGAATAGAATCCTTCGTACCATGCAGGATTCCATCACTTCTCTTGTGGGAGTTCTGTCAAGAGACCCTCCTAGAAGGAAAGACGCTTTCCTTTCCTATAAAGAAGTTTAGGCTGTCGAGGGTTCAGACTCGCCATCAAGATTTGTCATCTTCGGACTTGGAATCAGATTCGTCAGCCTTGCATAGACCGAGCAAGATCCGTTCTCCTGTCAGGCGCAAGGCACCAGCCAGGCGCGAATCTCCAGTCAGACGTGAGACGCCAGCCAGGCGTGAAGCGTCAGCCAGGCGCGAGGCGCCAACCAAACGCGAAGAGCCTTCTAGGCGCGAGACGCCAGACAAGAGCGTCGAGCTTTCTAAGCGCGAAGCGCCAGCCAAGCGTGAAGCTCCAGCCAGACGCGAAGCGCTAGCCAGGCGCGAAGAGTTTAAAAAGCGCGAGTCACCAGTCAGGCGCGTCGAGCCTTCCAAGAGCGAGACGTCAGCCAGACGCGTGACGCCAGTTTTGGCGCGAGGCGCCAAGCAGGCGCGAGGATCCTGTCAGGCGCGAGACGCCAGCCAGACGCATGAGCGCTCAGGAGCGAGGCGCCAGGCAGGCGCGAGGAGGACTAGCTAAGCGCGAGACGTTAGCGAGGCGCGTGACGCCAGTTTTGCGCGAGGCGCCATCCAGGCGCGAGGATCCTGACAGGCGCGAGACGTCAGCCAGACGCGTGACGCCTCCAAGGAATGAGGCGCCAGCCAGGCAAGGCGCGAGCAGCCTACCAAGCGCAAGGCGCCGACTAGGCGTGGTCCAGTCAGGCGCGAAGCGTCTACTAGTTGTAAGGACGTTGACGTTCTTAATCCTTCCCCTACTAGAAGCATTTCTCCTAGAGAACTACTTCTCTTGATAGAGAATCGATCAGGAGAGAGCGATCCCCGTCGAACCTTGGCCTTGAAGAGGTTTCTGAAGAAGTTGTTTCTACCAACGAGGGACTTTCTAATTACAAAGTATTAGCCTCGTTACTTCTCTAGGAATTTGGGGACTCTCTTAGTCCTGCTGCTCCTCCTTCACCGAGATCGCTGTTTTTGAGCACGAAAACCCCGAAATCCTCGGTTTTCTTAAAGATGAAGCCTGCGATTTCAATGAGAAAAGCCCTCCAGTCTTTGGATTCCTGGCTTTTGTCGAAGAAGGAAACTCTTAGAACTGTTTATTGCTCTCCTCCCTCCAAGCTGACAGGGAGGAGAGGTATATGGTATAAAACGGAAGAAGCTATGGGCTTGATGCTCCCCTCGTCTGCAGATTCAGATTTCTCTAGCTTAGTAGAGTCAGTGAGAAGACAATCTCTTAATTCTGCAAAGGCGTCTTGGAGTATGTCTGAATTAGATCAGCACCTTAAGGGAATATTCCACGTATTAGAAGTGTTTAACTTCTTGGATTGGTCCCTTGGGGTGCTGGCTAAAAAGACGAGCGAGCCAGATTTTCTTGATCCGGAAACCTTGCACAGTGTCCTATCTTGTATGGATAAGGCTGTGCAAGATGGTTCTGGTGAGTTAGCTGCCCTGTTCGGATCGGGAGTAGTAAAGAAAAGATCTCTTTACAGTTCCTTTCTGACGAAAGGAGTTTCTCCTTCTCAGAGGTCCGCCCTACTTTTCGCACCTCTGTCAGAACATCTGTTTCCTTCGCCTTTAGTAAAGGATATTTCGAGATCCCTTTCGGAAAAGGCAACGCAGGATCTTCTAGTGCAATCCACGAAGAAGATTAGACCTGCAATTCCTGTTCAGAAGAAGGTGTCTCGTACTCCAGTGGTGCCCTTTCGTGGAGCGCCCTCGACTCGACCAACTACGAAGAGAAAGCCCTTCGACAAGCGAGGGAGGTCTTCCTTCCGCTCTTTTAAAAAGAGCAAGTAGCAGCCATGTCCTCCAAGCACAGGTAGGGGCCAGACTTCAAAACTTTGTGGAGGCCTGGTCCTTAAGAGAAGCAGATCCCTGGACTCTGTCTGTCCTACAGAAGGGTTACATCATTCCCTTCGTAGACAGACCTCCTTTAGCAACATCTCCGAAGGATTTGTCGACGAGTTACAAGGACCCTGGACTGAGAGAGACTCTCCTGCAGACGGTGGTGTCGATGAGGGACAAGAATGCAAACCCTTTTCTTAGTTCCAAAGGCTTCGGGGGGGATGGAAACCCGTTCTGGATGTAAGCATCCTGAACTGGTACGTGGAGAAAAAGAAGTTCTCCATGGAGACTTCAGCTTCGGTTCTGTCAGCCCTACGTCAGGGAGATTGGATGGTCTCCCTGGACCTTCAGGATGCTTACTTTCACGTTCCGATTCACCCATCGTCAAGAAAATACCTCAGATTTGTAGTACAAGGACAAATCTTCCAGTTCAGGGCCTTGTGCTTCGGCCTATCAACCGCTCCTCAGGTATTTACGTATCTGATGAGGAACGTGGCCAAATGGCTTCATTTAGAAGGGATCAACATCTCGATGTATCTCGACGATTGGCTAATCAGGGCCAAGTCGGAGAAACTATGTTTGGAGGACCTACAGACTACTTTGAACCTGACAAGGACGTTATGATTACTCGTGAACCTCGAGAAATCTCAGATGATCCCAGCCAGAACTTAGTTTATTTGGGGATTCGGATGGATTCTCGGGGTTTTCGGGCTTTTCCTTCCCAGGAAAGAATTGCTCGGGGCTTACAGAAAGTCTCGAGCTTCCTAGAGAAAGAACGGAGTTCAGTGAGGGAATGGTTAAGCCTTCTGGGAACCCTTTCCTCACTAGAACAGTTCATTTCTCTAGGAAGACTCCACCTACGCCCTCTTCAGTTCTTCTTAAGAAGAATTTGGAGTTGGAAGAACGGGCAACTTTCGGACACTTTCGGAATTCCTCTGGAAGTGAAGAATCATCTAAAGTGGTGGCTAATACCCTTGGAAAAGAACGAGGGCTTGTCTCTAGAGGTTCGGAACCTAGACCTAATCTTGTTCTCAGACGCTTCAGAGAAGGGATGGGGAGCGACTCTAGGACAAAAGAAGTATCAGGCCAATGGAGGAAGGATCAACAAGACTGGCATATAAACTCCAAAGAACTTTATGCTGTTCTCCTAGCCCTAAAAGCCTTCGAGACAGAAGTATTAGGTCTAGTGGTACAGGTCAATGCGGATAACACCACAGCGTTGGCCTATATCAGGAAACAAGGGGGGACTCACTCTTTTTCTCTGTTCCAGATAACAATAGAGCTGTTATATTGGACAAAAGACAAGAATGTGACTCTCCTCACAAGATTCGTGAAAGGAGAGAAAAATGTCAGAGCAGACAGGCTAAGCAGGTTAAACCAAGTTCTCCCCACAGAGTGGACCCTTCACATTCAGGTGTGTCAAGCTCTGTGGTCCCTGTGGGGCAGTCCTCAAATAGACCTATTTGCCACCTTCCTATCCAGAAGGATAGAGAACTTTTGCTCCTTAGTGGAAGACCCGAGAGCTATAGCGGTGGATGCCATGCTGCTGGACTGGGCAGGCCTAGATGCCTACGCCTTTCCCCCCTTCAAAATGTTAGGAGTGGTTTTAAAAAAGTTTGTGGCGTCAAAAGGGATGAGACTAACACTCGTCGCCCCCTTTTGGCCATCTCAAGATTGGTTCACAGAGGTACAGGAATGGACGGTGGACTTCCCAAGATCTCTTCCACACAGAGAGAGATCTTCTCAAACAACCCCATTTCGAGAGGTACCATCAAAACCTCCCGCTCTCGCTCTGACTGCCTTTCGACTATCGAAAGACTTGTCAGAGCGAGAGGCTTTTCAAGCAAAGCTTCAAAAAGCAATTGCTAGGGCCCGAAGATCCTCAACTATTCGGGTCTACCAATCCAAGTGGAATTTTCAGAAGATGGTGAAAGAAGAATAAACTGTCCTCCTCCGATACCTCTGTGACCAACATTGCTGATTTCTTGATTTTCCTTAGAGAGGAATCTAAATTATCAGTTTCAACCATTAAAGGTTATCGGAGTATGCTCTCTGCTGTTTTTCGAAACAGAGGTTTGAAGATAGCAGAAGATAAAGATCTCCACGACCTTATTAGATTTTTTGAAACCTCAAAAACCATTTCTCCTCGTACTCCAAACTGGAACTTGGATGTGGTTCTTAAATTTCTGTCATCAAATAGATTTGAGCCTCCTCACAACGCATCGTTTAGAGATCTAACGAGAAAATGTATTTTCTTGTTGTCCTAGCGACTGCGAAAAGAATTAGTGAAATACACGCTCTAGATTCTCGAGTAGGATTTAAGAGTGATGCGGCAATTTGTTCTTTCCAGACTCTGTTTCTGGCCAAGAACGAGAACCCTTCAAAACCCTGGCCAAAGAGTTTTGAAGTTAAAGGACTTTCAAATCTCGCAGGAGAGGAATTGGAAAGATCATTATGTCTGGTTAGAGCCCTGAAGTTTTATCTAAAGAAGAAGAATGAACTCAGGGGATGTAAACAAAGCCTGTGGTGTGCAGTTCGGGATCCTAGTAGACCCATGTCACGCATTTTTTGTTAGGAGCATTATTACTGATGCTCATAGTAACTGCACTGAAGACTCTTTCAGGACTCTCCGAGCTGTGAAGGCTCCATGAGGTTAGAGCTGGTGGCCACTTCATAAACTTTTCAGAAGAACTTGTCTTTAAAAGACATTGTGGATGCGACTTACTGGAGGTGTGATTCAGTTTTCGCATCGCACTACCTTAAGGACATTAAAGTGACATATGAAAATGTTTCTCTCTGGGTCCTTTTGTATCAGCTGATACAGTGCTGGGGCTGGGAACACATAACGATCCTTAGAAAATTTTGTATTTGATATTTTAATTTTTGATGGTACATAGATCTACCTTGTGAGACGGGTTGTTGTTTTTCTGCTGACTAGAATGCTTGTTGGCGCACGGGCGTCCTTGCTTGGGTCAGTAGGGAATCAAGAGACGTCTTATGGCTAGATTGTACAAAAATTTTGTATTTTTGTTTTATTTTAATTTTATTTTTATTTTTGTACTTTTAAGTGTACGAATGTTTGTGATTCGAGTTTGTGGTTGTTTGCAAGGAGTTAGGGGATAACTTCTTGCAATCTTAGAACTAACATGGTTAGGTTAAGGTGATCGGGATCGGTGTTGTGCTCCTTGTATAAGGTTCTTGTCAAGTAAGTGGATAAGCACCCATTGACATAGTCCTTCCAGGATCTGCCGAGTAAGCGGATAAGACCCCTTTGGGCGACCCACCCCAAGAACTCCTTAGCCATAGATCAATATCTCGCTGAGGCTTCAGTCTAAACAGGTAGGAACCAAGGTTTTATTTATTTATTACCTACAACGATTGTTGTGATTCCTGTTTGAATCTATATTTAGCTGTCTCTGTCCCACCTCCAATGGTGTGAATCAGCTAAGTATATATCTGACAGGTAAGTTGAATGTATAAAAATGATATTGTTATGATACAATAAAGTTTTATACATACTTACCTGGCAGATATATACGATTTATACCCACCCTACCTCCCCTCAGGAGACAGGCGGTATAGAAAAAATATGATAGAACATGGGAATGGTTCCTAGTCCTGCCACCCAGCGGCAGGTAAGTAGATCACCTGACCTACCGGTAGCGTGTGCGCGAAATTCGAATTTCTGTCGGACGACGGAGTCAAATAGCTAAGTATATATCTGCCAGGTAAGTATGTATAAAACACTTTATTGTATCATAAACAATATCATTTTTCGAATGAAATTTTCAACAATACTTGTATTGTTTGTCAAACAAATACTCGTACTTTGAACTGACCGATTATCTTGTTTATGCTTGTATTCAACGGCCTACTGCGTCCTTCAAGAAAAAAACTGTATTAACATGTTTTTTCATTTATAATATGTAGTTTAATGATAACCATATTCAGCAAAATAAATAAAAGAATAAAGCATTTAAATATAAAATTTAGCATTAAAGATGTACAAAATCTTAAGTCACCGCAGTGACATTATGTGCAGCTGACTTGAGACTGAACGAGGGATTTTTGATATGTTGGGGAGAGAAGAATAACATTATGATGATAAAATATGAAAACTATCAAATGCAATACAGAAACCTAGCTTTTCACAATAAAATTTAGCATAAACAATTAACAAAATCATTCGTCAATGTGGTGATATACAGCCAACTTGAGATGGAGGGCGGGACCGTTTATATTTTCAAGGAATAGTGAATGAATCATTTTAAGTTATCATGCGTTGTGATATTGTTGAGGAGAGAAGAAGAGACAGTAAAATCTTTTATTATAACATGTACGTAAACGCAGTACCAATAAACATAAAAAAATAAAATTTTATTCACAATAAATCTAACATAATGATAAAACATGAAAACATTCAAATGCAAGACAGTATAATAATAATAATAAAAAAGTCTTACTTGAGCCAGTGTTCAGTGCACTGAGTGAAATGCTAGAGAGGAGAGGGAAAGGATGTGGTGAATTATTGGGTGGAAGATTGGGGTCTGCTTCCCACTGACTTACCAGCTGGGCTGGGATCATTGATTATTCACCTGTATCTTTCACTTACACTCAATTTGCCCAAATCACTTCTTTTTGTTATGTAAAACTACATATCTAGTGATAATTGCTTTTTACGATTTTCTACCACTGTAAAGTAACTCTGCTCCATAATAAATACACTGGCACCAAGTTCAACTTCAGTGTGCCTTTGTTTGTTTTGTTGTTTAAACAACGAACTTCTTTGTGAAACAAAGTTATTTAATCTCTTCTTTCCTTTTCCTTACATTCTTTACTTGAGGATTTTGCATACAAATAACTAATAAGTAAAGAATGCAAGGAAAGGGAAGAGAGATTAGATAACTTTACACAAGGAAGTCATTACTTATTTGTTTGCACAAATCTATTGTTTATTTTAAATTTGGCTGTTTGCCAACAGTAAGTTGATGCATTGTGGCATAATTAATCTCTTTCATGCACTTAAGATCCAAGTGTAAAAACATGTCAACAATCATACACGCTGATTATTCTCTCTCTCTTTCTCTGAAAGAAAGAGAACTAATAATACTTTTTGTTATGTGGGGTACCTTGAAAGAGAATTAAAAAACAATGAAGGAAAGCGGAAAGGGAAAAGTTTCCTGATTATTTCAGGTACACTTGTCAATATATGCTGCTAATTGCGGAATGCATGAATTTTTAAAAAATTATTTTAGTTTCTTTGTAGTTACGTATCACATTACAGTATATGTATTATTATATAGTATAGTCATAAATAAGTATAACTCATTTTGATTATTAGAAAACAAAATTCTTTAAATTTTAACATCCCTACCCAGTGAAAGAAATTGCAGTAATTACATTTAAAGCCAGGAACTCATAAGTAACAAATTACCTCATAGGCATTCAAATAATTGGAAGTAATGAAACTAAGATTTTCAGATTTTTAGATGTGATCTGTAAATATATATTTAAATGATCTGTTGAGAGTTTGATTATGGTGATTATTATTGTCATTGCATTGAAAGATAAATATTTAGAGAATACAGTATATTGTTTCTACAGCTTGGTAATTGTTGTGGGAAGACTTACAGCCTCATTCTTGACAGTATAAAATATCAGCTAATTTATGTATACAATTATTGTTAAATATCAGTTTCACCTGTATATGCTAAGCACACAAAGGTTTAAGCTTATGTGACATATTGATATACAGGATAATATGTATCTAGAAAAAAGAGAAAATTTATACTACCAAAACAGCTGCCATGGGTTGTGAACTGCTCTTGTTTCTTTGTGGCTTTTATATCTTACCTAGCAGACCTTTAACTGTGTATTGTAAATGGGATACTTTTTGTTATTATTTTACAGTATTTGATGATGTATATATCATTTCACTGTGTTCTTGTAGATATTATATACTTCATTTGGAACATAACTGAATCTTAATTGGAGTAGATATTTAAAGTACATAAAGCAAAGTTAGGAAGATGCATGGTAGGTATGTATTTGGTCATTGATGTGTTACTTGGTTGATATTTTCCTATACTTTCCTACATTATTTTTCTTCATCTGAGATGCAGGTATTTAGGTCTATTTGTTTTGATATATAGTTTCTTTGCATTTATCTTTTACCACAAAAAAGTTTGAATACAAGGTTCTTGTGAAAAGGAGCATGAAATCTACTGTGACTTCTGCATGTTGAAGTAATTTAATATAGCAATGCTTTATTGTATTTGGATGTGCCGTATTTATACAAATCGTTATTTATTTTAAACAACTCTTGTTGATATATACTGCTAAACAAGATGGAAGTAAGTAATGCTTTGCTAATACATATAGCAAATGGTTTTTGTATGTTGCTGAAAGCATCATAACTCTAGCATCAAATTTTGGTTTAGTGGCTTTCCATTACATTTACATTCTTGTGTTATAAACCATATAGGAGCTTGATCTCAGATCTCATTGGTGTGGTTGAATAATTTCATAAGGATAGTTTTTTGTATTTTATCAGTTAGAGATGAACAATAACTTTAACTGATAAGAGACTGTGAGGAACTTGATATGTGAACCATTTTGGCCAAACTCTTGACTGATTGTTTTGGGTTCTCAGAAACAAACTTATTGAACTACAAAAATAGGCCACAGGTTACATTTAGATTGGGAGTGATATTGATGTGTTGATGAGGAGGTTTATTTGGCAATTATTATTCATGTGGAAGTTTATGACCATTCGTTATATCTTTTTGTGTTTGTTGATGTTGTCGAGTGGTAAACATCAATATTTTTATGATAAAAAAAATCCCTAATTCCCCAGCACTTTGTTTGCTGATAGGGGCTTTTCATAACCAACTACCTAGACCTGAATCATAACTTTTTGCCTAGTAGTTCCGAAATAAATATGCTATGATTTGAAAAAGGCTAAAAACTGATGTAATGTGCCCTCAATGTTGGGTCGGATAACTTTGAACTGCACTGTTGGTAAAGTCTATACACTTTCAGAGATACAAACAGACTGGGTCACAAGTTGAAATTGTGTCTGGAGCACTCCCCTTTGCCACCCGTAACTTCAAATTTTGCTCTGGGTGCCTATTCTGCTGGTAAGAATTTGTGCAAAGAACAGAACAAGGAAGAAGAATCTGTTCCTTTAACCCCTTCCCTGATTATCCTTAGTATTCTCATGATTCAGTATGTACCATGTATTCTTCTGACAATCGAGAGAATATTTGTTCATACTCTTAAAACATTCCCACTTGTTTGTATCTTCTCAATTTAACTCAGTATTTAATGAATACCCATTTTCTAAATCTCCCATTTTCTGTAATGCAAACTTGCATTATATTTGGTATGTACTGTGATGTGTAATAGAGGTTTGTATTGACTGAACATAAAAAACTGTTAAGAATTTTACATATTTATGCTTGTTTTTCTGCTCAAATACAAATAGTAAAGAAAGCTGTACTTTTGGTTTGGATGTGCAAAAACATTATTGCAGATCTCAAAACATGTTTGGATAATTCTGATAGACTGAAATTTGAGTGATCATTGGGTAATACTTAATTAGCAGCTGTTAAGTTACTTGGAGGATATACTGGGCATTGTAGTTTGTGATTTTGTCTAATTCTAGCAAAAGAAATTTATCCCAGCTCTTAAGCCAATTATTGAATAACAGAAATCATCCTTTTCAGTGAATTAAGTTCTGAGGCAATGGGTTATCCGTCTGTGACAGACTTCAGGCTTCTGATGACTTTTGCAGAAAAATTAACCAGTGAAATTATGTATGCCAGGTATTGGATATAAAATACTCAGAAAAAATGAAAACTATAAGCTAGTATTACAATCTTGGCTAGAATATACGTGCTGTACAGCATTTGTAACAGTGTTAATTTTAATTATTTTTTTATTTAAAACACATTGCTCAATGTGTTTGGGAGGATAAATAGAAAGCAACTTCTAGGTAGCTTTATATGGTAATTACTATATAAATGCATTATTATAACCAGCTGCTGCTAGTTTGGCAATTATGAAAAGCATATTTTTTCTCTCGTGCTGATTTGACATTCAATATTAACTTCAGTACTATTAATCTCTCTCTTTATATTCAGAAATTTTATCATATACGTATATAGCTGTTGTAGTAGAATTTAGGATTAAAAGGCTACATTTGTGGAAGTTGTAGTGGTGCAGTATGTGTTTTTTTTTTTATTTAAAAGGCTGTTGTGGAAGTAATTTTTTAGGTTGTACAATTATTTAGTACTGTAATTTTATTATTCCATATACATATTCTTATTGCCATTTTTTATTTGATTCTTATGTCAGTAACAAGCTGTTTCAAGGACCATTTGAATTATATCTCATGTTCATGTTCACTTCTGTTAGACTTCTGATAATGAAATGGTTATCTCAAGCTTCCTTCTTTTTACATTAGAATGCTTTTCAACTTTGTGTCGTTCAAATTTTTTTCCCTCATGCCCTTCCACATGTAAACTGATTTCAATTACCCATTTTATCTAAGGTTTTTGACAAGCTGCTCTTTACTTTGCTTGCTTTTCTATTTAACCTGCACCTATAAGCTTTTCAACTTTTGTGTCGTTCAAATTTTTGTCCCTCATGCCTCTCCACATAAAAACTGATTTTGGTTACCCATTTTGTCTAAGGTTTTTGATAAGCTGCTCTTGATTTGACTCGCTCTTCTATTTTACCCGAAATAAGAGCCATTTCTACTTATTTACTCATAGTATGCTTTTCAACTTTGTGTCGCTCAAATGTTTGTCCCTTGTACCCCTCCACGTATAAACTGATTTCAAGTACCCATTTTATCTAAGGTTTTTGATAAGCTGCACTCCAAGCATCTATATAGGTTTGTTGAAGATACTAACCTAGCAGCCTTGGTACTTGTGATTACTCTTGTCAGTATTTGCTAGCTTGCAGAGTGCTCTTTTTGAGGGTGCAAAGGCATGCATGATTGGTCTAGATTTTATGGCAGCCTTTAATTGCATGAATCATGAAGCACTTATCTATATGTTAATATTATTGGGAGTGGTAGATCTTTTGTTAATATTTTAAATGAATTTTTAATAGGCAGAACCCAGAGCATCTGTGTTGATGGCCAGTATAATAGCTTTAGTAATTTCAAAGTTTTCCTGAAAGTACATAGTGTACTTGCCCCTTTGCTATTTATAATCTATATTAGTGACATATGACAAGGTCTAGAGAACAGTCCTTTGGAAAGGTCTGGAGAACAAACTGATTGTGTTTGCTGATGATATTGCTCTTCTAGCTGTTGTTCCTTCCCCATACCTTAGGTCTATGGGTGCAGAATCCTTGAACAGAGATCTGGTTCATAGTTTATTAGTAGATTCAGATGCCTTTGCATCCTGATTTACGTATTACACGTTTTAAAACAGTAAATCCTCAGTTATCCAGATTAATAGAGCCAATAATGTTAAAGTCCGGATATTGGTGAAAAAAAAAATTAATGGGTGTGCAAGGGCTGCTCCCTATTTCTTCCTCACCTAACATTGTCAGTTCTGAATGGTGGTAGACACACAGTATTCTTATCAACAAAAACCATCACACTTTAAACTGAAAGCTTTATGCAAAAAGCAATTAACTACGTTATTTTCTCATATCTGTAACAAAGTAAACCCCATAAATATACTAACATGAAAAGTAACCTCCTTTTCTCTTGTACCTGATGCAGTTCAGTAGGCTACACATTTTTCATTTGTAGCCATAAACATTAAATATGCTTATAAACAACATCCATCACACTTTAAACTGAAAACTTTATGCCAAAAATGATTGTCTACCATATTTTCCCATATTTATAACAAAATAAATGGCATAAATTAAACTTAAAAACAAAAAAGCAACCCCCTGCCTTTGCTCTCATACATGTCATGTAGTTCAGTAGGCTACATGTTTTTCATTTACTGTAGAATACATTGTACCTATTGTTCATATAAAAGTATGTAATCCTTTTTACTCCTATGCAACACAATACATATAATAATTTACATACACTATTTCATCAAAGTAACAATTCTAATAACACTATAAAAATATTTTTACTCTCTCCCTTACCAGTGTGCGCTGACTTTCATGCTTAAGACGACCGGGCAATGCCATACTCCATTATTTGTGACCGGGTCCAACCTTGCTCCATCCTCTCAACAATTTCCAATTTTTGTTTTATGGTCAACACCTTCCTTGCCCTCTTAGGACAAGGTGGGGCCATACACACCACACTGTCAGCAGCATGACACAATACATGCTTGAATTGCAATGCTGCAGGCACTGCTAAAAACTTCACATGCTCAAAAATAGGCATATAGAATACAGTCCACTGAAAAACAGTTCAAACACTTTACAGATCAAGCACTAAGAGGGAAATCGGTCTTTGTTACCGAGTGCACTACTGCTTTCCATGTGTAGCCAACTAGCATATAGTATGTTTATGAAGCTGTCTATCAGCCGTTCAAAATAAAAAATCCAATGACATATTATTTGTCCACCCATGCACCTTCTACAGTTTGCTTATAAACTGACGATGTATCCATATCAGCCACTAACAAGTGATAAACAATGTGACGTTTCGTGACGTGAAGTGATGTTAAGCTTTTGAGCCAATAGCCATCATGAAAGCTAACTCTTTCCCTTTAACTCTTTCACTGTGTATGTTCATGAGTTTGTTTCTCAGTGCATTACTGTATCACGTTTTACTATTTTTTTTACTGTGCTTGATTTAATGTACCATACTTCATTACAAGTTTAGTTAACTCTGTTTATGATTATCACACTGTTTATTTATGATTATCACACATCATAACAGTACACAAGAGAATATTTTATATCTATTGATATTTCACCTCTAATCACCATAAAAATGTTTGAAATACCAAGGAATAAGTGCATATGTACATGTTGCCTTTTTAAAAATTTTTCTGTACTACGTCTAATGTACCTTACTTCATTACAAGTTTTGTTGACGCTAGTTATTATCTCACATATCATAACAGTACACAAGAGAATACTTTGTCACTGTGATATTTCATCTCTAATCACTGTAAAAATATTTAAAAAGCAAATTTCATACTTACGCAAGACAAAACCAAGCAGGCTGTAGCATGTTTACCCATGCCATGGAATTAGTGTGTACATATGTGTTGCCTTTTTTTTTTTGCTGCAGTGGGAGAGGGTGTGTTAGTGAACTTTAGTGGACCACCAAATAGCTTGTGAGTCATGGCTTCCATTAAGAGGATTACTAGGAAGATGGTAGAATCAAATATAAGTCACAATGAAGAAATGGTTACCTTTCGTTATGAAAATCAAATGACACTACCCTACAAATAGGATAAACATATTATAAAAGACAAGTTTAAAGTTAAATTGATTCTAAGTACGATTATCTCTCTCTCTCTCTCTCTCTCTCTCTCTCTCTCTCTCTCTCTCTCTCTCTCTCTCTCTCTCTCTCTCTCTCTCTCTCTCTCTCTCTCTCACTGTACACTGCACAAATCCATTAACAAAATGTGAATTACTATATAATAAAACATAAAAACATGAAAACCAAACAAGCTCTATCAAGTCGGTCTACTCTGCTTTCTTCACCTATGCTACACTGTATCCCCACCCCTTTCCAACCATAGAAACTGCTTCCCAGCTCCACCTAACTTCCAAACAACAACTCTGAGTCCTCCTCTATGCAGCCTTACTGCCTCTCTTCTCCAATGGCACCAACAGTGTTACCATTATGTTCTTGAGGCTGTACATCATTGCTAACCATTGGAGGCAGTTTTTTCAAATTTTTTGGAATTCATATATATCATATATCTTTGGGGCCTTGATCCCTGGTTTGAGTGTGTCGGATAATGTCGAGTTTTGGATAATGGCGATCTGGATAACTGAGGGATTGCTGTAGATGGGTATAGTTTTCCAAATATCAGTGATTAAGATTTTAGGCATAACTTTTGCTAGTAAAATGGCCTTTTTAGCTTCCTGTTCTTCAGTGTGGTCTTCCTGTGCTGTCGCTCACTTTCACACAAAAGTCTTGGATAGTGTTACATTAACAGCAAAGTTTATTTTGCCACTCTTAATGTTTACTTGTGGCATACTTGTGAAGAAAGTTCATTGTTTGTTTCATAAAATGTACTACAATGACAGACTTCCTCTCTGCTCTCTTTACTTGACTTACATAGTTGCTTTTGCTCACAACACCAGACAGACTGCTTCTGATTTCCAAATATTTGAAAGAGGTGCAAAGGAATTCCTGCTCTCTGCTGATGTCTCCTGAATATCGGGTGTATTGGGTTTTATTAACCTAACCTAATCTAACCAACTACAGGCTAATATGCCTTCGGTGCCCTCTTGGTTTGTAGTCTGGTAACTCTGTCCATAAGAGTTTACAGCTGAAGATTTAAAGAAAGAAAGAAAGAAAGAAAGAAAGAGAAACAAAAATTTCTTGCTTGTCTAGTAAGTTTAGAAGCATAAGTTATGTGATGAAATTCCATAATGCTCCTATTGATTAAACTTCATTTTCCATTTTTCATTGGAAGATGAATACCATTGCCTAATATGCTACAACAGACTTGATTGGTTATAATCTGTGTATCAGTTGGGGATTTATGTGACATGATTTACTGTACAACAGATTCACTGAGGTGATGATGGCTTCCAAGCCACCTTCCTTCGTGCAGTTTCATATTGTTTGACTTTCATAATTCTTTTGTTTCATTTGTTTTGAGTGCTTGTTCAGCTAAGTTTCATGACTTTTTATGAATGTTTGTTTATTTGCTTTTCAAGTCCACCTGAAGATACTACAGTCGTCTCCTGATATTCGCGTAGGATACATACCACACCCATTTGCGAATACCGGAACCCTCTCAAGAAATGCTTATAACTGCCTATTTTGATATTACGTAGTTTGAACACCAAAGTCCCCTTCTAAAATGTTTATGACTGCCACATATTTTAATAGTTTAAACACCAAATATGGATACCTTAAACTATCATTCTAAAACATTTAGTCATGAAAATATTAAAATTAATTCCTGTATGAAAGAATCTGTGAATAGACAAATTTTCCACGAGTAAAATGGATATATGCTCCCCAGAAAAATCAGTGAATAACAGAAGCCGCGAATAAGCGGGAGTCGACTGTGCTTTTAGTTTTTAAATATGTAGTTGTCATATCACTAAGGTAAGTTATTTTCTGACCCTTAGGAGGCTTTTAGTGATCATATACTACAGGTTCACAATCCCTTATCTGAAATCCTGGGAGGCCAACTGTGTTTTGGTGTTCAGATTTTTTTTGATTTTGGAACTAAAGTTTGCTGCTCTGGAGTAGCATCTTGTAATTAAACATTACTACTGTAACATTAACACATGAATATTCCTATACATATGAACACTCACACCGAGTGAGACAAATAAAAAACTACGATGTTTATAAAGTAATAATATGTATATTGATAGATGAAATACAGTAGTACCTCAACTTATAAGATGCTTTTGGGGTCTGGCCTTTCTGGTAAGTAACACAACTTTTCAAGTAACAAAAACTACATTATAGCCGGCGCTGAATCTTTTCCTAATATCTTACAGCCAACAGCATTTCCACATAGTTCCTACGTAGACATAACATTCAATATAAGGGACATATCTACATAAACATTCAGTATAAGGGACATCTGAAAATGTCTCAAATCTAAAATGGAGATCGGTTAAGTTGAGGTGTTACTTAGGTGATTAAAGCTGAAATAATGAAAGAGTGGATAATTAAGACCATAGGTAAACAATGTACGTACTAGCAGATTTTATTTTCAACAACAACATTATGTAAAACTAAAAAATATGCAGATAAAAAGAATTGTAATTAGAGTAGTACTATCTTTGGTGATCTCAGTATAAAGCAAGAAAAGCCAGCAAATAGCACTGTGAGCACTGAGCCATAATGGACAGCTGCCACACCTAAGTGACTCAGGGTGTCTTAGTTCAGCTGCTGGCACTCCAAATGAACCTTATGACTGCCACTGAACCCTCCACAAAAATTAAAGTTTATTTATCTTTTTGGTTTTAAAATTTTGGATAAGGGATTATTAAGCTGTAGCCTAGAATTTGAATGCATGCCATTTTATTTATTTCTAATCAAGTGCACATGCATTTATGGTGCACATTATTTTTTTATGTTGCTTTGTAATTTTTTTTTATAAGATTTTAGATTTTAATCATTGCACTATCAAACCTCTAACATCTCAGATTTTATCACAGGTTAATTATTACTGTGATAATTAAGTTACGTGCCTTCAACTGTTTTGTGCATGTACAGTACGTACTGTTGAATATAAAAAAAAGCAAATTATGCATTTAATTATTTTGATGTGTACTTCTATCAGGGTAAGTATGGTTAGACCTGTGTTGCTTGCTTGCTCATCAAGATCATAGTCGAAGAGGTCTGATACAGAAGTTTTTGTACAAGTAACTTACCCAGCAGATATATACTTAGCTATAGACTCGGTCGTCCCGACAGAATTTCAAAACTCGCGGCACACGCGACAGGTAGGTCAGGTGATCCACCATTCCCGCCGCTGGGTGGCGGGGTCTGGAACTATTCCCGTTTTCTAAGCCATAATTTCTCTGTCGGTTGAACGAACAACACCTATTGTTCGTTCCTCCATCTTGGATTTCAACTCGTTTGCCGAGAATTTGGATTGGTTTTTTGGTGACGTATTTCTGTTTTTTCTCTGGCTTGGCATACGCTTATTGTGGACTGTTTTTCGACTTTGGTTTTGACTACTCTTTCACGATGTCTGACGCTAAGGCTTCACCTATGTTTAGAGTTTGCAGTAAAGAAGATTGTAAGGTTAGGCTGCCTAAATCGGCATTAGATCCTCATAGTATTTGCGCTAAATGCAGGGAGAATGAATGTTCTTTTATTAACACCTGTGTTGAATGCGAGAACCTTACGGAGCTTGAATGGAAGGAATTATCATCATATGTTAGGAAGCTTGAGAGAGATAGAGTGAGAAAAGGCTTCAGCTAGGTCATCTAGTAGATCTTTGCCTCCTTAGAACAAGAAATTAACTCTCCTTCCTAACAATTTTTCCCTTAGCCTCAGCTGCTTCTCCCTGTTCTGAATCCAAAGATTCTTCGTCAGAGAGGGAAAATGTAAAAGCTTCAATTAAGAAACTTCAAGCTCAGCTACGAGCTCTAAACCAAGGTAAGAGTGGTGATAGTGACTTGTGCAGTGTCCCCAGTGCAGTGGAGGGGGTGTCTGACCGGTTCCTCATTGCTCCTAGGCCTAGACCGCTTCCAAACTCCCAGGACCAGGGAGGAGGAATGTCGAAAGCTGCAGGGAGGATGCAGAACAGAAACATCCCCAATGGTTCAGGCGTCCCTTCGGGCAGATCCTGTTGTAAGTCCCAGGCTGCCTCGGATTGCCGCAGAAAAGGCATCCTAAAGGAGTGTTTTTCGGCCTCAGACTCTTCCTCTCCTAAACGAGGATGGAGTTCGGCCTCTCATTTCGCGCCCTTTGATCAGAGAGCCTGGAAGGCGCTAAAGGAGACGCGGCTGACTCCAGCCCAGAGCGTTTTCCCGAGGATTGGCCTTCGGGACCTAAGAAGACTAGACAAGAGGAGCTTCTCTTCAGGATCCTACGAAGAAGTTTTTGGTTAATCTGCAAGAGCAGTTAGCTTCTCTCGTAGGCTCTTTTGCTAAGGACTCTACAAGGAGGAAGGATGAACTCGCTCCCTGTTAAGAGTTCCGCTAAGCGCCCCGCTTCGTATAGGAGAGAACCCTCACGATCTCCAGGGCGTTTATCGCCTTCGTCGAGAGACTCGTCTGATAGGAGTTGTTCTCCTGAGAGAAGAGCCCTTTCGCCCTATAGGCTGTCTTCCCCGAAGCGCCCTCTGAGACGTCGCGAATCGAGCAGAAGTCTCGATCGGTTTAGGTGCAAGGAACCGGAAAACCGATTTAGGTATCAGGATCCCTTGGGTCTGCAGGACCAGGAGCCAGACAGGCGCAAAGAGGCAGCAAGACGCAAGAAAGGGCGTCAAGAGCCTCTTAGAACACAGGATTCAGGACGTCAGGATTCTGCTAGAAGGCAGGAATCAGGACGCTATGAGCCAGGACGCCATGAGTCAGGGCGCCAGAGTCAGGGCGCCAGGAGTCAGGGCGCCAGAGTCAGGGCGCCAGGAGTCAGGGCGCCAGGAGTTAGGACGCCAGAATGGCAGGACGCCAGGAGTACGTTAGGCGTCAAGTGTTAGGGTGCCAAGAGCCTGTTAAGCGTCAGGAATCAGGACGCGGGGATCTTTTTCAAGCGCCCTGAATCAGGACGCCAGGAGCCTAGCAAGCGCCACGAACCTGACGAACCTAGACAACAAGAGTCTAGTAGGCACAAGAGTGTTTCCGACAGGCAGGAGCCTCACTCTTCGTATAGAAGTGCTAATGTTCCGCGCTCCCCTTCTTCTCGGGAAAGGAGTTCTTCTCCCGGGAAGAGCCAGATCACTCCAAAACGATCTCTTCTGTGGATCAGTTGGACCAGGTATCGGAAGACGAAGAGCCAGTAGATGTAGCAGTTTCTGACTACAAGAGACTTTCTCTTTTGCTGCTAAAGGAGTTCGGAGACTCCCTTCATCCTGCGGACCCTCCTTCACCAGGATCGTTGATGTCCAGCACTAAAGCTCTCAAGTCGTCTTCCTTCGTCAAGATGCGCCCCGCTCTTTGTATGAAAAGGCATTAAAGACTTTTTCAGAGTGGTTGACTTCCAGAAGGGAAGCCGGCAAAGACAGTTTTTTCCTGCCTCCTTCCAAGTTAACAGGCAAAACCAGGAAGGTGGTACGAGACCAAAGAACCTATGGGTTCAGGTCTGCTTCTTCCGCAGATGCGGATTTTGCTTCCTTAGTGGACTCTTCTAGGAGGAGTCGTTGCTGTCTGCTAAGGCGACTTGGGGCATGTGTGAGCTAGACCACCTTCTAAAGGGCCTCTTTAAAACCCTAGAAGTCTTCAACTTTATGGACTGGGCTTTGGGAGCGTTAGCGAAGAGAGCTCAGGACACTGACTTTGTTTCCATGGAGGAACTTTCGAGCGTCCTGCTTGCCTGGACAGAGCGGTCATGGACGGTTCTGTGGAAGTTGCCTCTCTTTTTGGAACGGTGGGAGTATTAAAGAAGAGATCTGTCTTTAGCTCTTTCTTAGCAAGAGCAGTATCACCTTTGCAAAGGACATCTCTTCTTTTTGCACCGTTATCCCCGCACCTTTTTCCACAGAGACTGTTAGAGAGGTTTCTAAATCTCTTACGGAGAAGGCAACTCAGGATCTCCTCACGCACTCAGCCAAGAAGTTTAGGCCGGCAGTGCCTATAGAGAAAAAAGAGAGACCCTCTTTTGTTCAGCCCTTTCGAGGTGCCTCCTCTTCTAGAGCCCCTCTTAGAGGTCGCAGACCAGAGAGAAGGAGTAGACCATCTAGAAGGTCCTTCGGGAAGTCTAGATGAGCAGGAAGTCCTCCAGACGAAAGTAGGCGCCAGGCTACTCCACTTTGCCAAAGTCTGGGCGCAGAAGGGAGCGGACTCCTGGTCCCTCTCTATCCTGAAAAAAGGATACTTGATCCCCTTCAGGGAAAATCCTCCCTTGACGACAACTCCAAGGGAGTTGACCGCAAGATACTCGGATCCGGTCCGAAAGCTTGCTATGTTGCAAGCAGTGGAACTGATGATTTCCAAGGAAGCGGTAGAACTGGTTCAAGATCTCCAGTCTCCAGGATTCTACAATTGGCTATTCCTGGTACCGAAAGCATCGGGGGGATGGAGACCGGTTCTAGACGTCAGTGCCCTGAATTTCTTTGTATTGAAGAAGAAATTTTTCAATAATGGAGACGTCTTCCTCTGTTCTATCTGCTCTTCGTCAGGGACGGATGGTGGGTCCCTGGACCTTCAGGATGCATATTTCCATGTGCCAATTCATCCGGCAGCAAGGAAGTATCTGAGGTTCATGTTCCAAGGGAAAGTGTTCCAGTTCCGAGCAATGTGCTTCGGACTTTCGACTGCCCCTCAAGTCTTTACGGACATCATGAAGAATGTAGCTTATTGGCTACATCTGGAAGGGATCAGGATCTCGTTATATCTGGACGATTGGCTAATAAGAGCCCAATCGGAGAAAAAATGCTTTGGAGGACCTATTAGTTACTCTAAAGTTGACAAAGTCCTTAGGACTTTTAGTAAATCACGAGAAATCCATGCTGACTCCCAGCAGAATATTGTCTATCTGGGATTCAGATGGATTCTCGGGATTTTCTAGCGTATCTTCGCAGGAAAGGAGAGAACGCTGCTTAGAAAAGGTGTCAGTCTTCTTAAGGAAAGAACATTGTTCCGCGAGGAATGGATGAGCTTACTGGGGACCCTCTCCTCGATGGAACAGTTAGTTTCCTTAGGAAGACTTCACCTACGACCCTTCAATTTTATCTGAAGGAGAAGTGGGATTGGAAGTCCAACAATCTAGGAGATACATTTCCAATCTCGAAAGGGATCAAGGAGAATATCCGTTGGTGGTTAGATCCACAGAAACTAAGCAAGGGAATCTCCCTTCGCTTACAGAACCCTCGCCTAGCGTTGTTTGCAGACGCTCAGATTCAGGGTGGGGAGCGACCCTAGGTTCGCAAGAAGTGTCAGGCACTTGGGAAGGAGAACAAGTGTCTGGCACATAAACAAGAAAGAGCTAACAGCCATTCATCTAGCTTTGGTTCATTTCGAGGAACAGGTCTCCAGGTCTGGGGATTCAGATTCACTCGGACAACACAACCGCCCTCGCTTATATAAAGAAACAAGGGGGGACGCATTCCTTTTCCCTGTACGAATCAGCAAAGGATCTGCTGATTTGGGCACAGGAAAGGAAGATCTCCTCCTCACAAGGTTTGTGCAGGGAGAGAAAAATGTCCGGGCAGATCTGTTAAGCAGAAAAGAACAAGTCCTACCCACGGAATGGACTCTCAATCCTCAGATTTGCCAACAACAACTTTGGCAATCTGTGGGGAAGGCCCAATATAGACCTGTTCGCGACCAACAAGAATCACAGATTAGAAAACCTATTGCTCCCCGATCTCGGATCCTCAAGCAGTAGCAGTAGACAGCTTTCTGCTAGATTGGACGGGCTTGGACGCATACGCCTTCCCTCCTTTCAAGATAGTAGGAGAAGTATTGAGGAAGTTCGCTTGCTCGGAAGGAACAAGAATGACCCTCATCGCTCCTTCTGGCCGGCTCTCGATTGGTTCACAGAGGTGCTGGAGTGGTAGTGGATTTTCCAAGATCGCTTCCCACTAAGGAACGATCTTCTCAAACAACCCCACTTCGACAGGTTTCACAAAAACCTCCCCGCTCTAAGTCTGACCGCCTTCAGACTGTCGAAGGACTTGTCAGAGCAAGGGGCTTTTCACGAGAAGTGGCGAAGGCTATTGCAAGAGCCAGAAGAGTCTCCACTTCTAAAGTATATCAGTCGAAGTGGGAGTGGTTTGAAGATGGTGTAAGGGAAAGAAAATATCTCCTCCAGTACCTCTGTAACTGAAATCGCAGATTTTCTCCTATATTGAGAAAAGACTGTAACCTGGCAGTTTCAACAGTGAAGGGTTACAGAAGTATGCTGGCCTCAGTTTTTCGACATAGAGGAATAGATCTGACGAATAATAAAGATCTTCATGACCTTAGTACAAGGTCTTTTGAGACCACGAAAGAACAATTAATAACCAAGAAGCCTAGCTGGATAACTTGGATGTGGCTCCCTCAAGTTCCTAATGTCGGAAAAAATTTGTACCGTCTCACGCAGCTTCGTTTAGAGACTTAACGAGAAAGTCATTATTCCTTTTTGCGTTAGCAACAGCCAAGAGGATTAGCAGAGTTGCAAGCTTTGGAAGGTAAAGTGGGTTTAAGAAGGATTCAGCGATTTGCTCCTTTAAACCATTTTTTCTAGCGAAAAAATGAAAATCCCTCAAAGCCTTGGCCAAGAGCTTTGAGATAAAAGGACTATCTTCATTAACAGGGAGAGAACTAGAAAGGACTTTGTGTCCAGTCAGGGCACTCAAGTTCTACCTGGAGAAGAAGAAGTTGCTGAAAGGTACAGAAGAAAGTCTTTGGTGCTCTGTAAGAGATCCGAAAAGAGCGATTTCTAAGAACGCCGTTACATACTTCATAAAAGATGTAATAAGGGAAGCTCACCTTAAGTGCGAAGAAGAGCATCTCAAGGTTCTCAGAGTGAGAGCTCATGAAGTGAGAGCCATAGCTACGTCTATGGCAGTTTTCACATAACAGTGGTCGCTTCAGGCTCTTATAGAGTCGACATTTTGGAGATGTAATTCGGTGGTGTTGCCTCGAATTATAAGAGACGTTAAAAATTTCGTACGAAAGTGCTTTGCTCTGGGAGCGTATGTTTCGGCGAATTCAGTGCTGGGAGAAGGGGCTGAGGCTAATCCTTCCTATTTAGTTTAAGGCTTAATTTAATTTACTGTTTATTGGTGGTTGTTTTATTGGTTAATTGTCAGAGGGAATAGGGACCCTCTTTACAATTCATAGAGTTTAACAATACTAACATGGTCAGGTGATCGGGATTGGGCTTTCAGTTGATCTTTGTTGATTTTGTTAATCAACCTTAAAACGTCTGTCATGTAAGAGGGCGAGTCTCCATTGATATGACAAAAGGTCAAGGCTCTACCATGTAAGTGGGTCAGCCCCCATTGGTACGATCCAGTATAGGCTCTGTCGCGTAAGCGGGCTAGCCCCCATTGACACGATCCAAAGAGTTATTCAACCATAGGTCATTCCTCGTTGAAACTCTTGAGGCAAGCAGACTCATCGACAGTAGTCATGAAGTCTTCAGCCCAATAAGGTAGGAACTATGGATTATGTTATCCAAGAACATAGGTTGTTTTTTCCCTGGTTTTTTAATGTATTAGTTTAAGATATTATTTGTTTTTAGCTGTACTCTTGCCCGCCCCAAGGGTGCAAATTCAGTAAGTATATATTATGCTGGGGGAAGTTACTTGTACAAAAATGATATTGTTAAGATACAATAAAGTTTTTGTACATACTTACCTGCAGATATATACGAATAATGGCCCACCCAGCCTCCCCTCAGGAGACAGGTGGAAGAGAAATTATGGCTTAGAAAACGGGAATAGTTCCAGACCCCGCCACCCAGCGGTGGGGGAATGGTGGATCACCTGACCTACCTGTCGCTGTGGTGCCGCGAGTTTTGAACAAATTCTGTCGGGACGACCGAGTCTATAGCAAAGTATATATCTGCCAGGTAAGTATGTACAAAACTTTATTGTATCTTAACAATATCATTTTAAAGTACTGAAGATTTTATATTCAGTTTATCAGTAGCTAAAGAACTAAAAACTTTTAGTACTGTCATTTTAATCTAACAGGATTTAGTTTTTTAAACATTTTCCAGTGTTTGGACTTGTAAACAAAAACCTTGATCATTTATTTTCAGTTCACACCTGAAACGTCTTTCAACTTTGGATTCTTCGTGGGTGTTCAGCTCTCAGAATGGGTGAATGCACGGAATCATCCTGCTTGGCTTAACTTTATATCTAGAAGCCTGTAAGCTTTTAGATCTAATGTTAGCTTTGCCTGCACAACATTTGCCGCAGTTCCAAATGTGAGTACAAGTGTAGTGTTATCTGATGCAGTTTAAAAATAGTAGTATAGTGTTCCAAGACTGCAAATATGTAAATGTGTTTAAAATCAAGTAATAGTATCAGAAGAGCATTTTTCAGATTAGAGGCGACATAGCATAATTATACTGGAACCCTATGCTCCAGCATGGAGCAAATGGAGATTTACAAATGTAATATGTAAAATATGACTAGGGATATTTGAACCCTCTGCTTATGATAATTATTTGACCTTTCATCTCAGAAACTCTGATTGTCGCATTTTTAACGTGTACAGGGTGAAGTGTTGTATCTGAAGGTAGGGAAAAATGGACAGTAGAATCTGTCGTGAAAAGAGAGTGGAAAATTAAAGGCATTATTTTTATCTTGGAGGAGTTAAAGTAGACTGCTTCCGTAGATGTTTTCTGGAATCACTCCAAGTGAATGATATTTGCACCCCAACTGAATGATGAATTTAGAAGATAAAATTGTATAGAAATTAAAAGGTGTGATTAGAATGAAAGAATGAAATGATCAATGGAGCTTCATTTTCACTTCCAGATGTAATTATTACATTCAATTGTACCTGCTTACCTAATGTAATAAAATCAGCATGGTAACGTTTTAAGGTTAAACAACATATTCCAAGACCAAGGAGATGTTTTTATTATGAAGAATATGGTCATTTCTTAGGATCTTGGAGGCAGAAGCTACAAGGCAGGCCTGTCACGTGTGTTAGATGTAGTGAATAGAGCATGGTGTATGTTATAATGAAACAAAATGTATACATTGTGGAGACAATCTTCCATCTTCACAATATTGTGATGTGTACATCATAGGAAAAGAAATACAGACATTAAGGGTAACTGAAAATCTCATGTCGTCACCTTATTAAGATAAGTGCATAAGTAATTTGTTCAACTTTATGAGAAATAAGAAAAAACTTTTTCATTTTCTAGATTTTGGTATCAGTGAAATGCTTAGCATTTTATAACTGAATGATAGACAGACAAAAACATTATATGCTTTTCTTATGTGTAAAGTGTTTTTCTTTAAAATAAAACAAATTAAATTGACTTAGGCAATTTTAATGGAAAAGTTTTCATATGACATAGGCAAAAAATGCTAAAGTACCAAATTTAGTTCAAAACAGGGAAAAAATAGGTACACTTCTGAAAAAAGTAGTTCAGACATTCTGAAGATGAAAATCATTGAACAGTTCAAAATATAGCGCCAAAATCAGTGAAAAGTTCAAAATATAGTACCAATATATTTATTAGTAACAAAAAGTAATTAAGTATAAGACCTTCTGAAAAATAAAGGAAAACAAAGGAAAATTAATTATCTGATTCTCAAAACACTGTTCCCTGCATCTTTTCACAATCATGATTTATCTGTATAGTGTTTACGTATATAGGGCCTTGAGAGAAGCTGGATACGTAAACGGAAATAATTGAGGGATTTCAAGAGGGAATTGCTTGAACTTACCGTAAATGATAGTTATAATTCTCTTTCTTAGAGGGAAGGTCGCCAGAAAAACTCAGTCGTTACTTTAAAACTATTTTTATTTACAAAAAGGCCCGTGCTGGCCTGGAGAAAGTTAAATGATATTGGCCCCCACGTTGGGGCTTACTCATCCAATTCAAGCTGATTTTCATCACTTGGGTTAATGCACACTTGCGGCAGAGAGACGGCACGTGACTCATGGAATCTGGAAAAGAATCCCAGATTAAAACGAGATAAAAGGAAAAATGACTTCTTGCTTTGATTAAGGCTGATTAATTCTCTAACATTGGGGAAGGTAAACTCGAATGGTTCACTGAGGTATGCACGAAAACTTGGTCTTTAACAAGTCACAAAGGGGAGCACGTGGCCCGATGAGGACAAAGGGCTTCTGATGTAGAAGGGGTAAAAATGAGAATTGAAAATGAATTTAGCAAGAGTCGTTATGGTAGTAAAAAGAAAGGTGCTGGGTTGAAGTTTACACTTTCAGACGTACCTTTATGCAATATTCTGTGTATCCTTGTAGAAGAATGCGGCCTGACCTCTGTTCAGGTCTGGGGTTCGTGTCCACCAGATACGTCGTGGGTAGGCCTACCCTAATTTTGGGAGGCTGGCAATTTGACCTCTGTCCGAGATCACGTCTCGCAGCCGACTGAGAGCGATACTGGGTGGTTCGGAATCACGGGGCTTCCAAAAACCGCCCACGGAGGCATTTGGCCTGAAAGGTGGTAAACACAACGCCAGCAAATTGGGAAGGAAAATAGGTCTTATTGTAGAAGTCCCTAAAATCCAGCTCGAAGCCTAGCTACTCTTGTGACTTGCCTCTCTTACCCTAAGCTTCCGTCAGACCGGAAATATCATTCCTACGACATACCCACTCTCCCAACAACAGTAGCTTCAGGAGACGGCATGGCTGCTACTTTTATAATAAATATACTAAAACTCTGCTGGGAAGGCGAGGCGTTCTATAGACGTAGCAGCTCCCCCTGTTAAGAAGGCATTCACTCCCTTTCGGGCGTGAAGGTCTTGGCTTAAATAAGTGATCGCCTCGACAACCCAGTTCTCCTACTCTAACTTGAAGTTTTTTGAGCAGCGATACGGCTGACTACAATGGCCTACCTAACTTATAGGCAAAGATGCTAAGTGTACTAACTTAATGTAGGGATGTAATCTAGCCTAAGTAATAACTACGGGTTGTCTGTGACGACAGTCTACTCTACCCCTAGATAAGGTTACTTGAAAATTCTACTTGCTACTAACCTAATGCCCTGGTACTAAATCATTAGCCTAACCTACTCAATACAGTTAAATGAAGACGCAATCATTCCAGAGTGTGGTACGCACAGCAGCAGTTCAGCGACGGAATTGTTAAAATACATAATGAGAGGTAAGATGCGTTGGGGATGATGAGTGGTTAATTTACCAGGAGGGAAAATGCAATGAGGTAGTTATGACATTTACATGAGTGTTAGTATCAACCAATTTCTAGGGGTTAGAGGGTTAGTTCTACTGGCAGAGATCAGGCTGGCTACCTTCTCTGGGTAGGTGCCAGGATCACTCTGCAATTGAATGCGACCCTGTACCTCGGGCACAGGTGTCAAAGAGAGCATGTGGCTCTTTGGTTAGTGTGTTAATGATTGGTTAGGTCCCTTCTTCTTCTTCTTCTTCTTATTCCTCCAGGACCTGGCTATACTAGTCCTAGGAGTAGACGGAGCACAGACTCTGGGGAAAGGGGGAAAGGCCAGAAAACGCCGGCAGGAGCAGAGGCAGTGGTAGCCTGAAGGATTTCAGGAGAACAACTACTTACGTTCGGTCTCTGTAGCAAACCGTCGTAGAGGTGGAACCTACTGCAGGGGAGGCCCTCACTCCGGCTGCTGCGACAACCGTCGTGAGGGGAAAACTCCAGGCTGACTCCTGGTCGGGCAGTTCCTGGTTTTCCAGAGGAGGTACAAAGGTAAGGTCTGCCGGAGGTTCATCCTCGGGCGACAGAGGTGAGGGTGAAGAAGACTCATGGACTTTGGTTGGCCATGGGCTGCGGTAAGCTCCATGCCCGTTGGAGGATCTCCTGTTAGGAGGATCCTTGGTTAGGTTAGGCGCCGGCGCTAGCTCAGGGCCAGGCGCAGAGGTCAAGTTCGGTGGTGGCTCTACGTCCAGGCTGGACGGAGCTTGGCACTGCCCAGTGCTGCCAAGTGGCACTGGCAGAGAGTTGAGGTCGACTGGACCTGTGGCGGGTACTGGAGGTGCAATACCTCTCAGCGTGCCCTTGGAAATGGGAGACCTCAGGTCATGCCCTAGGATAAGGTCGTAACCTCCTGGAAGGTAGCTTGCAACTGCAAGTGTACATACCTTGGCAAGGTGAGGTCGTACGACTCTCAATTGGACGGTGCCGAAGGATCATCTTACTATGATTGATGCCTTCAATCGTGATCAGTTGCCGTCTATCAATGGTGCCCCACTCGGGGGATTTGATCTTCCCGTATCAGGGGAGATTTGAGCGCCGGACGTCATCAAAGGCTCTGGAACATGGCTTGGTGGATAATGACCTTGGATGGGTGCGACGGTTATAGGGCCCTGAGCTGGGGGTCCTAGTAACGAAGGATTGGTAACTGCCATAGCGATGGCAGGAATATTGTAATTCGCGCACCCTACGTAGTTGGCAGACAGTGACCCTTGCGGCCACAGTCTCGGCAGAACTGGTTCGAGAACTTCTTCTGTGGCATTGGACGGTAAGGCCGAGATGGCCCCACAGGTTGCGAATCTGTGGAGTCACCAAGGCTGGCAGTGTGCTCTGGCACAGGTGAAGAGTCCTCTCTGGCCGTGATTTGAGGTGGTGAGGTAGCTTGGCCCTGGAGTGGTGTGGGGGAGGGACATCCCCAGAGGGAGGTCCCGTCCCAATAGGAAACTACTCCATGCCGAATCGTACGTACCACACCTAGGCGGTGAGGTTTGGTGCACAAGGAGTGGTGACCTGCAGGACGACTGTGGGAACGGTCTTGGACTGCCCTTCGACCCAAGTCATGGCCCACCTGATGTGCTCGTCAACTGTGGCACTGGCTGGCACTTGGTCCCGGTCTATAAGACACAGATCGGAGCTGGTATCTACCGTAACTGGCAGCGTCACAGGTAGGGTAGAGCCATCCAGGGGTGCCACTGTGACTGAAGAGGTCCACACCCGCTCAGGGGTGAGACCTGGACTCGGGCATAACGGCCGAGGGTTGTGGCACTGATCAGGTGGACGTGCCGGGGTCGAAGGCACGTGCTTGGGGCACCCGGGATATCCAGGGGAGTAGTGCCCTGTAGCCCCACAGGCTCTGCAGGAGTCCCTCTGCTGGGCCTGGCTGGTCCTCCGGAAGGCATCTGATTGGTCTTGAGAGGAGGCTGAGGCACCGTTCTGGTGGCATGGAGGGTTCTGAGGGGGTTTTGGGGTTTGTGGTCTCAGCGCTCTTGAGGCGGCACTCTGCTTGCGAGGGTGACCCACTTTTCTTGCAAACGTTTGCAAGGTTCCGTGGGTGTCCCTTGGTGGTCCGTCCTTTGGCCCGAGTTGGATCCAAGAGAAGATGGACCGGGGGTGGCCACTTATGGCATCGGTGGGTGGTTGGCTGTTGAGGGAGGGGTTTGAAGGTCGCCCAGCGGTCGTCAGCCAGGCGACAAGCTTCCGCAAGTGTCTTGGGTTGCTTGTCGTTTAAGGTGCACTGCGAGTGGCCCAGGTACACACTGGTAGAGGTCTTCCAGCATGATCCTGTTAAACAGGTCCTGGAAACTCTGTGCACGACATGGCCTCGAGCCAGCGCTTTCCGGCTTGGATTTGTGGTAGGAGTAATCTCCCCAGGCCCAACCAACTTCCTTTGCCTGACCTCTGAAACGCTGCCTCCACCTCTCCGGGGTGATTTCATAGGCCTTTGTAATGACCCGGCGAACTTCCACCAGGTCCCCTCGCTGACCCTGATCCAGTGAGCGGAGGGCTGTCTTAGCCTTGCCGTCCAGGTGCTTGGCAAGCAGGGCGGCCCTCTCTATCTCAGTGGTAGGGTAGTTTTCGAATAAGGCTTCCACTTCTTCCAGCCATTGCCTCGGGCTCATCCTCAGTCCACTTCGGGGATGAGAGCGTTAATGCTGGCAATTAGGGTTGGACGGACACTGTAGGCGTGGGGCTGGGAGCTGGCTGCATGGCTAGGGCTTCGGCGTTCACCTGTCGTGCCTTCTCCACCTCGAGCTCCTTCTCCTTGAGAGCTAGCTCATGCTTCCTCTCTTCTTCCCTTGCCTTCCTCTCTTCTTCTCTGGCGGCTCTCTCTTGCAGGCGCAGATCATCCACCTGCCCCTTCACCCACTGGGTGAGTTCCTGCCCAGTGTAACCGGCGTTCGTGCCCAGAGCCATGAGGGTCTGGAGCCTTTCCAGCTCCATGGATATATGTGGTTGGGCAGCAGAAGCCATTTCCTTAGGCTGCAGTGGAGGCTTGGATGAAAAAAATCTTAAAGGACTGGGTGCTCTGTGGCACTTTCTGATGAGGCGGACAAATCAAATGGAGTGTGCGGCGCACGTCACACTAAGGGGCGTTCCGCAGGACGGACACGCAGGTAGAATGGCTACCTATACGGCCTGTACAGGTGCAATGGCACTTATGAGGAGGCGTTCCTTTGAGCACTGGTAATCGTGCTGGTGTGTCCCGGACACTACACGCAAGTAGGACTAATATACTGAAGTGAAATGGCACTGCTCATGGCAGAGGGTAATAGTGGGGGAGAGAAAGTAAAAGGTGGGAGTACTTCAGCAGCCAGTCGATGGACAGTGTCAAGAATTAGTGGCACTGTGAAATGGTAAGACCTGACGTGCACTGGTGGTGGCCAGTCCTAAACTGGTAACGACTTCCCTGTCTGGAAGTAATGAATTGGCGTGGCACGCTGTGCGAATTGTGCTTGCGGTATACGCAAGTCTTTTGTGATAAAAGAAAATGAAAAGACCACTCGGGCAACGACAGGTAATGGAAATTTTAGGAATGCTCAGTCCCTCGCTGAAGTACTCGGTAAATAAAATAAATAAATGCTTGCAAACTGCAATGGACACAGGCGCGTACGTATCACGCTGTGTAAATGAAAGACACAAGAGACTAAAATAATGTTAATTCTGCATGCTATAATTAATGGTAAGATGTAGTACTCTTGGCTTCGTGAATACTGTGTTCTGGTTTTCTCTCTCTCTCTCTCTCTCGGAGAGGGTGAAAAAATGATATATGAATGAACTCCCTTATATTTGAATTGAACTAATGTTTTCGTTTAATATGACGCAACTTGCGTTAAATTATCTACTTACGTTAACGTTTTTTGTGAAAGAATTGCTTTTGATAACGTTTTATGAAAAATGATAACGCGCGCGGTGAACGATGTTTACGTTAATGTTAGCGGCTTGCGCTTATGAAATGATTTGCGTTTCGATATGAATTTAACAAAGACGCGTTTTACGTTAACAATTCTTGCAAGTGACTCTACTTTTAAGATTTACGTTTAACTTTAACGTAAGGACAAGTGAAAAATTACGGTAAGGATTTGAAAACGATGTTAGCAAACAATTGTAAATGAGGTTACGTTAAGTGAAATGAAATTTTCGCGTCAGCGCGCGACGTGAGCGATGCGAGGTGAAACACGTGAGGCGAGAAAGAGCGTGTTAGCACCACGGTGTGCTAGCATTGATGGCGAATCAGCTGATTCTCTGTAAATGCGAAGGCAATTTACAACACAAAATTCTACTTTCTTATTCAAGGCGAATTACGTTAATTTCTCTGGCAGGACGATAGATACTAGTACCGAGATCGATATTATTTACGTTAAAACTTCGAGACTTACGTTACTTTGCTTAAATTGTTTAGATAATGTTGAAAGAGGAAACAAACATGGCTGCCGCTGTGAATGAGACGAAGGTTGGTTGAGACCGCGCAGGCGCGAGAATGCTCTAAGCTGAATTAAGCTGAGAGGTAGCGTTCGTTAACCAACACTTGGAATGAATAAAACTAAGTTAAAAATGGATACCCTAACATATCACAGACAAAAGAATTGTACACTTCTTTGCCGTAACTATTAGTAAAAACACTCCTAACTAGCTAGGCTTTCAAACACAGCAATAAACCCTGGCAAAGCACTTCCTAGTTTTGATCTGGTTCTTTCTGGCATCTATTCTACACACGTGCTCTGTCTCGTCCGACGAGCACAATGCGATTTATAAAATAACAGAATTCGCTCGGCGCTCTGGCCGTTACAATAATAAGATTTCTACCTACGCATTTGTTTAACACACTTCTACAATAAAAATACTTAAACGTACCTTAAGCTAACATTGGTTATAGAATAATCATATTAATGAATGGAATACCTTACCGTGAGTCAGTGTGTCTTCTTTCCCTGCAAGTGTGCTTGATTTACTTTTTGTAAAATAATTTACAGTTTACGTTTTACAACGGATAACGCGATTTACAAGCTTTTTTAAGCAAGCCCGGATTTGATCCTCGGCGAGGTCGCAATGTTACGTATATAGGGCCTTGAGAGAAGCTGGATACGTAAACGGAAATAATTGAGGGATTTCAAGAGGGAATTGCTTGAACTTACCGTAAACTGATAGTTATTAATTTCTTTCTTTAGAGGGAAGGTCGCCAGAAAACTCAGCTCGTTACTTTAAAACTATTTATTTACAAAAAGGCCCGTGCTGGCCTGGAGAAAAGTTAAATGATATTGGCCCCCACGTTGGGGCTTACTCATCCAATTCAAGCTGATTTTCATTCACTTGGGTTAATGCACACTTGCGGCAGAGAGACGGCACGTGACTCATGGAATCTGGAAAAGAATCCCAGATTAAACGAGATAAAAGGAAAAATGACTTCTTGCTTTGATTAAGGCTGATTAATTCTCTAACATTGGGGAAGGTAAACTCGAATGGTTCACTGAGGTATGCACGAAAACTTGGTCTTTAACAAGTCACAAAGGGGAGCACGTGGCCCGATGAGGACAAAGGGCTTCTGATGTAGAAGGGGTAAAAATGAGAATTGAAAATGAATTTAGCAAGAGTCGTATGGTAGTAAAAGGTGCTGGGTTGAAGTTTACACTTTCAGACGTACCTTTATGCAATATTCTGTGTATCCTTGTAGAAGAATGCGGCCTGACCTCTGTTCAGGTCTGGGGTTCGTGTCCACCAGTACGTCGTGGGTAGGCCTAATTTTGGGAGGCTGGCAATTTGACCTCTGTCTGAGATCACGTCTTGCAGCCGACTGAGAGCGATACTGGGTGGTTTCGAATCACGGGGCTTCCAAAAACCGCCTCGAGCATTTTGCCTGAAAGGTGGTAAACACAACGCCAGCAAATTGGGAAGGAAAAATAGGTCTTATTGTAGAAGTCCCTAAAAACAAAATCCATCTCGAAGCCTAGCTACTCTTGTGACTTGCCTCTCTTACCCTAAGCTTCCGTCAGGACCGGAAATATCATTCCTACGACATACCCACTCTCCCAACAACAGTAGCTTCAGGAGACGGCATGGCTGCTACTTTTATAATTAAATATAACTAAAACTCTGCTGGGAAGGCGAGGCGTTCTATAGACGTAGCAATAGTAACTTAATTTTTGAAAATAAACTTAAACATGAAAGGGGGAAATTAATCAAATAATTCTCAAAACCTTGTTTCCTTGTCTTTGTTCATAATTATGAATTACAGTACCTAAATCTTGTCACTATTCATTACTCGTGAGGCAAGGTATCAAAATAATTATAGCAGTCAGCTGGCATAAACCGTCTTCATGGACTGTAGGTCGTTGAATTTACGCTTAGTTATAGGGCTGTCTTGATGAAAACAATGGAATCCATTTAACTTCTACATTTTGAATCCGTTGTGGGCAGTCTCTCTCACGTTGAGTGGATGTTAAATGACACCCTGAACTTCACTGTTCCATCACTTGGTACATTTAAACCTCACAGATCGTGGGGGACCACTGGGGATCTCCTGACTTTTTTACAGGTCTGATGCTGGTGAAGAATAAATTCTCCATCTTCATGAAGTCTTGGTGCTTCATCTGTTTGACTATGTAGTGGGATAGTTTTTGATCCTCGCCACACTGAATAAGTACTGCATAATCTTGTTCTGTGAAGACAACGTTCACTAGTTTTCTTCAAATAGTGCTATGCATGGAGTCGCACTCCATTTGCGTATGGCCTACAACTAGGTGCTTCTGCACGATGCTGATGCCATGTTTTCTGGCAAGCAGAATAGGCATTGGCAACTTTCACGTTTCTGTTCTGGTAGCTAAATCCATCACTCCAGATCACAAGCTCTTGTAAATTAGGGCTCTCTGAAATATAGTCTCTCTGAGATAAGTTCCCTCATTGAATTTATTTGTGAAGTAAGAAATTCCACAGCTCTTGCTCCACCTAAATTGCATCGTTTGACTTAGGCAGTAAAGGTCTATTTGCCTAAGTCAGTCTTGTGGTCACAAGACTGACTTAGGCAGTGCAGAGACTAGTGCCTAAGTCACCTTGTGATTTAGGCAAAATGTTTACTGTGAATTCTCGCCCACTCATACTCAACCAATAAGTTAGGTAAGTATATCAAAAGGTGCGCCTCAACCGGGAGAACTGACTTAGGCAAAAAATCCAAAAATCACCCAAAAAATGACTTAGGCAATTATTTTAATAAGGTGACGATATTTAAATGGGTTTAACTAAAAGGATGATGCACTCCCACTCTCCAGTTATATCACCAAGCAAGTATGATGTAAATGGGAATCCCCATAATGGCTATACAGTGGACGCCCACCTATTCACGGTTCTGGGTTTTGTGGCTTCACCTATTCGCAAATTTTTCTATAGAATGTCTATCCACATTATTCGCTGAAAATTTGCTTATTAGCTGAATTTTGTATAGAGAAATATATTTAGTAATTACTGTAATTTAATTTTCATGACTACTAAATGTATTTTTCATGATGAAACTATTAAAAAATGCAGTTTATAGTGTAAGTGTTTTAAGAGGGCTTTTTGGTGTTTGAACTATCAAAATAGGCAGTTATAAGCATTTTCAAAGGGGTGTCAAGTATTCGTGTATTTGAGCTATTTGCGGGAGGGTTGTGGTATGCATCCCGCACAAATCCTGTGAGTCCACGTATTATCTGTAGAAGGGTGAAGGAAGGTTGGTCATTCCTTTACCATTCTTTTTGGAAAGGATCATACGTAGTCTGGTATTAGGATTACCCACACTTCCCATGAACAGCATCTGGATTTCTAAAAATGCTTAAGAATGACTAGAACATGATACTGTGATGACTATCCAAGGAACCTAGCCATACTACTGTGTCACCCATAAATATTCAAACAAACATGCTGGATGTAGGTGCAGCCAAGTAGGCAACCATCAATGAAAGAAGAGGTCACTTGGTTGGGAGAGCGTTGATAACATGGTTCATCTGGAATACAAAACTAATTTGTGAAGGGGAAGGAGAGGAGAGAAAGAACTGAAAAAACAGATAAAAACATTGATAATTTCTCTCTACTAATACAGTCAGGAACATTTTTAAACCACAAATGAATATGCATGTACATTGGACAAGCAAGTGTGAATAGGAAGGAGAGAAGAGAGAGGGAAAGTGGGTGAAAAATGAGGGAAGTATTGATAATTTCCATGTTGCAGTGCTTGAACATTAAAAAACCACAAAAGGGAACATTAAATGAGTCATGAATCTGTTTGAAAAAAAAAATTAAAAATTGTAAAAATCTGGTGAGGACAAGTATTACGGTTATCCATTTGATATGCAAAATAGATTTTTCTGAAATTTGTTACGTTTTTGCAGGTATCGTTGGGCATTTGTTGGTCCAATTCCTAATGTAAAGAATGAAGAAAAGAATGAAGGAGCTGGCAACATTCTTCTTAAAAGCTGTGATTTTGTGCCTCACATTGCCCGCATAGCTAAACTGATGGCTGACAAGGTATTTGAGTGCTAAAATCCAAATTTCTTTTTTTTATTGATTTTTATTTTGATATAAAATATTTTTAGTCATGGTTATATATTTCAGTATCAAGTGGCAGAATTGCAATTGCATTAGCCTCCTTTTTTGTTCTTGTCATCAGAAATTTTAGTAAGTTGAGATTTCATTCCTATCTCTATGTACCACTTCTCCTTTAACTGCTATTAAGGTCTGCTACAGTGATCCATGCTCAAAAGTGATGCCATATGATTAATTTTATCACCCTGTAACACTGACGCAACGTAAAATGTCATTCAACTTTTATTTTTTTTATGTTTTACTCCATCATATATGTTGATAAGTTTGTAAATTCAATAAACTGACTTTTTCCACTTGGCTATATAAATGATCACCGTTATGCATAGGTGTTATTCGTAGTCTGTGGGAAATTATTTTTTTTTTCAGCATGGTAAGCTCAAAGCTACTCAAATTGCCAATTGAAATTACCTCTGCAGCATGTACATATATGTAACAGTTGGTCTAACAAGCTCAAAGATTATAAAGCATTTTCAAAATAGAAATATGAATAGTACTAGTTAATTCACATTTTCTTAACTTTTTTCATTTATATTTCCATGGTAAAGTATTCTCATTTATATTAGAGAGAGAGAGAGCAGTTACATGCACACCTTCACTTTTTATATATTTTTCATGGTACAGTATTCTCATTTAGATTTGTTACTGTATTCTTTAATTTTTTTTAATCTTTCAAACTAAAAGATAAACGCAATTGTGTGTGGAGAGAGAGAGAGAGTCTACTTATTTAAACAGATACTTTTATTGGCAAAATGCTCATTACATTACAGAATGTATCTATACATCAGTCAGGAAATATTTTTCCTTGAAATTTCTCATTTTTTTTTCTTTGTTACAGCCTGCAAATAATAAGAACAACAACAAACTTCTCGACCATTGCCCAGGTCATTTGCTACTTACTGCACCTAACATATCTACTTTGGTAGATCTTCAGCCATTCTTTAATACCTTAGTATCCCCATCATTTACTCCAGTAGCAGCGACTGTTGGTCATTCAACTACTTCATCAACTGTATCAACTTCAGGATCTGGTCTATCCTCTAGTCTTTCTCACATAGAGGCAGTTATTGAAAGGGATTTTCTTGAACCCTTGCCTTCATAGATTGTGGTTTTTATGATTTTCTGTTTTCTTCAAATGTGATTATTGCAGTTATCAACCAAAGATTTATTGTAGCTGAACTGGGTGTGCAGTTGACTGTGCAGACAATAATTCTAATTGATTTCTAAAATGTAAATCACTCAGGTGCAGCTGTAGTTGTTATTGTAGTAACAGAATATTTTAATAAGTTTTAGTGTAGTTATTTTATCAAAGATTTGTTTAATGTAAGACTTATCATGGAGCAAAAATCTCTGTCCTTTGTGATTATTTGACTCTTCTGAACTTGAGAGGTGTCTTGATCTTGATACCTTTCAAATGTGGAGTGATGATTATTATATATATATATATTTGCAATTTTTCCTCTCATGGAAGATGAGAAGTTGTCAATAATAGAATTGCTTTAGAGCACAATATAAGACCAGCCCAGTGGCATGCAGATAGTACACATACTGATATATGAAATTCCTTCTATGTATACACATACTGAAAATGTTTCTAGTTGAGATTTAGATTTAGATTATTACTTTATTTGGAACTGCTGTTAAATATAGGGTGCTTGGTCATCAGGTTTTCTTTTTTGATTTTTCATTGGATTTTGACCTTTTCAGTCACAATGTAGATAAGGTACCGTTATGAAGAAAAATGATTCCCATAGGGAGGTGGAACATGACTTAACAAATATTGTAATTTGAATAATTTTCTCAAATTTGAACAGCGAAAAAATATGTTCTTCATAGAAATTGCGGTTACAGGTTCCAGTTTATTTGTTGTTGTGTGGGCATATTTACAATGATGGTCATCACTAATGTGTATAAAAATATGAGTAAATCCTCATGTAATAGTATGTAATATTTGAGAAAGGTATAAGTTTTGTAACCATGGAATATCAGATGTAATTACATGAAGTAACAAGTACTGCAGTATTTTGTGATTAAAGTAACTGTGGTGTAAGTCAAGAGAAACTAATTATGCTATATTTTGTTGCCTTTGTTAGTGTTTTTGTTGTTGTATTTACTTGTAGGAAATTCTCCGTATGAAATGAAATACATAGTTATTTTCACTGGAATGTCTGTGCCGATACTATTTTTCCTTTTTCTTTAAAAAATATGGGATTTATCTGTGCATATTTTTTTTATGTAATTTTATGTCTTAATTGGTTTGTTTGCAGTTCTATATTTAGTATGTAGCGTGCCATTGCATATAACTGGGATTTTCAGTTCTTTTTGTAACTTAGTTTTTTAATATTTGTAGGTGCTAATAGCATTTTTGTTGTTTATTGAAGTTGTTTGATATAGTACTGTTAAAAAAGCATATATAAAAAGTAGTGTAAAGTCAGTATTAGTTTTGTTGTTACTTGATTTGTATGGATAATAATTGCTGTGATTTGGAACTGTACCTAGTTTTCTCTAAATAATTTAATCCTTCTTTAAATGAGGCACTGCAAATATTTTTATCAATATGTTCTAAGAGGTATATTTGTATGTGGTGTAAATGGCGTTCAAATGAACATTGGATGGGTCCTGAACCAAGCATGAGTGGTCTGTTCAAGGAACTGTATACTAATGCATTAATTTTTTTTTCTGTCTAGTTGAAATAGGCCATTCTTACTCCTGAAGCACTATAATATATAGTGAGGCATGTGTTTTGACTCATTTGCAAGGATTACTTGAAAGTATACATTTATATTCTTTTTGATGAACAGATAGCTGGTAGTAAATGCAGAACAACTAGCATACACACTGTTGTAAGGGAATAATACTTGTATGCATTTTGTTTGCCAAATTACAAAGTCGACATAAATTTTGTGCATGTTATGTTGGCTTTGCCTTTGGAATTCTGGTACATTATATGTGAGGCTTATTTAATCTAAAAAATTTTAATGAAATTGTATTGAAATTACATACTGTATAGCTACCATTTGGAAAATTAGCAACAAAAACTTTACATACCTTGATAGGGTTCTATTGTTAAGCTTTGTGATGAATGTGGAAATTTGAGTAGAAATGATGGTGAACTGGGGGGGAATGTTTTGTGTGGGTTTCACAATTTTATGTCATAGTTTTAAACCAATCTCATGAAAATACCTTTTCTATTGTTCTTGATAGGGGCAATCATAACTCAGAATACATTGCATTCTTTATCCTGGGGTGAAAAACAAGAAAAATATGAGATTCCTCTTTGTTGGTCTCACCCATCGCCCGGTTCTTGCCCTTGAGCCAAATGTATATATCGTGAATGAAATTTCTTAGAAAGTGGTTCATCTTTTCCAGTCTACTCCCACAACCTATTTCCTCTAACCTATAAATAAATTACCAAGTCCCAAGGAAATTGCCAAATTATATTTGTCGTACAATTCTAAAAAAAATGCAAATTAGTAACACTTTGTGATGAAAGGATCATTCCCTTGGAAGATCCAGTAAAAGGCCTTAGTTCTTGATGAGGAGGTGATGAATCTTGTTTTTTCTGAGGGTTGATAAATAACACAGGAAGTTATCTGAAGTGGTGTCATATATTAAAAGCTACCATCGTATTGGAAGGAAAATGTATTTGTTGTATCAGTTTTACTTAGTACAGTGGAAATAGGAACTAAAATGGGGTTATAAAGGTTTGAATTGAAGGATTAAAATTAGAGGAGTATGTACAGTTGCAGAAGTGGCCAACCAAGAATGAAGAAAATAAAGAGAATGAATAAGAGCTGAAGAGATTAGTGCAGGTAGGAGTCCAAGGGACACAGCAAAGAATCTTGATTACTGTTTGTAGTGTGTTACATAGTACGAACTGTAGGTATTGCCCCATTTGGATCACTATTTTGTAGTTATATGGGATATATTTTCAATATTGTTTTTAAAACTTGAAAGATAATCTACAGATTTCAAGAATCATAGTGAGAGAGATCTTATCGTGCACCAGATTTAAACACTTATTTGATATGCACAGGAAGGTGGACCTTAAAAAAAACGCCAGTAGCTTATGTAGCCTTAGATTGGGGACTGCTCTGGATATTAGAAATATTTTACGAGTTGGAGAAGAGAGTAGTTATGTAAATTATACCTAATTCTTGATTCCAAAGCTGAAAAGGACCATGCAATAGTAGATTACGGTGGAATGCACGCATATAAAGCAGGAGTCGTTTCACTGCTGCGTGAAAGATAGAAATTTATCTGGGCTTGTTTTTCTTGTGGCCGTAAGTGTTGCATTGTAAGATTTTATTTATTAATTTAAAGGCTTATGGCATCACAGAGTCCAGTATTAGTATTAAAAGTAATTGCTTGAGTGATACATGGTGTTGTAGGGGGTTTTGTAAATGATTCAATCAAGAAGGAAGAGTCGTAGTCATAACTAACTAGGGTCTTTGGCATGTCATATTATTTTGTTAAGAATTTAATAATCTTGTAATACTTTGAAATGGAGTTATTAATATCTTCATAAAAACTTATTAACATTTTGAGGAGCACCATAAAGTTCTTCCTAAATTATCTACATTATGTGCTATATTTAATACAGCAAATGCTAACTGATTATAATCTTTTATTTTTTTCTGTGTCCTTCAGTAAAATAATATATAAATTTTTATTGCCATAATATCCACATGAAATTTTTTTAATTTAAACCTGATGTCAGGTCTATGTACATTATTGATGCATCTGATCATCAAACATGCTCAGAAAGCTATATATATTATTGTATCTTGCCCATACATGTTTATGCAAACCCTTGCATGTCAAGCCAGTGGTAGTGAACTAAAGTATTAACTTGTTTAAAAGAAAGACCACTTAAATAATTTAGTGAACACTCCACTCAGAAATCTTTTTAAATGTCCTAATATAGATTAAAAGTAATATTTTGTTGGAAATTGTTTGCTTAAAAGAATTAGTGGTTTGTTCTGCATCCTTCCTTTGTTGTAAGATAGAGATAATTGACAAAGCATCCAATTAATCTTAGTAAAGTATTACTGTACTAAAAAAAGTACAGTTCTCTGGACTGTAAGTGGTCTTTTTTTTTAAATTTTAGACTAAGATTTTTTTTATGATATTTTTAGGTATTAAAATTTGTTGACAATGTAGATTTTATGACTTAATCATGGTGTTTAGTTTTTTAGGATAATTATGTTTGTGGAAGAGTCACTTCATATTTTTAGGTTATATGGTGAGTAGGTTACAGTGGAAATACTGTGGCATAAATTTTATCAAATAAAGATATATTGACACAAATAAAGAAAATATTGACAAATACAATATGTTAAGTGGAGAATAGTTAATTGTTATTTTTAATTACATTTCATAGAAATGTTTTCCAAAGCTTTTATGTATGTGTGGAATGTAATATTTTTTCTTATTTCTTCTGGTGTCTATTTTATTTAAATCTTGTGGATAAGAATTGAGCTTTTGCTATTTTGCAAATAGTTCATTATGTTATATTCATGGCAATGTTGGCCAAGATATATCTTTTGGCTTTTGACAGACATTACCAGTGTTATTTTTATAAGTTTATTAACATAGTTTTTTTCATGTTTTCCGAGTGACTTAATCATAGGTCTTTACTTTACTTCTCCTTGCCTTTTGTACTGGGCATTGTGTACTATAAGAATTCTGCAACTTGTTATCACCAAATCCTTTGAGTCAGCCATTGAAACAAGAATCATGAAACCTAGGATGAGGTTTCATGTAGCATATGGTTTCCAAATATTTTAATATCCCCAAACAACATTTTTTAAGATTGATGGCGTTTTGCCGAGAAATTGGATATGGGAAGCAGAAATATGTTACAATTAGCAATTAAGCACTCACAGCAAGATGGCCTCAGACTAAGTTTTGACAGCCACCTGTGTAGGCCTACAAAACTGAATGTAATAAAATTATATAAAAAAAAGGAAGCTCTGTAACTGTGCAATTGGTTTCTCATTTGTGATTCTTTAATTTGACAGGCCATGAGAATGACAAGGAGAAAGGGAACATGAAATACTGTATTAGATTGTTGTTACAAATTTGCCCTTACATAACATCATTCATTATGAAACAATTGACATGGGGAAAAGAGCATAATGTTTAGAAACATATGTCAGTTGTAAGAGCTTGTCCTAGATGTGGCTAACCATTTAGTGAGTTAGTGCAGCATATCATTTAAATGCTTATTAAGTGAAAGTGGTTTTGTAACCAGACTAAAAAATATGATGGAAGGGATAGTGCTACAATTGGGAACAAGACATAACAAAACAAAACAAAGAAGAAAACTATTGCAGCCTTCATTAACATACCAGCCGAACAATTATGTTATGTCAGTCTTAAGCTGATCTTAAACAAAAACTCGCTCATGGTGAATCTTAAATGGGACTTCCATAGCAAACATTTGTAGTTTTTTTTCAGAGTAGTTTTGAAGCCCTATTCAAATGGTTGTGGTCTTTGCAATACAGAAAATGTTTCAAAAATGCTGGAAATTTGTTTTTAAGAAATTAACATTGTCCTAATCAGCCATGGGAAGGGTCCCATAATTTCAGTCCCACTTTTGACCAGTTTTTATACAGGCAGTTTCCGGGTTACATCGGGTTCCGTTCCTACACTGCAACATAGCCTAAAAATGGCATAACTGAGACATTGTCAAAATTGTAAGAAAACTTAATTTTAATCCTTTGGGTGTCTTGAAAACAATGTTACATTCATTTTGATTGAGCTATTAATCAAACAGCCACCCCAATTTTCACCAATCTGCTGTTTAGGAGCCATATTAGTGTTCCATTCTTAAGTTGGACTGGCGACATAAACGTAACCTCAGAATGATGTAATCTGAGTCCAAAGTAACCCTGGGACTCCTGTACCCGGTTCCCAATAGTAGTACCTCAACTCAACAGGTGCTCTAGGGGCCTAGTATTTATGTAAAGTAATAAAGTTTGTTAAGTAAACAAGATGCCATATTACAGCCTGCTCTTAAACATTTTCTAGATCTTACAGTTAACAGTGCCTAACCTAAACTAACATGTACGTGAAGGTGAGAAGAGGCCAGGGTCCACCTACTCTCTCCCCATTGTTTGCTGTATTTTGAACTGGATCCAGCTGCGTTAGAGATATTTTCCCCATACTCAAAGCCCTCAGGGTTGTTAGTTATGAAAAATACAAAATTATTGAAAATTTGACATTTTGCATGTAACATTCAACTTAAGAGATTTACCTAAAATGTATCACATCTAGGACAGTAGCATAGCAGAAAGTGATGATAATGAAGCTGATAAATACAAATGATTGTTAAGATGAGGTGTTAACTTTATTATTACTAATGTGCTATTGGACATCTGTTTGAACAGTCCATGGCTTTCTGCTTTCCATTCCCATATTTGTCTACTCTGTGTAATATATCTTTCTATTTTATAGGTTACTTAGAATTTGAAGGGCCTAGTGAATGTAAATCAGTAAATCAGTAATTCAGTACAGCAAGGATAAAAAGCTAATAATAATACAAGTTTATATTACATATACATACATTATTATATATATATATATATAGTATAGATATAGGATATAGATATATAAGAGATATATATATATATATATATATAGTATATATATATATATATATATATATATATAATATATATATATATATATATATATAATATATATATATATATATATAGTATATATAGATATATATATATATATATATATATATATATATATACACACACACACACACACACACACACAACACACACACACATACATTTATATATTATATATATATATATATATATATATGCTATATATATATATATATATATATATATACTATATATAGTATTATATATAGTATCTATATATGTATGTATGTATGTATGTTGTATGTATTGTTTTAGTATTATGTATGTATGTTATGTTGTATGTATGTATGGAGTAGTATGTATGTATGTATGGATGTATGTAAACCCTATATCCTGTGTATTTCTGTTTTTCTTTTCTTGAAAGTGAAGTGGATGTGTAAAATGATATTAAATATGAAGCAGTTTAGTTACTGCTATAGAATTATGCTTTGTAGGTATGTATTGAGGATTTAGTAGGGTTTTAAAATGAAGTCTACTGGTTGGTGGCACACAGCCAGTTTTGAAATTGATTAGATGTGCACTGGTTTAGATACAGATAATGTGGTTTTATATAAACTAGTATATTCTTAGTTGATAAGTTGATATTTATTTTTTATATGTCCCCTTTAATAACGATATTAATGCTGTTATTTCAGGTAAATGTGTCCAAGAGTAACTAATGTTTTCTGTGGGAAACCTGTGTACAAGCAATAGTTTTGCAGTACCAGTCTCATGGAAGTATGAGTTATTGCAATAATTGTAATCCCTCCATTCCTTTCAATTTTTATTGATTTCCACTTCTGTTGGTTATTTACAGTTTAGTTGGAAACATTATAGTATACATAATAGAAATACCATGTTGTGCTTAATAATGGCCTGAATTATGGTTGGCCTTCTTAGAAGTGCTACCTATTCAAAGTTCAGAGAAGAATGTCAAATAATGTGAAGAGATTCTTTAATATTAATAGTATTTAATATAGTTCACTGATGATTCTGAGGAAGTAAGTTGCCAGATGCCACAGAGTCCTTGCTTTACAATCTTTATTGTTTTTAACCGGTTTACAAATGGCACAAGATTATCCTATTGTTAAGACCTCAGGTTTGTTTGCTATGAAAAATATAAATTTATTAAAAAATTTGTCATTTCAGGGTAAGTTTGAAATTTTTTTTTAGACTTGTGAAGAGTTTGGCCATTTCTTTTCAATGTTTGTCTTTTTTTAGTTTGTTAATTTTTCTCCATTTCTGGAAGTTTTCTCCATATTAATGCAGTCCTCTGATAGAAAGTCTTTTAGTTTTTTCAAATTCACATCATAATGTCAAATGTGGTGATGTTAATTAGGGTAAATGGTTTTGGAACTAAGAGTTACAGTGTACGTATGTAAGGGTATTCTTTGTAGTCTCTGTATTCAGTGCTGTGCAGATTCAAAGATAGAAGGTAGGTACTTGAATGCAAGATAATATAGCCATCAGCATGAGTGCAAGAGTGAAGGGCTTTTGCAAAATAATTCATGTTCTTCAGTTCATGCATCTGGGATCTTCAAAGTACATTTTTTTTATATTTTAACTGCAAGTCGTCAGTTTGAGAGGCAAATAGCATGTCTCAATTTACAAGGCAAAACTTTGTGGCCCCTTAGCATGGATGATTATGTACCTTCATAGACACTTGAGATTTGAATGGTTTTACAATCTCGATCTTAGCAAAGAAAATTAGAATTGTCGGAGAGAAGACATTTTAAACCTAATTATTGGTACTATTTAGAAACACTTGATTTTTTATTCATGGGGACAATGGCTAAATATTGAAAAGAAGAGTAGTTTCATTGATATAAGTAAATTGAGGAGTTATTTCCAGCCTTCACAAGTTCTGAATACTTTTAGTGTCAGACTTACGGTATTTTAAAAAACTGGATGTTGTAAGTCTATTTCTGTATACATTACCATATTATTTATATGTATTACTTTGTCTTTGCCACAGTAATCTTCTCTCTATTACCTACATAGTATTAAAGTAATTTTCAGTCTGCTACAAACTTATGATGTTAAATCAGTAATTTACACTTAACTTCACTTGCAAATTTTCCTTCATGAAATGTTTCAGTAAAAGGTTTAGCTTACCAATTGTATAAAAAAAACTTTCAGCAACATGTAAACCTTTGCTACTTGATGTTAGGCACACATTCAAAGGGTGTGGCACATTATACTTTTTAGTGTTTCTTTTGAGCTTAATGTCCTGTGCCCATTATGGAACCTTAATATTTCAGTGAAGTGCATCTGATTCAAGAACCAAGGTTTGAGCCAGTCTTTAGGTGATTATTAGAGTCTACTTAAGACTCAGAGGTCTGGAAGAACTAAGCCCTATTAATAGTAATAATTTAGGTGATATTAATGGTATCTGTTGAGTTTTTGTTTACAGTTCAAGGGAGGAAACTCGATTTGCAAACCAACTGGGAAATACAAGATGAAATACCAATTTTAACTTAGTATGATTATGGTTCATGAAGGATGAGGTTATAATTCTTTTGTACATAGTATTTGCAAATAATACATATATACTGTATATGCAAATAAGGTAGTCCCCGTGTTACGACGGGGATTCCGTTCTTGAGATGCGTCGTAAGCCGAAAATCGTTGTAAGCCAGAACATCGTAAAAAATCCTAAGAAAACCTTACTTTTAATGCTTTGGGTGCATTGAAAACTATGTAAACTGCATTCTTATGCATTTTTCATCAAAAAAACCTTCAAATATTGATTATTTTGCATTTTGGTGTCACATTTCATTTGCCAGATGAGCGTTGTAGGCGTCGTAACCCTAGAATATGCGTCGTAACCCTGGAAATAATGTCTGATGAATATAATTGTGAAGCGCCTTAACCTCTGAACATCGTAACCCGAACCCGTCGTAACCCTGGGACTGCCTGTACTTGAAGAAATCTTTATCTGAAATTTCTTTAGATACACAGTTTACAGTATTTGTTTGAAGTTCCATGTTACTGTTTGGTTGCTTGCACATCCTTGTACTATACTTTTTAAGTGTTGTTTCTATTTCTTATTCTCTATAGACAGTGTTATCATGTTGAAATAATTGTTATATAATATTCCTATTTTCATATTATTGGATGTGTAATTAGAAAAATCTGTAAACTTATTGGGGTTTTCATTACAGTACTGTTTATTGGAAAAAAAAGAAAAGAAAACAGGTTGCATGCATGCATTTATACCCAAAGATTATTTTGGCTAGTTTGCAAATTTTCTAGATGAGACATTACACAAAGATGATTGCCCTCAAGTAAATATTGAAGTGCTGTTATGAACAATGAAGGCTTGTTGTAAGAACAGGTTATTCACATTAATGATCACCTGAAGTATTTGAATGTTATCTGAAAGCACTTTGTTAGTTTATTCCTCTTAACTATGATGAAAGCAGCTCTGGACCCCACAAAATGTAAGGGAAATCATTCTCTAAAAGGTAAATCAGCTGTCTCTTTTAATAATATCATCAATATTCTGACTTCTCATGCAAGTTGTTATACATTAAGTGATACTGAAAGATACCATATTAGTAGAAGAGAAAAAAGTTATGTACAGTATTAGCTTTGTGTGTGAAATGAAAGGAGTGAGTAGATACACTATGAGTAACTTTGTATTTGGAGAAAGTACATTTCTTGGATCCTAGTGCATTAATAAGAGAATCAAATTTTGCAATAAGTAGTAAATAAAGAACAAGAATTTTGTTGTACAGAAGGCCACGAATTATCTTGCAAAAATTAAAAACTTCATTATTTTTTAATTTTAAATATTACATATGCATATGTTTTTTGTTACCCGGAACTTCTTGCATCACAAGTTTCAAAGGTCTTGTAAATGTGGAATTGTCACTTCAGCTTTCGAACGGATTGTTACAGAAACTTGGAGTGCTGTAAATTGTAGTTGTATTCCAAAAAAGTTATTGGAGGGGAACAAGTTATCATTTTTTTCAAGAGATTATTTGGAGTGTTGAAATATTTGATTTTGTTGGTGCTATGTGTCTGTTTTTCCAATGCATTCTCTTAGGTCTAAAAAATGGCCTGGGTTTATTAAAGAATATTCATAAGTGGTGACTTACTTTGATGTAGTTTTTATTGGTACTAATTAGTTTACTCACTGCTAGATGGTTAACATTCTAAATCTTCACATGACTGGCCTGAAGTAGTGTTGTTAATGAATATATTGGATCTTAATATATTACAATTCCTAAAGATTGAATTATGGGATAAACTGAAAATGTTGAAGATTCTGACAAAATTTCTTTCAAGGGTTTGTCACTGATACTTGATATACCTAGTTGGTTGAAAGTTGGGCCAACCACTATAAGCAATTAACTGCATTTATGGTTTGGGTCATGTGGGTTATTCATCAAATGTATGTGGGCAAGAAGCATGACCAACTTGAAGATGGGATATTACTTGGGCAAGAAGCGATCGTTACAACTTTAAGATAGGATATTACTTCCTTCAGTTATTTTTTTAGAATGCCTTAAATCTTTCACTTTCCTTGTTTTTGTATTTTATTACATTAGATATGAAGCTCTGAGTTTTTCAACTTGAGGTCACAGGAAGGCCTGGGAGTGTAAATTTAGATGTTGGTAAAAAATGTTGACGATCATTTAAGTGAATACTAATGGTAGTACGTACTAACATTTGATATATTTTGGTTACACTATCACATACATTCCAGTTTTAGAACCTCATTATTCTGGTCTTTATACAATTTAAAGTATATAATTTTGCTGATAGGTTTTTTTAGTTAGTAATTTCATATTTGACCCAACTTATTTTATTCAACCATAATGAAGAAAAGTAGTATTACAGTCTCATACTATAGTATAAGTTTGATATATGTACATTATTTTGATTGTAATACTGTACGTGCATTATGTTTCATTTGAATACAATTATGATTTGAAAGCAAAAGCTGGAAGCATTAGGGCAATATGTTGTGAACATAAGGGCAATAAGTAGATGACAACAACTCAGGAGCAGATATTTTTCAGACATAATAGATTTTTCGTTTCAGGAAGTACAAAACCTTCACTGGTTGGAATTCTTGAGAATGTCAGTGTATTGTACAGTTGAAAAAAAGTATGCCATTCCTTCCCCAACTTCATTTGTATGAAAAAAAAGTTAATAGAGATCAAGAATGACTTTGTAAATAGCTTTCTGTGAATAGCAGCAGCTTTTTTCTCAAATTTTGCACCTACCAAATAGCCAATTTGCTGAAAGTTGTTGCATGTTTGTGTTATTTGTATGGAAATTAGGACTCCTAACATTGTATTCATATTGTCAGTATTTTTGCTAAAAAGGTGCCTTATAGTTAACACTGAAAGATCTGTGATTTGAATGCTACTAAGATTTGAACAAAAGTCACTAGTATATGTATATTAGAAAGCTGTAAGGAATTATATTTTGGCTTGGTCTAATCTAAAACATTGGATTAGTTATGTAATGTTTTGATGGTAGCCACTTTTTGGAAAACAGATTTTATTTGATAATTAATTGTATATTGGTAACCATTTTGCTTGTACTGTATATATATTATAACTGCTGTACTGATCTGTATGGAAGATGTTTTGCTACAACCATAATTTCACAAGAGTTTTGAAGAGGTGTAAAAGATCTTTAACTTTTCTTGAAATAAAAAGAAGAAAAACAAACATTTAAAGCTTTTTTTATTCACCCCTTTCCAGAGCAGGAAGAAGTTAGAAGGGATCATTGTACTGAGAATGTTGATGTAATATCCTTGTACTATTACGAGAAGAGTCTGATTTTACATTCATTTACAGCATCATATTGCCATTGTATTGTTAATAGTACTGTGTATTCTAAATGTTCATTCACATATTTTCTGACCAGCGAATAAGTTAAGCAGCATTAATGTTGATATCCCAAAGCATGTAAAATGCTTACAAAACTGTTGACAGCTTGAAAAAAAATTGTTTTACAAGAACATTCTTTCCAGTGAGAGCCCAAGTTAGTTGCTAAAATTGCCAGATTTATAATTAATTAATTCATTAGTGCATTTTCAACTACCTTATTTAATACCTTCTTTATGAACCACCGTTTTCATTGTTATTGAGAAATGTAAATACAACGGTAGTACCTCTACTCTTGGACTTAATCAGGTCTATAAGGCTGTGTGAATGTTGATGATCTATTCCAGCACAAAAATACAAAATGGAAAAACATTTGAACTAGAATTCAACAAGCCGCCATACAGAAATCAAACAAAAAACTTAAAACGACAAACATAAATGCACAACCCCACTCTGGAGAGTTTATGATGTACGTGAAAGGTGAATAGGAGAGATCTCATTGCTTGAGTTACACTGTTTACATTGAGAACATTCTTGCTGGCCTGAGAAGAGTCAAAATGCAAGAAGCCACTGCTGCAACATAGAAACAGTGTAACTAACACCTGCGCTGAAACCTTCTTAAACTTCCAAGAAACATTGCCACTCTATCTGCAAACAAAGAACTCTTCACTCTTGTGCAAGTAAAACAAGCAGTGCAAGAGGGCCCATAGATGCCACAGCAACCCCTAATATGTAGTATTATATAGATAGCTCAGTAGACTGCAGCTTACCCGCCACAGCTGCAGTAGTAGTCTTCCCCTCCCCAAAAGTGAGCCGGAGAATATCAAGCACTGCCTCTACCGGCCACAAGAAAAAGCTAGGTTACCTTCCTGAAGGCACTAGAAGAGGCAACTACACAATATACACTGATTCGAGAGAGAGAGAGAATCTTCAAATGCACAAAGTTAAAATTGAGTATGGTATGTAATACATGCTTCTGTGTATTACATACCACATGAATGAACTCGTGCTATAGTCACTTCCTTGCACCCCTTCACGTGCCAAAAACACTTCTTTTTATGGAAAGGTTATTAAAAAAAAAGTTTGAGTATGATCAGCAAGGATTTTCCAGTTTCTGTAAAACGAAAAATTTTCTAAGATAATGTGTTTTTCATAGCTACAGACCTGAGGTCTTAACAATAGGATAATTTCTAGTGCCTAGCTGGATCCGGTTAAAAAGCAGATGAAAGCAAGGAATCTTGTGATATCTGGCAACGCATGCGTAGCTTGAGTTAGGATTGGTTCAGGACAACGCGCTATGCCAGTCTTTCCCAACTCAGGATGACTTGACAAACATAGGGGCGGCTAGAGGTGGGCAGTATAACATTAAGACCTCAGGTTTGTAGCTATGAAAAATACAAATTGTCATAGAAAACTTGTCATTTGTTCATACGCGAACAAACTTTCGGTCGTAACAATAGGATAAACTCATACTTGGAGGGAGGTATAAGACATCCTAGACCAGCTGTGGGCCTACCTACCAGTCCAGCCCTCAAAAGAAATGGCTCTTGGAGAGGGACTGAAGCCCGTTGAGGAGCTAGATAAATTGATATCTAACCACCCAGAACCTGAGTGATTTACAATGATATATGGGATAACCATTGTATAGGGAACCAAAGAGAAGCTTTGACTGTCCAATAACAAACAAAAGATACCAGGTTTTTTGTATTACTCCCAGCTCCCCCTTGCCAAAGAATGAAGCATAATGCTACCAAATAGCGGGTAAGATATTGCACACCACACTATCAGTATGACTACATTGCTCACCTATATCAGACCAATCCAGCGAGTGACGTGTCTATTCCTTAAACCGCCCGAAGGAAGAAGGAAAGGAACAAGAGAAAGGAGACCAGCCAACTCACTCATTCTCTCATCCACACAATCTCCTTAGGTAAGATACAAAGGTGCCCGGTTAAGTACAACTATGAGTTACACAACCTGTTGGGCAGCCACCACAGGACCCAGGGAAAACGCTACTTACCTAATATCATTCATATTCCTGTAAAGTGGTATCGTTACGTTGATGATTGTTTAGCTGTTCTTCCTGTCGGTATTGATGTAAGTGATTTACTCTCTAAATTAAATAACCAGGTACCATCGATTAAATTTACTCTAGAATTAGAAAAAGACAATTGCCTCCCTTTCTTAGACGTTTTGATACATAGAGAACCATTTCAATGTAAATTCAGTATTTATAGGAACCGACTAACAACTTAACTTATGTTCATTTCTTCTCAGGCCACCATCCTAATATAAAAATATCAATTTTTTCCTCTATGTTTTTACGAGCATTGCGAATTGTCAGTCCACAATATTTGGATCAAGAAATTGAATACATAAGAAAAATAGGGAAAGATTTAGACATTTGTTATAATAAAGCCCACAAAAAGTTTTATACTGTAAATAACACACAGAAAGAAAATTCTAAGAACATTCTCAGTTTGCCTTATTTTAACGGATTTGAAACCATTAAACCATTGTTAAAAGCTTTTAATGTCAACCTTGTTTTTCCTATAATAACACACTAAAAAGAATGTTAATAAAAAAAATGGCCCCAGAGAAAGCAACAACATAATATATAAAATTCCATGTATGGATTGTCCCTCATTCTATCTCGGACAGTCCAGCAAAGGCTTAGAAGTAAGGCTAAGCCAGCATAAAATACTCTGTAAAAAAAACACGGGCAAAAATCTAATGCATTATTCATTCATTAAGTGAAAACAACCACCGAATTAATTGGATTGATAGTTCAGTAATTGCATGGTCAAGAGATGTCTTATCACGAAATCTTTTAGAATCTGCTTTTAATACAACTTACTTTTCATTGTAATTTCAATGTTAGTCGTGGCCTTTTTCATTTAGACCCTTGTATCTGGAACATGTTAAGAATGACCTCAAAGATATAATTACTGACTTAAATAAAAAATCAGTTGCCTTAGAGTTATTAAATTTTGTTGTAATGTATGTCTGTCATGTATTGTTGAATATGGTTTTGTTTACCAAGTTCCGAATAGCTGTCACCTATAATCCTTTAATTGTCTGGAAATTGTATCCGAGATGATTGTCTTAAACCTTTAATTGCACCATTTGTTTATGCTTGTTTGGGAAGGTTTCTTATCTTCCAGGTGTGTCGGATTCTAGGTACTAATCCCTTTATAATCCCTATCTGTCAGTTATACGAACCTTCTTGTATTGTCTTTTCTTTTTCGTATTTATGTCAGTATCTGTCAGTAAAGGACTTTTAAAGTCGAAAGATCTTGCAGACCTCCTTCGTTTATTTTTCCTTCGTGGCATTTATCTTTATTTATTAGTAACTGTCAGTTGGTTATGTGCAATTTAATTTTAAATTTTGCGTGTATATAAAAAATAATCAAATTCATACAAATTATGAATTATAAGAGTATGTAAGTTTTATGCAATTCTAAAGAATGTACGTTTTTATGTCTATAATTCTAAATAATTAAAATAATAAAAAATTACATGTCAACTATTCTAAGTCAAGCTTTTACAATAAACGACTATTGTCTAACCTCTAAAGTATCAGCATTTAGGCATATTTATCTTACTGCAAGAACTGAAATATAAAAAAATATCATACTAAAACCCAATTAACTAAGGCTAAAGCGTAAGAGTAAGGATATATTTAATTTAGAAATTATTAATCTGAAAGGTATTTTCCTAAATATGTCTGTAATAAAAAGTTTAAGACCAAATGTGAATACTGATCGACGTTCTAGTAACAGTAAAACACAGCATATTACTAAATAAAAGTTAAACAGACATTGGAATTAGCATCATAATCCAAAATAAAATATTACTAAATATTAAGTGCTTGAATGTTAGAATTTGCTAAAATACTTGGTATTTTGAAAAGCTTTTGTTAGGTCCTCTTGTAAAAGACGAAGCAGACGTCATTAAAAATGGGAAACAGCTAGCATTGAAATCATATTCAAATAATATTAAGTAACTTGAAGTGAATTTATTTCATATTTGGTATCAAATTAGATAAATAAGGACATAAATGAGACTGGTTTAGCTAATTTAATAGTTTTATGTACTATATAATAATAATGAACAGGCAATAAATACCTAAGATGTAGTCTTGACATTTCAGAGTTCTGTGTGAAATTGATCTCTGTTCCATGTACACTTTACAATATGAAATCAATAATTGTTAATTTGCAATTAGAACTTCCTATTGGAAGTTACAGAAATTACTTGCATAATTAATATAAAAAATTATCCTTGAAAACTCTGAAAAACTGCCTAACTTAAATTCCTTTGCTATAAGGTAATATAAAGCTAAAGTCTTAAGAATAGTACAGAAAACTTAATATACACAATATTTTCCATATTTTAATAAAAAAAATGTTTATTTATATCTTTTAAATTTCATCATATTTCTATTTTAGGCTTGTTTCCCAGCCAAAAAATTCGTCTACTCTATTTTGTCACCTGATTTTATATGTAGTCCCATTTTAATTTTTTCCAGTATTCTTATATACATACATTTATCAAATATGTAAGTATGTATTATTAAAAATAGTATCAATAACAGCTAATTTTGTTACAAAATAAGTATTTGAGGAGGATTTCTTCCTTACAGGTTTTGGTACACAAACCGAGCAGACGACTTACTGAAGAGACAAGAGCGTGAACTTTTTAAATTGTTTAAAATAAACAAATTCCATTGACATACCTAACAGTTGGAAGATTTTATTTTTTTCATCCATAACAAATTTTGAAGTGTTGACCTTGCAAGTTCAGCTTTCTAGATGGTCTATTCAATTTTTCATCAATATATCTTGATTATAAAAAGTAAAGGACCTTAATAGTTTAAAGGGGGATAGATACCACCAAGGAGAGAGAGAGAGAGAGAGGAGATGAGAGAGAGAGAGAGAGAGAGAGAGAGAGAGAGAGAGAGAGTTGGTATCATCTTACACTTGAATTTTATGGAGCCAAATGGAAATATAATAATAATAATATACTTTATTAAAAGTAATGGCTACTTCAGCAGCGTTACACCAGGAGCTTTAGAAAATCCCTCCTACAGCGGCAAGTAGTGATCAAGACTACCGAACTGTGTGCTCTCCAGAATGAGACCAAGAGACTGACTGCGGCAGGAGTGGGAGAGAGTGAGAAGCAGCCCTGGCACCAGTGGAGTAGGAGAGGAACCTATAGCAGCACGTCCTGGTGCCTTCGAGAAGAAGGTAGTCATGGACTGGACAACACTGAATTCGATAACCCTGAACTGACACACACCCATTGAAAAGGACAACCCTGGGAACATCGAGAGATGCCTCGCCCACCTTCAGGAGGATGACATGAAGCAACGGATGAGAGGTGCCCTTCGCAAGCTCATTTCCCTGAACGGCGGCAAACTCCTCGTCCCTGAACGAACCCAAAGATATGTTAACCTTACTGATTACGACCACACCCCCGATCAAGACGCCCTTCTGAAGCTGGGTCTTAATTGCCACTTCATTTCGAGACCCAGACCCCACGACAAGAGACTCGAAATCGAGTTGCTCCTCGACTCCATCTAACAGCTCGAAGCCCGGAGCATCGTGAGAACTACCGATGCCCTTCAACCCCTCCTACTTGCTGAAGCCCTTACGGAGAGGGGCTTGCACTCCAGCGGGATCCTCACCAAGGAGATGAAGAAAGCGGCGAAGGAACTGAGGAGGAGAAAGAGAACGCCGTGCGACGCGCGGACAAGACGGCAGCCTTCGTCTTGATTGATACTGCTGAATACCACGAGAAGCTGGATGCCATTTTGTCCGACGAGAGCAAGATTGAGCGCCTGACAAGAAACCCGACAGACGACATCAAGAGGGAGGCCAATGGGGTCACCAGTGTAGTGAATGCTGCGACTAACGCTATCCACCTCCCGCCCATACAAGGAGACTACAGCCTGGGTTATCTATACGGTAACATAAAAACTCACAAACCAGGAAACCCCCTCCGGCCGATCATCAGCCAGACGCCCGCCCCTACGTACACCTTGGCTAAGCGGTCTTAACCAAATTTTGACCCCCTACGTCCCGAGTCGGTACAGCCTGCAGTCGTCAGTAGAATTCCTAGAAGTCATCAAGGACGCCCTGGCACCGGGATTATCGCCTCGCTGGACGTAGAGTTCCTGTTTACGAACGTGCCTGTCGACGAAACCATTGACATCATTCTTGAGCGTGTCTACAGGAGTCAGTCGACGGCGCCTCTCAACTTACTCGAAGCCCTCGCTGCCAGACGCTGCTGGAGATCTGCACGAAGAGGCCCTTTTCTCTACTCACCGTGACCAGATGTACTGCCAAAAGGACCGCGTTGCGATGGGCTCCCCACTTGGGGTACTCTTCGCTAACTTTTACATGGGCAACCGTGGAGGAACGAGTCTTCACTAGGATGCAGCAACCCCGCAGATATGGACGATATATCGACGACATCTTTGTTCAAGTTGACGCCGAGAATGAGGTAGAAGCCCTCCGTCAGGCATTTCAGCAGTGCAGCGTGCTGAATTACACGGTTGAATACAGCACCGACGATCGGCTCCCCTTCCTTGACGTCCTTGTGAGTAAGACGGAAGATGGCCTCCGTATTTAAGTCTACACAAAGAAAACCTATCTAGGACTTTGCCTCAATGGTGACAGCGAGTGCCCCGCCAGATTCAAAAGCACCGACGTCTGGGCCTCCGTCAGGAGAGCCCTCTCCCACTGCTTGACCTGGCAGGACTACTCATCAGGAACTCGACCGCGCGCCTCCCAAGTACTCGTAAATAGCGGGTATTCAAATAAATTAATAAGCAGAGAAGTCCGTACAGCCCTGGAGAAATGGTAAGTATTAGTATCACTTAAAAGGGAATTGACCTTACTAATATAGTCCTCGGTATCCATCACCACTGTGGCGCCCCCCTTATCCGCCTTCAAGACCTTAATTTGTTGATACTTGGACAAAGAAACTAAGGCGCCTCTATGCCTTTTAGGTAAAACATCTTACGAAATTGTCTCTTCCCCTCCCACAGTCACCAAACTTCAACAGGACTTTAATCGGTCTCTGAGAAAAATAGCAAAATCTATTCCTGATCCGCAGCGAAGGGCTACTGTCTTGTCTAAAATTTCAGCCAAAAACCCATCATTCCCGTATTTCTACGGGATTCCAAAAGTACACAAACCTGGGTGTCCATAAGACCCATTGTGGCGACTTGCAATTCCCCTCAAGACAATTTGGCAGAATGGCTAGCTTTAATTTTAGGAGGTTTTGTCGGAAAAAATTTCCGACTCACATTTGATCCATTCCTACGATTTTATTGAAAGAATAAGGAACAATTTTGACACTGACTGCAGAATGGTTAGTTTAGACGTCACAGCTTTATTCACCAATGTTCCTTTGGAATATGTTTTAGATAACCTTAGGGCAAAGATTTTAGAAGAACAGTTACACATCCCCATTCCATTAGAACCTTTTTTGGCATTAGTTAGACTGTGCGTATCTACTAATCATTTTTACTTTAACAATATTTGTTATAAGCAACTGTTTGGTGTGTCTATGGGTTCAAAATTATCGCCCATCTTGTCCAATCTGTGCATGGAGATCGTGGAGAAGAGTATTTTAGAACATTGTGATCCACACATTAAGTCACTGGTCTGGGTCAGATTTGTTGATGATATTTTTATTCTTTTCAAAGGAGGACGACGCACGGCTACACAGCTAGTTGACCGTGCCAATAGCATTGTACCCTCTATTAAATTTACTGTTGAACTGGAGGAAGATAATAAGCTTGCATTTTTGGATGTTTTGGTTATTAGAGATAACGTAAGTAACAGGTTTAAATTTTCCGTGTTTCGTAAAAGTACTAATGGGGTCCAATCATTTCTATTCCTTTCATTCGTTGAGGGTAAAAGCGAATATTATTGTCAAGTTTTGTCTTAGAGCCCTTCGTATTTGTGATATCGAACTTTTAGAACTTGAGCTTCAGCATATCTTAATGTTTTTAAGGGTCTGAAATATCCCACTCACATTATAGAAAGAGCTGTCTCTAAAGCAAAACGAATATATTACGGTATGAGTGCAGCAGGTAATCCTAATGTGGTAAAAAATAAGAAGTATTTATCCATAGCTTACAATCCGAAACTGGAAAATACCTGCTATCTTGTAAATAGTAAGCAAAAAGAAATTCAAATTGCTTTCAATTTAAAAATACTATCAGAAATCGGTTAGTGTGCAATAATAACAACAATGGTATTAGGAAAACATCCGGTGTTTATCAAATTCCCGGTGCCAATTGCCCTCAGAAATACTTTGGAGAAAGTGGGCGGGGTTTGGATGTAAGACTTTCTGAACATCGTAGAGCCTATGAACTCCATGCAATGAATAGTGCTCTTGTTTCACATTCATTAGTTCCAGGACATAACATCAATTGGAATGGTGCCTGTCATTTTTAAGAGTGGGGATGTTGGTGTTCGTCGCTTAGTGGAAGGAGCTGCTATTAGAAAGTGTGCTTTTGAAGAGAACAAAACCTTCACTGATGAAGATAGTTTTACCAATTCTTTAATAATTGACCACTTTGTCAACGATTTTAGGATTCATATGTCTGGTGATTGTGAGACCCCTGATGTTGCTCCCACCTCTCTTTTATCCCAGATGACTGAGGTTACTACAGCTTCAAGTCATGACACCGTTGGAGTGTCTGCTCAGCTGGAATCACCTAAACGACCACTTCGCCGTTCCAGCCGTCTCGCCAACAGAAACAACCGAACGGGGATTACCTGACCAACACTTAAATCCATTCGCCTTGAACCAGTTTTTTTTCCACTGTTGTAACGCTCCCTCCATTGTTTGACCGTCAGTAGGACTGAAGAGGGATACGGAGCAGTATCCGAAAGTCTCTCCTTGTATTTTTACCATTGCACAATAATATATTTTAACACTACTGTGGCTTTGATTGTCAATAATAATAATAATAATAATAATAATAATAATAATAATAAGACGAGTGGCTAAAGAGTGCATGGGAAGAAGGACTAATAAAAGTAGTCGAAGAGACAGAAATATACAGAGACAGGAGAAAGACAGACAGAACAGAGGAATGGCACAACAAACCAATGCACGGACAATACATGAGACAGACTAAAGAACTAGCCAGCGATGACAATTGGCAATGGCTACAGAGGGGAGAGCTAAAGAAGGAAATGAAGGAATGATAACAGCGGCACAAGATCAGGCCCTAAGAACCAGATATGTTCAAAGAACGATAGACGGAAATAACATCTCTCCCATATGTAGGAAGTGCAATACGAAAAATGAAACCATAAACCACATAGCAAGTGAATGCCCTGCACTTGCACAGAACCAGTACAAAAAGAGGCATGATTCAGTGGCAAAAGCCCTCCACTGGAGCCTGTGCAAGAAACATCAGCTGCCTTGCAGTAGTAAGTGGTACGAGCACCAACCTGAAGGAGTGATAGAAAACGATCAGGCAAAGATCCTCTGGACTATGGTATCAGAACGGATAGGGTGATACGTGCAAACAGGACCAGAACGTGACGTTGATTGACAAAGTCAAGAAGAAAGTATCACTCATTGATGTCGCAATACCATGGGACACCAGAGTTGAAGAGAAAGAGAAGGAAAAAAAAATGGATAAGTATCAAGATCTGAAAATAGAAATAAGAAGGATATGGGATATGCCAGTGGAAATCGTACCCATAATCATAGGAGCACTAGGCACGATCCCAAGATCCCTGAAAAGGAATCTAGAAAAACTAGAGGCTGAAGTAGCTCCAGGACTCATGCAGAAGAGTGTGATCCTAGAAACAGGGCATAGTAAGAAAAGTGATGACTCCTAAGGAGGCAGGATGCAACCCGGAACCCACACTATAAATACCACCCAGTCTAATTGGAGGACTGTGATAGAGCAAAAAAAAAAAAAAAAAAAAAAAAAAAAATACTTACAAGCTCTGGAATAAGACTAGCAGAGGTTAATATCAGGAGAGGGATTTTCCAGGGCGACTCACTGTCCCCACTACTTTTCGTAGTAGCCATGATTCCCATGACAAAAGTACTACAGAAGATGGATGCCGGGTACCATCTCAAGAAAAGAGGCAACAGAATCAACCATCTGATGTTCATGGACGACATCAAGCTGTATGGTAAGAGCATCAAGGAAATAGATACCCTAATCCAGACTGTAAGGATTGTATCTGGGGACATCATGATGGAGTTTGGAATAGAAAATTGCGCCTTAGTCAACATACCAAAAAACAAAAAGGCAAAGTAACGAGAACTGAAGGGATAAAGCATACCAGATGGGAGCAACATCAAACACATAGATGAGACAGGATACAAATACCTGGGAATAATGGAAGGAGGGGATATAAAACACCAAGAGTAGAAGGACACGATCAGGAAAGGATATATGCAGAGACTCAAGGCGATACTCAAGTCAAAACTCAACGCCGGAAATATGATAAAAGCCATAAACACATGGGCAGTGCCAGTAATCAGATACAGCGCAGGAATAGTGGAATGGAAGAAGGCAGAACTCCGCAGCATAGACCAGAAAACCAGGAAACATATGACAATACACAAAGCACTACACCCAAGAGCAAATACGGACAGACTATACATAACACGAAAGGAAGGAGGGAGAGGACTACTAAGTATAGAGGACTGCGTTCAACATCGAGAACAGAGCACTGGGGCAATATCTGAAAACCAGTGAAGACGAGTGGCCCAAGAGTGCAGGGTGGGAAGAAGGACTGATAAAAGTAGAAGAAGACCAGAAATATACAGAGACAGGAGAATGACAGACAGAACAGAGGACTGGCACAACAAACCAATGCACGGACAATACATGAGACAGACTAAAGAACTAGCCAGCGATGACACATGGCAATGGACGGAAATAACATCTCTCCCATATGTAGGAAGTGCAATACGAAAATGAAACCATAAACCACACTAGCAAGCGAATGCTCGGCACTTGCACAGAACCAGTACAAAAAGAGGCATGATTCAGTGGCAAAAGCCCTCCACTGGAGCCTGTGCAAGAAACATCAGCTACCTGGAGTAATAGAAAACGATCAGGCAAAGATGCTCTGGGACTATGGTATCAGAACGGAGAGGGTGATACATGCTAATAGACCAGACGTTGACGTTGATTGACAGAATCAAGACGAAAGTATCTCATTGATGTCGCAATACCATCTAACACCAGAGTTGAAGAGAAAGACAGGGAAAAATGGATAAGTATCAAGACCTGAAACTAGAAATAAGAAGGATATGGGATATGCCAGTGGAAATTGTACCCATAATCTTAGGAACACTAGGCATGATCCCAAGAGCCCTGAAAAGGAATCTCGAAAAACTAGAGGCTGAAGTAGCTCCAGGACTCTTGCAGAAGTGTGTGATCCTAGAAACAGGGCACATAGTAAGAAAAGTGATGGACTCCTAAGGAGGAGAATGCAACCCGGAACCCCACACTATAATACCACCCAGTCGAATTGGAGGACTGTGATAGACCAAGAAAAAAGAATAATAATATACCTTTCTGATACCGAGAACGTCCCTTTAATTAGTTATGGGATTTGACATAACTTAACTTGCATTGTTTATGCTAGCAATATTTCTATACTTTTAAAACTTCAGAAAAAGTTTGCTTCACTTCTCTGCTATCGATAAAGCTCGAACTTCACATTGGGTCCTCATACTGTCACCACTCAAGACATACTAGCAAAGAAATGGTCAAATCATACCCAAATTTCAGTAATTGAAAATGGCCGATGAAAGGAAGGACGGTTTTGATTGGCTACCGAGTATAAGGGGTATACTGACCATCTACCAAATACTCCAGTTTTCACTTACAACTAATAAACTTACGGCTGAGAGATATATTGGTGCTTGGCCCCTTGTATCTCGAACACAATCCCATTTTGTTGTACAGTCTGATTTATTCAGTATGATAACATCTATATAAAAAAGAACCTATATATTAGATGCAACATCTAATATATTCCTGTTTATGTTAGACATACAAAGTTTATTATAAGCATCCGAGTTCCCAAACCTTTTGCAATAAGGGCGATGAAAGAAAATAAGTGCAGTTGCTCATTAGAATTCTGTGGGGGTGTTAACGTCTGCTATAATGTATAGGGAGTCTCATGGGCCATTACCTGCCTTTTGATAATGAGGATACAAAGATGATCAATGGATGCCGATTGTCTTTTGTTTGTGAGTCATCGCTCAGGGTACTCAATAGCCACACTGCTTTCGTTCTGACTGCTTATGAGCCTTTGTTTTTCTTGCTTGTCACACACATACATATAGTGGAGTAAATTCTAATCATTTAATAACGGCAGCAACATAAATCAACGGACAGATGCAGCCATGGAGTTATCATTAATATTTAATTTAAATTATATACAAGCACACTTGGCTACTACAGGGTCAGATTTCCTTTTTGCCTCCAATCTCAATTAACGTGTGCAGTCGAAAAGCCCAAACAACTGGTCCTACAGGATTTGTTACTCTTTAGAGTCACACTTAGTTGAGGTTATTACATCCTACGTATGATTCTGCTGGGCTAATTAGTGATTACTGACTTCATGACTTTTTGTTTGTTAGTTGCGTATCGCAATAATCCGCAAAATTAGGTCCTTGTTACTTAGAATATGATGAATTCTGACATGCTATTATATTTCGCTGAACTATAATAATACACTCTGTATGATACGATGTTAATTGCAAAAAATATGATCATTACTATTATAACTATTATAATCAGCAGTGTAGTAGAATCACTACTCCTGATAATAATGATAATAGTAACTGTGGTGAATCCATCTCTTTTTACAGGAATCTTAATCTCAAAACGTGAAGACAATACTAAACTATACGGCATTCTCTTAGTTTTTATAAAAGGAAACTTAGAAGTCCTGTCCAATTAGACAATTTTTCTAATGGTACGGTATAATATGTCCAGGTTTACAAAAAAACAAAAAAGTATTGTTCTGTCTTGCCATTCTGTGAATAGAGCTGAGAGAAATTACAACAATTCCTTGAAGAGGAAACTTGACGGAATTACTGTCTCATCTGGGGGTAGGGCCATATTTGTCTTTGTGTCAGCCATAGATGTCCCTCTCCCTATTGTTGATATGTGGGGAGGGGGAAAGGGGGAGGGGTAATGCCCTATAAACAGGGTCGAGTCATTAACACCTGGGGGGGTCGTTGGATGCTTGAAAACACAGCTAAACCGAGTGATAATTTCATCTGATCGTAAACCCTACCTCTCACACACTTCAGAATCTCTAGCTAGATTATAAATAGGATAGTAGTAGTATAGAGTCTAAGTATAGACGCTACGGTGTATAGAGACTAGGTATAGAGGCTATGCACAGAAAAGAAGTATAGAGCCTGTATAAAGAGGCAAATTATAGAACCAAAAGTATATTGGTAGTAGTAATGAGCCTGTAGCATATAGGTTATAGCAGAGCTATGGCGATAGTTTAGAGGTTATGTAGAGATGCTGTCTAGAGAGAGTTTGTCTTAGACCGGCCAGCAAAATGTATTTGTTTTCGTTTCCTCTTTGAGCTATGTTTTCTTTTATAGTTTTCTAGCAGTAACCTACCTAAATGAGTCTAGGTTCCCCTTTAGTTCAATTTGGTTTCTAAACTAAGGTGACTGACTATTCAAAGTAACTAAATCTACGTCTGCAGCATTTTTCATAAAAAATGAAAGAATAATGTAGGGAATTATGGTAAGAAAGAATGTCATATAGTTATGTCTTTTATTTTTTTTATAGTAGCTATACCAGGTTACTCTCAGTATGCGTAGACGTTTGGGCAATAAGATGGCTAGCCAGTCTTATAAGGGTCATAAGTCCGCTGGTAATGACATTTCAATCATATGATGGTTTTGCATTTCTGTTTATGGTCTCTAATTTTCAATGACAACAGTAATTCTGTATGGAAAATGGAGCATTAAAACACTCACGATCCAGCTAACAAACACCGTTCAAAAACATGTCGAGGAACTGATCTATCACCATGAATCCCAGATGCCTTGTGTTTCGACACTTCCAGATCAGACCGCGGCGAACACTGGAACCCCTCCTACGACACTCCTCCCAGTAGACGTCCGACAGAGGGACGATGCTGCTCCAAATGGTGAGGTTTGAGGACCTCGGTAACAGCTCGCTAGAGATTTTGTTGTAATGATCGACGAGCTTTGGGTTCATGGCCCCGTTCTCGCTGGTTATCTAAGAGAAAAGGGAAGAGGAAGAGTTAAGTCACGATGGTACAAAATTTTCTTGGAGAAGAGACGAGACCGAGGGAGGGAGTGATGATTTTGGTTGTTAGGGAGGGAGGTTTTTTTTCCTGACCGAGACAGATGATTAAGGAATGTTTTTTTCTAAGATAAAAGAGGATTAAGAGATTTTTTGAAGTGAAAAGGGGCAATGGGGACGTTTTTCTAAGAGAAAAAAGAGGTTAAGGATGTTTTCTAGTAGAAAGGAGGAGGTTTTAAGGGACGTTTTTTCTAAGATAAAAGAGGATTAAGTTTTTTCCTCCTAAAATAAACGAGGTTTATGGGTTGTTTTGATAAGAGGAAAGAGTAGTATTAAGGGACTTTCATATGAGAAAAGGGGCTTAGGAGACGTTTTTTTTCTAGGAGGAAAAGAGGATTAATGGACGTTATTCTAAGAGGAAAGAGGGTTAAGGGATTTTTTTTCTAAGAGAAAAATGGGCTTAGGGGTTTTTTCTAAGAGAAGAGAGGTTAAGGTTGTTTCCTAGTAGGAAAGATGGTTAAGGGACGTTTTTCTGAGATAGAAAGGGAAATGCTTTTTTTAGATAGAAAAGAGGGATAAGTATTTTTTTTAAAAGAAAAGGGGCTCATGGGATGGTTTTTTTCCCCAAGAGAACTGAAGATTAAAGGACGCTGTTTTTTCTTAGAAGAAGAGGATTTAGGATGTCTGTCTAAGAGAAAAGAGGAATAAGAGACTTATTCTAAGAGAAAGAGGATTAAGGGATGTTTTTCTAGGAAAAAAAAAAGAGTATTGGGGATGTTTTTCTGGGAGAAAAGAGGATTTGGGGATGTTTTTCAAGGAGATAAGAGGATTGGGGATGTTTTTCAAGGAGATAAGAGGATTGGGGAAGTTTTCCAAGGAGATAAGAGGATTGAGGATAATTTTCTAAGAGAGAAGAGTGTTATTCGCTGTATTTGATCAGTGGCTTTGGGAAGGCCACAAAATTCTTCATTTGTCAAACAATTTGTCAAATTATTTGTTAAATATAAATCCTTTTGCTGTAACAACCAAAGGTAAGAACAAAAATAAAAGAATAATAAATACACATAACAAAAAAGGTAATATATGCATGGTTTTCAACATACCGTTATATGGTCCTGCTGTTTGAAGACAATTGGTGTGGTCTTTGAAAAACTCTGCCAGTAGAGGAGAGATTTCCTTCAGTTGGTTGAAGAATAGCCTTGAGGAAGCCTCAGTACCTTCGGCGAAGTAGGTGAGCTTTGTAACTAGCATGAAATGCAGCATTGTGCCTGCTGTAGAGAGAGAGAGAGAGAGAGAGAGAGAGAGAGAGAGAGAGAGAGAGAGAGAGAAATACGAAAATCGTAGAATGGTACTTTATTGAAATGCGCTGTGGAGTATTTACACGTATTCCGATCACGATATTTTCCACAATTTTGATGAACAACGTTTTCTAGCAGACCTGAAATTCATCTTTCAAGAACTAGACTTCTGAGTTCTTAGTTTTATTCATCAGAGCTCTTTTTTTTATCTAGGAAAAATGGACTTACATTTTGGGAGATGACGATCCTTTGTTAGGATGTTGGCGAGAGTAGCTGACTGTTGAACTTGACAATTAAATTTATAGTGCTGTGGCCTTTACGGGTCTGATTTCTTACAAGTTGGAGCAATTAGGCAAAGACTATTGATTATTTCCACTAACATTCACAAAGATACGTTGGTAAATGTAACCTTGATGCAGAAATCTAGGTTCAAATTCAAGGTAAGATCAGATATTAGGATTTCACTAGAAAGCTTGCCAATGGGTCCGTCTGGATGGCCAAATGAATAATGACAATGGACCTCCAAAATTATCGTAGAAAATGGAAAAACAGGTGAATATTACCTTACCAGTGATTAAATAGGTAGGTTTACTCGCATTGCCAGACATCCAGGAAGCTATGTATGAGGGCAATAGAGCCAGCAGAGGATCCCAGTAGAACGTGAGCCTCAGTGGGACGTCCAAATGAATGAGTTCGTCGGAGTTTCCTTTATAGTAGTACCTCGAGATACGAAAGGCTCAACTTACGAAAAATCCAAGTTACGAAAGCCAATACGAAGAATTTTACTGCTCTACATACGAAAAGTTTTCAAGATACGAAAGGTTGTTGTTATAAAGTCCCGAGATTCGCCTGGACCACCGAGAACAATTTTAAAACTCCCGCGCCGCCAACTGAGTAAACTCGCCACCATCCTCCCGCTCTCCCATGGTTCCTGATTGCTAGTCACCCCATAAGGTCCCCTGCTCTCCTATTGGTCAGCATCTACCCCTTGTGCTTTAAGTATTCTATTGGTAAAAGGTTGCTGTAAATTGAAAAATTGAAAAACTTAGTATTCTATGCGATACAATTTAATTTAAAACAAGAAAAAAAAAACATTAGGTTAAAGGATAAAGAATAAAATAAAGAAATAGAAATGAATTGTTATTATACGTTGGTTTAGGTTTCAGTTTTCAGGTTGAAGAGAGAGAAATGAAAATTTATGGCTTACTGTGTAAAAGTGATTGCTTGGTGATCGTTTGATACTCATAAGTGCTGGATGTAAACAGACGTTTGGAAGCTTTTTTTGTTTGTTTGTTATAGTTAATGGTTACTTAATAATTATTTGAAATGAGTACATGCAATACATTTAATAAAAAAAAAATGTGAATTAGATATCATATATAAAATAAATCAGACTGCCATCAAATACGCATCTTTTAGAATTCTTCTTCTGTTTTATTATTACGTTACGTATACGTATTACATATGTTTCATTATAGCTGTCAGTAACTCGGCATCTCCATTAGGTAAAGATAGAATAAAGAATAGAAATGAATGGTTATTATACTGTTTGGTGGTTTCATTAGTTGAAGAGAGATACTAATGACAATTTATGGCTTACTGTGTGCTAGGAAAAATGATTGCTTGGCGCTCGTTCCATACTCGTAGACGGTAAGATCTGAATGTAAACAATCGATTGAAAGGTTTGTTTGTTTGCTTGTGTATTATAGTTAATGATTAATTAATAATTATTTGAAATGAGTACATACTGATTATTTATACATTTTATTGGCATATTCTAAGCTTTTAGCTCTTAGGTTTAGATGTCAGAATCATAAACTAGGCTACAGTAGCAACTGCTAACATAGGCTAGGCTGATTGCTAAGGGACATATGCCAAAGTCCTAATATATGCGGTAAAAATGGGGGTTGAACATTATATGCAGTTGAATAATACTCAAGTGTGTACAGTATTTTGCCGTTTTGGAGTCATATTTCTTCTGTCGTAACCCAAGAACATGTGTTTTAGGCCTGGAAATATACTTTACTGGGGTGTTTTTGGAGGGCTTGGAACGGATTAGCCATTTTTACATGTTAAATGTGTTCCAAGATACGAAAAACTCTTGATACGAAGGCCGTCTCGGAACGGATTTTAATTTCGTATCTCGAGGTACCACTGTATTATTATTTTTCCAATTTACCTCGTGGAAACCACGATTATCCCATTCATTCTGAAATTACAATGCAAAATCTGTAACTGACGGTCGGTGAGAGAATTAGTTTCACCTCTCAAGCAGGGTTCGAACTTGTATCTTCCGAGTTCAACGCAGCTTTGCTCTGATCCCTCTGAGAGAGATGATTATTTCTCCTGATAGGAAATCAGCACTACCATTTATGTGCATACCTGCTGTTTGGCCGCAAAGATATTTCCGTGGAAGGCTCTGTTGCACGTGAGTTATCACGTGAAATAGATTAAAAAGGGCGCCTAGGCTCACGTGCAAGAGGGCTTTCTGTGGAAGTGTGCCTGGGTTTTTGGACAGCATCCAAAGAGCAATGATGTCGAAGGTCGATTGACCCATGAGAGCAATAACCCAGGATCTCCCTATACTGAAATTTTAAGCAAAAAACCTGAATTGATCTGATGGACGTGAACCATTTGGTTCTGACAGAAAACAAGCAGCTAATCGATGACTCCCTAAAATATATATGTATATTTGAGCTATGCTACATCAGCAGTGCAATGCAAGATTACACTGGAAATTTTCAGCATTCCGAGATGACTGGTACCTTTCTCCAGAAATCTGGAATCTCCTTACCTCTCCCATTTCAGAACTGCGGTACATAACCCGACTGTTAATTATACGGAGGAAAAAGACTTCGAAGAGATTTCTAATGTGTGAATCTCCCACGAAGACAGATGCACGGACGGCCTCTTGGAAATAGTCACTGCTGAAGAAGGACTAGCAGTCCTCCGCCTCCGTGGATCGGGTTGGCTTTTGTTCCTGCAAAGGGAGGAGAAATTGGACTGGTGAGTCATTAAACCATAAACTTATGGAAAATTGTGATGCCCGAGGAATGAGAAACATTACTTCTTCGTGATGAATCTGCTAATGGTTTAAAATATTTCAGTATGGGTAAAGCATATGAGGATTATTAAGGACCATGATACACCTCACTGGCGTCTCTCTAGTTTGTTTACACAATTACTGAAGATTAAATGACATGAAGGACAAATATCTCATTAGGTTAATGCATTAACAGTGATGATAACGATGCAGAAACCATGGTATCGATAACATTAAGAATGATTAGAACAGATTAAAAAAAAAGAAATAAAAGAAAGACAATGGTTCCACCTTACGACCTCCACAGATTCCAAAAGCATTCAGAAATGCTTTCTCTAGAGAACGTTCGAAACGAGAGAGAGAATCATTACAGGGTGAATCTTGCTGTGATGCCTTCGTAAGAATAGCACTGTCGAAGAAAGTAACGATGCTGGATTAGAGCTGGGATTCTCCGACTCGGAAGTGAAGAATTCGACACTAAATCTTCCCCAGAGCCCCACTCGATCGGAACTGAAGGACTCGGAAGGGGTCTTAGTAACGTCGTGTCAATATTGAATGTAAACATGTACACACACGCGACCACGAACGTCACGTACCACCAGGTAACGTTTCTCTTCCGTATATTTTCCTTATTTTCAGCCTGGAAAATAAAAATCATATTATGCAGGTTACCATATTAATTTTTGAAAATCTCTCGTTCATTTTGGTCTCCTCTGAATAAATAAATAATTATTATTTTGGAGTTTCTTATTAAAATACTGATTATTTTTTCCACCAATATAACAACACACACGAAATTTCTGGTCTCAGTTCAAAGCAAAGTTCAAAAGTCTCTAATTTCCACCTTTTTCCAAATATTACTGAGACAACAAGGCTATTTTATTCAATGCACTCACCTAGCATCTCTCTCTCTCTCTCTCTGTTAGTGGCATCAAAATGATAAAGGGGAATATATACATATTTTTGAAAAGGGGATATATTTATATAACTATACACATTTTTGTATATTGCATATTCAGACTGAAATCGGTGAGGAGATCGTTCATACTGTATGAATAGTGTGTGTGTGGGTCGATAACGAAATCGTTCAGACAGTCGTTCAGTGTATGGGGCCTTAATTAACATTTGATAGACAGACAGATAGATATTACTCACCATTTCCTAAGAATGAGGGCCAGTGATACTGAATCTCCTGGTTTCACCGAATCAATAATAATGTTTCTCCCTGCAATAACCGAATTGAATTAAAGAAGTAATGTTCAATGTTCATCTGTATCAGTAAAGATTTCATTCTATTCATTTTAGCCTTTGGCGATTCCACAGAAAACATCTGGAATTTTATTTTTATGAACCTAGACTCTATTCTTAAAATCCATTGGAAAGAAAGATCAATGAGTCCAGTTATTTAGAAAAAAAAAAGCATTTATGGTAAGAATATGAATGTATGTCCAAGTATGTATAAACGTTCCGTCTGATAATATCAAAAGAAATATGTAAAATTGTTTAACGTCTGAGGAAGGTAGAGGTTGTATGAGGAAATGGTTAACCAAATTTGGAAATGGAGTTCGTGACCTCAGCTGCAATGAGTGTATGGTTCCAATCTCGACATCTGTCAGGTGTGGATTTGTAGTTTCCAAAGGTCTGTGTGTTTGTATGTACTGTCCTCCTGGCACATACACATGTATATATATATATATATATATATATATATATATATATATATATATATATATATATATATATATATACACACACACACACACACACACAGACACACACACATATATATTATATATATATATATATATATATATATATTATATATATATATATATTGCATACATACATACATTCATGAATAAGGGGTTCTGACACGAAGTAATTCCAAATTCACTCCCCAATCTCTCCTCCTCACGTCCACGTTACTATTGAACTTTCTTCCCCAACTGGGGACAACTCACTCTCCAACTGGAATTCACTCCCTCCCCAACTGTGAATAACTTCTTCCCCACCTATGAGTAACTTCTTTTCCCCACCTGTGAGTAACTTCTTCCCCACCTGGGAGTAACCTTCTTCCCCTACTACGAGTAACTCTTTCCCAAATTTGGAATACCACCTTCCCCAACTGTAAATAACTTCTTCCCCACCTGGGAGGTAACTTCTTCCCACTTGGAGATAACTAAACTTCTTCCCCTCTTGGGAATAACCTCTTCCCCACCTGTGAGTAACTTCTTACTCAACTGGAGTAACTTCCTCCCCACCCACCTGAGAGTAACTTCTTCCCCACTTGGGAGTAACTTCCTCCCCACCTGGGAGTAACTTCCTCCCCACCTGGGAGTAACTTCCTCCCCACCTGGGAGTAACTTCCTCCCACCTGGGAGTAACTTCTTACTCAACTGGGAGTAACCCTCTTCCTCACCTGGGAGTTATTTCTTCCCCACTTGGGAGTAACTTCCTCCCCACCTGGGAGTAACATCTTACTCAACTGGGAGTAACTTTCTTCCTCACCTGGGAGTAACTTCTTACTCAACTGGGGAGTAACTTCTTACTCAACTGGGAGTAACTTCTTCCCCACCTGGGAGTAACTTCCTCCCCACTTGGGAGTAATTCTTACTCAAAACTGGAGTAACTTCTTCCCCACTTGGATAATTTCCTCCCCCACCTGGGATAAACTTCTTACTCAACTGGGAGTAAACCTTCTTCCCTCACCTGGGGTAACTTCTTCCCCCCATTGGGAGTAACTTCCTCCCCACCTAGGAGTAACTTCTTACTCAACTGGAGTAACTTCTTCCTCACCTGGGGGGGGGTACTTCCTCCCCCACTTGGGAGTAAACTTCCTCCCCACCTGGGAGTAAAACTTCTTACTCAATTGGGAGTAACCTCTTCCTCACACCTGGGAGTTATTTCTTCCCCCACTTGGAGTAACTTCTCCCCACCGGGAGTAACTTCTTACTCAACTGGGAGTAATTCTTCCTCACCTGGGAGTAACTTCTTATCAACTGGGAGTAACTTCTTACTCAACTGGGAGTAACTTCTTCCCACCTGGGAGTAACTTCTCCCCACCTGGGAGTAACTTTCTTACTCAACTGGAGTAACTTCTTCCCCACTTGGGAGTAAATTCCCTCCCCACCTGGGAGTAACTTTCTTAACTCAACTGGGAGTAAAATTCTTCCTCACCTGGGGGTAACTTCTTTCCCCCAGGCTGGGAGTAACTTCCTCCCCACCTGGGCGTAACTTCCTCCCCCCAACCTGGGAAGTAAATTCTTACGCAACTGGGAGTAACTTCTCCCCACTTGGGAGTAACTTCCTCCCCACCTGGGAGTAACCTTCTTACTCAACTGGGAGTAACCTTCTTAACCATGGGGTAACTTCTTCCCCAATTGGGAGTAAACTTCCTCCCCACCTGGGAGTAATTTCCTCCCCACCTGGACGTAACTTCTTCTCACCTGGGAGTAACTTTCTTTCCCCACTGGGAGTAATTCTCCCCCACTGGGAGAAACTTTTTCCCCACTTTGGGAGTAACTTCCTCCCCACCTGGGAGTAACTCTTACTCAACTGGGAGTAAACTCTTCCTCACCTGGGAGTAACTTCTTCCCCACTACTTGGGAGTAACTTTCCTCCCCAACTGGGATAACTTCTTACTCAACTGGGAGTACTTCTTCCTCACCTGGGAGTAACTTCTTCCCCACCTGGGTGGTAACTTCCTCCCCACCTTGGGATAACTTCTTCCCCACCTGGGAGTAACTTCCTCTTCTTCCCCACTGGGTAAGTAACTCCCCCACCTGGGGAATAACTTATACTCAACCTGGGAGTAACTTCTTTCCTCAACCTGGGAGTAATCCTTTCCCCACCTGGGAGTAACTTCTTCCCCCCACCTGGGAGTAACTTCCTCCCCACCTGGGAAATAACTTCTTACTCAAACTGGGAAGTAACTCTTCCTCACTGGGAGTAAACTTCTTCCCCCACTTGGGAGTAACTTCCTCCCCACCTGGGGGATAAACTTTCTTACTCAAACTGGGATAAACCTCTTTCCCTCACCTGGGATTAACTTCCCCTTCCCCATTGGGAGTAACCTTCCTCCCCACCTGGGATAACTTCTTACTCAACTGGGAGTAACTTCTTCTCACTGGGAGTAACTTCTTCCCCACTTGGGAGTAACTCTCCCCACCTGGGAGAACTCTTACTCAACTGGGAGTAACCTCTTCCTCACCTTGGGAGTAACTTCTCCCCATCGGAGTAACTTCCTCCCCAAACCTGGGATAACTTCTTACTCAACTGGGGAGTAACTTCTTCCATCACTGGGAGTAAAGTTCTCTCCTACCTGGGAGTAACTTTCCTTCCCAAAACCTGGGAGTAACTTCCTCCCACTTGGGAGTAACTTCCTCCCCACCCTGGTATAACTTCTTTACTCACTGGGAGTAACTTCTTCTCCCCCACTGGGAGTAACTTCTTCCCACGTGGGAGTAATACTTCCTCCCCACCTGGGCCATAAACTTCTTACTTCAACTGGGAGGGGGTAAACTTCTTCCTCAACCCTGGAGTAACTTCTTTCCCACCTGGAGTAACTTCTTCCCCACCTGGGTAGTAAACTTAAACTTCCCCCACCCTGGGGGAGTAACTTCTTCCTCACCGGGAGTAACTTCTTCCCCACCTGGGAGTAACTTCAATTCCTCTACCTGGGAGTAACTTTCTTCCCCACCCTGGGAGTTTAACCGTTCTTACTCAACTGGAGGGGGTTTAACTTCTTACTCAACTGGGGGGAGTAAACTTCTCCTCACCTGGGAGTTAACTTCCTTCCTCACCTGGGAGTACTTCTTACTCGACTGGGAGTAACCTTCTTCTTCCTCACCTGGGAGTTAACTTAAACTTACTCAACTGGGGTGAAGTAAGCTTCTTCCTCACCTGGGAGTAACTTCTTTTCTTAACTCAACTGGGAGTAACTTCGTTCTTCTCACCTGGAGGGGTAACTTCTTACTCACCTGGGGAGTAACTTCTTCTCAGCCTGGGAGTAACTTCTTCCTCACCTGGAGTACTTCTTCCTCACCTGGGAGTAACTTCTTTCTAACCTGGGAGGGTAACTTTCTTACTCAACTGGGAGTACTTCTTCCTCACCTGGAGTAAACTTCTTTATTCCCACTGGGAGGTAGTAACTCTTCCTCACCCCCCCCTGGGAGTAACCTCTTTCTCCCTCTGGAGGGTAACTTCTTCCTCAACTGGGAGTAACTACTTCTTCCTCACCTGGGAGTACTTCTTACTCACTGGGAGTAACTTCTTCCTCACCTGGGAGTAACTTCTTACTCAACTGGTAGTAACCTCTTCTCACCTGGGAGTAACTTCGTTACCTCACAAGTAACCTCCTAAAACCTCTTTCCTCACCTGGGAGTAAACTTCTGTTACTCACTGGGAGTAACCTCTCCTCTCCCTGGAGTAACTTCTTACTCAACTGGGAGTAACTTCTTCCCTCACCTGGTAGTAACTTCTTCCTCACCTGGAGTAACTTCTTCTCACCTGGGAGTAACTCTTACTCAACCTGGGAGTACTTCTTACTCAACTGGAGTAACTTCTTCCTCACCTGGGAAAGTTTACTTCTGTTCCTCACCTGGTAGTAACCGGGCCCTCTACTCACTGGGAGTAACATTCTTACTCAAACTGGGAGTAACTTCTTCTCACCTGGGAGTACTTCTTACTCTTACTGGGAGTAAGGGGCTCTTCCTCACCTGGGAGTACCTAATTTCTTACTCAACAAGGGAGAGGGAACCTCTTCCTCACCCTGGGAGTACTTCTTACTCAACTTGGGAGTAACCCTCTTCCCTCACCTGTAGTTAACTTTCTTTAAACTCGACTGGGTAGTAACCCTCGTTTCCTCACCTGGGAGTAACTTCTTACTCACTGGGAGTAACAACCTCTTCTCACCAACTGGGTAGTGGGCTTCTTACTCAACTGGGAGTAACTTCTTCCTCACCTGGGAGTAACTTCTTACTCAACTGTGGGAGTAAGCTTCTTTCCCAAACTTGGGGAGTAACCCCCTTCGTTCCCCACTTTGGAGAACTTCTTTCCCCTCTTGGGAACAACTTCTTCCCCACCTGGGAGTAACTTCTTCTTCCCCCACTTGGGAATAACTTCTTCCCCACACCTGGGAGTAACTTCTTACCCAACTGGGAGTAATTCTTCCCTACTGCGAGTAACTTCTTACCCAACTGAGAGTAACTTTTTACCCAACTGGGTGTAACTTCTTACCCAACTGGGAGTAACTTTTCCTCACCTGGGAGTATCTTCTTCCCTGCTACGAGTAACTCCTTTTCCCAAACTTGGAATAACACCTTCCCCAACTGTAAATAACTTCTTCCCACCTGGAGTATCTTCTTCCCTCCCCACTTGGGAATAACTCCTTCCCCCACCTGTGAATAACTTCTGCACTGGGAAAACACCAGGAAAATGACCTTAGTCCTTGTTCTATGAACCTGAAATAAGGTAGAGATTCTTGCGCTGAAAACTTCCACAGATCTTTGTTAACACGGAAGCTACGGCAAAAGCAATGCAAAAAAAAAAAAAAATAAAAAAAAAAAAAAAAAAAAAATAAATAAAAAATAAATAAAGAAATAAAAAACAAATGGCTGAGTTCGAGTTATATAAGTGGGTTTGCCACACCTTCCCAAGAAGAACGCCGAGGAAAGATTGGCTGGCTGTCACTTGGTCTATGTAAATTATAGTACCTGTGAAGGTCTGCTCCCTTCATATTCAAGATCTACAGGTGTTAGCGTGAGGCGATAAATTATCTCACCTGGACACCAGCCATGATACGAGGTCGAAAGATGGTAAAATACGTTTTTAAAGTTTAGTTTTTAGTTTTCCTTGGGATAATGGCTTTCGCAAGAGCCAGCGCTGTTTGACCAAATGTCCAGGAACTGTTCTGCCAATAGAAAACGCTTCGATAAACGGTTTAATGGCTAGAAAAAATGAAAGCCAACGATATTTAAAGGGAGAAGTGACTGTGAATTTCCAAAATGAAAGAAAACGCCTTTTTGCATTTTTATTTAATGTAGTTAAGAAATGAAAACGGTACCTTTCACCTGCTGTTGTTTTAATTACCAGTTACATTTGACAAAAATGTGAAGGTGGATTAGTTCTCGAAGGTGGTGAAGATTGCTTGCTGTAGCAACCAGGGGAAATTGTAAATTTTCAGCAATATTTATTGATATTTTTTTTTTTTCAGGAGCGTTCGAAGAACAAGTCATAGTCTGCTGTCATGAATATCATTGAGCTTGTAGTTGACGCTGTTATTATTGTTTGTGTGATGGGTATTATCGAAAAAGTTGTCTTTGTGAATATACTACATATTAAAAATGTCGTTGTTTCAATTTAGTAAATTCACTTGGGAGCAAATATTTTTGGGATATGGTTCTGAGAATTTGACAGAATTTAAATGTCGTTTTGAATACAGCATCTAAAAATGATTTTTCTCATTGTATTTACATGAAAAAAAAAGTTTTTTTTTCGATTTAGTAAATTCATCCGGGTGGAGGAAACAAATTTGGGATGTGGTTCTGCTAATCTGGACTGAATTTGACTGTCTTTTTGAATACATCATCTGAAAAATTGTCTTTCAGAATATATTATACGGAAAATGTCTTGGTTCGATTGATTCAATTCATTTGGGAGCAAACATTTCTTGAATATGGTTCTAAGAATCTGACTAAATTTGACCGTCTTTTTGAAAGTAGCATCTAAAAAAAATCCTTCTGATTGTATTGTATAAAAAAAGTCTTGTTTCGATTCATTGAATTCAGTGGGATGCCAAGATTTTTTGGGAATATGCTGCTGAGAATATAAATGAATTTTACGGAATTTAAACAAAATGGCAAACCTTTCCTTGCATTTAACAAGTTCTTGCAGAGTTAACCTTATTATATTTCAGTACCTTTCATCTTGCGAATGTCATAATCAATTTCAGTCGAGCTCATTTTTTTCCCCAGCCCCTGGCTGCAGCCAATGTCTAACCTTTTACTTGACCTCCACCCCGCTTCCCCTCTTTTCGGTCTCACTGGTCCAGCCTCTCTAACCATGACTTCTTAATGTAGTATTTTTCGATTGGGTGAAAAATGAGCACGAAAAAGTGATAT
>NC_061098.1:22434086-22439086 GCF_015104395.2 Macrobrachium nipponense | reverse complement strand
GGACTAATAAAAGTAGACGAAGACCCAGAAATATACAGAGACAGGAGAAAGACAGAAAGAACAGAGGACTGGACACAACAAACCAATGCACGGACAATACATGAGACAGACTAAAGAAACTAGCCAGCGATGACACATGGCAATGGCTACAGAGGGGAGAGCTAAAGAAGGAAACTGAAGGAATGATAACAGCGGCACAAGATCAGACCCTAAGAACCAGATATGTTCAAAGTACGATAGACAGGAAATAAACATCTCTCCCATATGTAGGAAGTGCAATACGAAAAATGAAAACCATAAACCACATAGCAAGTGAATGCCCGGCACTTGCACAGAACCAGTACAAAAGAGGCATGATTCAGTGGTAAAAGCCTCCACTGGAGCCTGTGCAAGAAACATCAGCTACCTTGCAGTAATAAGTGGTACGAGCACCAACCTGAGGGAGTGATAGAAAACGATCAGGCAAAGATCCTCTTGGGACTATGGTATCAAAACGGATAGGGTGATACGTGCAAATAGACCAGACGTGACGTTGACTGACAAAGTCAAGAAGAAAGTATCACTCATTGATGTCGCAATACCATGGGACACCAGAGTTGAAGAGAAAGAGAGGGAAAAAATTGATAAGTATCAGATCTGAAAATAGAAATAAGAAGGATATGGGATATGCCAGTGAAATCGTACCCATAATCATAGGAGCACTAGGCACGATCCCAAGATCCCTGAAAAGGAATCTAGAAAAACTAGAGGCTGAAGTAGCTCCAGGTCTCATGCAGAAGAGTGTGATCCTAGAAACGGCACACATAGTAAGAAAAGTGATGGACTCCTAAGGAGGCAGGATGCAACCCGGAACCCCACACTATAAATACCACCCAGTCGAATTGGAGGACTGTGATAGAGCAGCAAAAAAAAAAAAAAAAAAAAAAAAAAAAAAAAAAAAAAAAAAATAATAATAATAATAATAATAATAATAATAAATTCTCATAGTAGCACTAGTCTTCAAATGGAGAAAACAAATCCACAGTTATGCAAATGTACATATATTTAGATTTAAAACTTTAAGGATAAGCTTTCGGGAATCTGTTCGGTTCCCTTATCAACCGAACAGATTCTCGAAAGGCATCCTTAAAGTTTTAAATTTGGAATACATTTGGACATTTACATAAACTGTGGATTTGTTTCTCCAATAATAATAATAATAATAATAATAATAATAATAATAATAATAATAATAATAATAATAATAATGAACTAAGGAACTGAAGAGGGATACGGAGCAGTATCCGAAAGTCTCTCCTTGTATTTTTAGCATTGTACAGTATATATTTTAATACTAACTGTGGTTTTTGATTGTCAATAATAATAATAATACTAATAATAATAAAATAATAATAATAATAATAAAAGTGTGGAAGAATGGTAAAAACAGTAAACAGATCGTTATGATCTCTCTCTCTCTCTCGCTCCCTAGCTATACCAACGTTGCTACTTCCACTCTACTGGTCTAGCAATAAGAAACAACCTCGTTTCTTCTGTTTGACATGTCTTGTTCACAGCACTTGCCAATAAATGCTGACACCCAGTTTCGCGTGCACGAGTTTCCAAAGTTTGACTCGAGTCTTCACGTAACTAATTTTATGAAAAGGCATTTATTTTTAAAATCAATTCCTTACTATTGATTTTGCGTCATACGGAATAAAGGTTTTACCATGTATGGCCATTTTTTTGTGGTGGGGCGAGGGGGGGGAGGGGTTATGGGCAGGGGGGGGGGGAACTTTTGAAGACTGAAGGACATACTCACATAGACCAATCGTTTTACGTAGACGTGTCAGTGTAAATTTGCCGTGTTCTTGACGAGGTGGAACCTCATGCGGTGAAATGTAGGCATTACTTAATGTTCTTTTGCAGCGTGCCTTCGGCCCTTAGCTGCGACCCACTTTTGTTTCTTTTTATGGTACCTCCTTTCGTATTCTGTTTTCTTCAATCTTACTTCCCACCTTCTCCTGGGTGCCACTGCTATAGTAGATTCACATCAGCCGTGCATTTGATGTCTAGGCCAGTCCCTTACCACGCTGCTGATTGGCCGTTGATAAGCCAATCACAGGGCTGGAAACACTCAGTCTGTCGAGAGAGTTTCACATAAGCAGGATGTATATTCCACCTCTCCTGAGGATACTTTTGAAAGACGCGTATCCCTCAGGAGAGGGGATATGTGAACTATGTGAACACTCTCGAGAGACTGAGTGTTTCCAGCCCTGTGATTGGCTTATCAACAGCCAATCAGGAGGGTCGTAAGGGACGGGCCTAGACATCAAATGCGCGGCTGATGTGAATGTACTTATAGGCATTCCTCCTGTACACCTTTGGCCCAAATTCTATATTCAGTTCAGTCAATAGACGAGGTGGAAAGAATATTAGTGAAGTTATTTCAATTGAAGAATGAAAATTGTGTTTTAATTCAGATGCTGAAATTGATTTCAACATGGAATATTTTGTATTTAATTCTGCAATTAAATAATACTTTTTTTTTTTTTTAGAATATTAGATGCCGTTTACTCTGTCTACGATATTCCACTATAGTAGAGAGAGAGAGAGAGAGAGAGAGAGAGAGAGAGAGAGAGAGAGAGGTCTTCGCAAACATTTTTGGTAAAAAAAAAAAATACTGTACATGCGATAAGTTTTGAGGGGAGTGGCTCAATGTGTAATCGAGTACCTTCGAGGGCGATCCACACCCGTCAACTAACATCTAGGTACCACCTATTTCACGGCTCGAGATGGCAGAGAGCTGTAATGGAATGGGATGGAATGGAATATATGTAGAGTTTAAGCCAAAGGCCAAGCACTGGGACTTATGAGGTCATTCAATGCTGGAAAGGACATTGAGAAAAGAAAGGTTTGAAAGATGTAGCAGGAGGAAACCCTCAAGACAGTTACACCATGAAATAATTGTTAGGAGAGGGTGGATAGCAAGAAGGAAGAAAGAGAATATGAATGGAGGTACAGTAAAAGGAATGAAAAAGGTTGCAGCTATAGTAGATTCACATCAACCGTGCATCTGATGTCTAGGCCCGTCCCTTACGACCCTCCTGATTGGCTGTTGATAAGCCAATCACAGGGCTGGAAAAACTCAGTCTCTCTCGAGAGTTCACATATCCCTCAGGAGAGGTGGAACATACATCGTGCTTATGTGAACTCTCTCGAGAGACTGAGTGTTTCCAGCCTGTGATTGGCTTATGAACAGCCAATGAGGAGCGTCGTAAGCGACTGGCCTAGACATCAGATGCACGGTTGATGTGAATCTACCATAGGAGCCGAAGGGACGCTGCAAAGAACCTTTAGTACTGCTTACAGTGTACACCGTGAGGTGCACTGACGACAATAGCCCCTACGGAGGGAAGGCATAATCGGCTTTAGGGAACATGCCGAAGTCGTTATTACTCGTCAGATTGTGATTAAAGCGATACACTGATTCTTGAGATGACTGTAAAGTTACAATTGATAAGAAGTTTTGAAAATTTGTCTCAAGTCATGATTTACAAGGCCTCATGAATAAGCCACTTAATCTTGTATTATTAACAGATGTTCAGCTTTTAATAACGACATTATCCGTTACAGAAACTCACAGAGTAATTAAGAAGCCAGACAGATACCGTAATTGCCGACTGTAATTAGTTCAGGTGGAAGAGGGCTGATGTTGAAGCGCACTCACGAATCTGTTTATTTTAGAATATATTTATGAATTTGGAAATACATATAAAATAGTATTTTCTGTAGGACTACCCTTGTTCGCGGAAAAGTCTCCTTTGAAAGCGAAAAATTTATGTATTATGTAAATTAATATGATTCCATCTAATAGCTAAAACATTTAAAGATTTGCATAGGTCCAAGAAAGTTTTCTTCAATTAGCCAGGAACCAGAACAAGTATACTTGATATTCTTCTTTGAATTTGAGCTTTCTCGCTGTGGAAGGAGAGCACTGAATAATAATTAACCAGCCATTGCAGAGATGTTGAAATCCTTCAAATTAACACACTCTAGAGATCTGATCCATTTGATAATTGTTTATCTGATCCACTCGTCTCTTAGATATTCGGTGGGGTCGAATCTGTTTTACGAGCTAAAGAGAATTCACTCACTTGCTATCAGGGCGAAATGATGAAATTATAATGAATGCGGAAGGACTGGGAAGGGAAGTAATCATTGTGTCTATTATGATTAAGGATTTGGCTGTTCGGTCATTTCCTCATTTCCGGAATTCATCATCTGATATGGCCCTGTCAGAGTCTCAAAACGACCCTTTCAGCATCTCCGACGATCTGATAACCGTTTGATCCTGTGTTGTCATCGGGGCCTCGTTTCGACTTTTGCTTCATAGATGGCGCTGGCGTCATTTGTTATGGTCAATCAGCTGTTTTCAAACTCTAAAGGGTTTTGTCCCCAGGTGGCTTTTGATATGGAACTGGTTAACGCTGAGTCGACAACTCGGTTTATGTTATCGTTTGCTAAAACATCTAGAAGTCTATGAATTACTGAAGGAAGAAGAAAAGAAGAATGTACGTAGTTGAAGTGCTTTAACTGTAAGATATAGACTCTAAAAGGATATTCCAGTATTTTTTAGACATGCTAAATAGCCAGAAACCATAGGATGTTATTTATCCACTAGAAAAATTAAGGATCGTGGTTCCATACCCAGTTAATGAAGGTACATTTCTTACAAGTAATCTACATATAAAGGTCTGTTTTCCCACACGAAATAATCTTGAATATTTATACTGTTTCTGGCAGAATTACTTTCACCAAATGACAGGTATATTTACTCAGGAGGAACGATGAAGGATTAGTTTGTTAACTTTTCTGCTGCTTGCGGTAATTGTCTATCTATCTTTCTATCTATATATCTAATTATCTATTTATTTATTTATATATAGATTTTTGGCATTATGCCAAGCACTAGGACAACTAAGGCCATTCAGCGCTGAAACGGAAATTGACAGTGAAAG
>NC_061098.1:22359186-22433586 GCF_015104395.2 Macrobrachium nipponense | reverse complement strand
CCTGAGAAGAATGCAATATGTCGCACAGGCGGCCGTCATTGTTGTCAGGAGGACTTAGATGATGATGGAGTTTTCTCAGGATCGTTTGCAAATTAAACAAGATTCGTACGAGCTCTCATTCATTGATTAGAGCTCTTCCAAATAATAGAGGCATAGAATACGGCCTTATATCCAAGAGAATAAAATTTGAGGGATTCTCTTCGATCCTAGAGTTTTCATTGCGATCTCTTTCGACTAATACTAATTCGTGTTTATTGACGAAAAGAACGAAGAGGGCAAGATTTCCATTCTCTCTCAGAATCGGAGAGGAAAGAATGTAGTAGCAAGACTTGCTGTATACGACTACTGAATGACATGTCATATACCCATACCAGAGTTGCCTTTGTGGTTCGCTACGGAATTATCTATATCCTTACAGGTTTTTTCCTGGTAAGGACTTCGCTTAAAAGGTTTGTTACGACAATACCTACTCAGCTTCGGTATTTAACAAAGGTTGTTTGGCTTAAATTTGCATTATTAAGAGCTTCCTTAGGCTCGAGAATAATTTTATTATATTCCTTCATTGAATGAAGTAACTGGCAACTCATGATGAATGCAGTCAGGCAGCGAGCGAGACTGCCGGGCTGTCATTCTAAGGCCAATACAGTACCATCCGGTTCTCGGTCATGAGTAGTCGTTTACATCTCTCTCTCCAACGGGATCGAATGGTTAACCGTATATTCCCCCTACAATCATGGACTTAGTCTCGAATGGAGGAGATAGTTAAGCTAACACAAATAAATATTGTCTACCTTTTTGCTAAGAGCTTTCAATAAAAAGAGATATTATAACCTTTCAATGCTGTTTACCGTAGGTAACATTATTAAAGGATTCTAACGCAGTAGAACATTATATTATATAATGCTCTCATGCTTACGAAAGCATGGCTTATTAGAATACATGCTTAGTGAGAAGATGGATGTAGTAGACAATTCACTTTAAGACTACGGTATGGTCAAGTCTTTCGAGAAACGCACACAACCTTTTTAGAATCGGATATTGCTCAAGAGAAGATGGATGAGTGGGATGGGAAACATTCTCTTCGTGACAGAAATGGTTTCCCTGAATGGACTATACTTCGTATATAAGAGTTTTTTTTTCCTACTAAGAACGGAATTACCGTATATACTCGCATATTATGCGACTTTTGAAACCTAATTTTGAAGCTAATTTTGAAGGGGTCGCATCATACACGCGGTATAAAATTAGCGTACCGTCTATGCTTTCCCAAATCGGCAGATTGCGATAGTTACTACCGGAGGAAAATAGTAGATCTTTTAAAAAGTTATGTACTTCACTATATCCAATAATATTGTATGCATTCTCATATTACTATTGTATTTTAAAATACAAAAGAGCGATCGTGTGCCATTTGCATTATTTTGGTTTATACAGCATGTTTAACTGTTCTAGACTAACCATCTATAATTTCCAAATCAGTTGATTAAGGCACAATACCGAAGGAATGTTTACTTTTTGTTTTACTCAGTAAAAGAAACATTTGTTACTTGAACTATTATTTTTATTTTAGGATACGCAGTTAAGTGAAAATTTATTAAAGTAAAAAAAAATGCATAAAATTAATAAACTAAAATCCTCCAAAGTCGCTCTCCGTGTCCGTATCATCAAATACTGCTCTGAATTCTTCGCCATCAAGGCAGTCATATTCGTCATCTTCCAGATCTTTGATCATTTCATCTTCATATGGAAGGTATAGTCTTGTCACCGTGGCGAGCTCTCTGGCGTGGCTTTTAAAGATCTGCCCTTATGCTAATTTTACAATAACAACAACTGCCCGTGTTTGACAGACCTTTGAATGTCCTTGAGACAAACCCCGAGGCTATAATTATAAGATTATAAGGGGTTTTAATGTATGACACTTACCTGGCAGGTATATATATAGCTATATTCTCTGTTCCACCTGGCAGAAATTTTCAAAACTCGCGGCAAACGCTAGTAACCTATTAGTAGTTCAGGCAACCACCACCCCGTTACCGTGGCGCTAGCGCTAGGAACCGTTCCCAATTGGGCCAGATTTTCTCTGCCAGCCGAACCGGCAACATTGTTGGTGGTTCCCTGCTAGAATTTTCATTCTCGTTGCTGACTTTTCATGGATTTTTGGTATTGTACTCGGAAACGTTAGCTTGGCATTCGCTTTGGATTGTTCTTTAAAAGATGTCTGATTCTGGAAGTATGTTTAGAGTGTGTGTAAAAGAGTGTGTAAGGTAAGATTGCCGAAAGCTTCGGTCGCACCCTCATACATTTGTAGAAGTGTAGGGAGAATGGTGTGTACTTGGGAGAATAGATGCATTGAATGTGAGAATTTATCAGAGAAGGAATGGAAGATATTTATGAAATGTGTTGAGAGACTTGAGAAAGATCGTGTAAGGAGGTCTGTTTCTCGTAGTGAGAAGTCAAATTCTTCTAGTAAAAGGAGTGAATGTATTTCCTCTCCAGCTCCTTCTAATGTAGAGTTGGTAGTTCCTTCTCCCAGGTATCTCCTCGCGCGCTGCTGTATCGGAGGAGGCGAACGATACAAATATTGTGAAGGTGTTCGCTGCCCTTGCGTCCATGGGCGACCAAATACAGCGACTTACAGATAGAGTTAGTGCTTTCGATGTCAGTGAAAGTGTAGTGGAGGGGGCGTCTGATCGTCTCTCTCGTGCTCCTAGACCTAGACCTCTGTCAAGCTCCCAGACCCAAGGGAGAAGGCATGTCGACAGTCGAAGGGAGGCGAGAGAGGTTTTGCCCGCGGTCAGGCAGTCCCCTTCGAAACAGTCCTGTTGCAAGTTCCCAGGCTGTTGCAGTTCGCCGCAGAAAAAGGCGTAACTGGGAAGTGTGCGTCTCGGAAGGTTCGACTTCCGAACGAGAACGTCGGTACGCAGTGGTGTCTCGCCCCCTCAAGAGGACTTTCAGGACATCAGCGGCTCTCGAGAGACAAGATCGTGAGACTTGGAGTAGTCCTGAGGTGTTGTCCTCCTCAGAAGACGGGGACGCAGTTCCGATCAAGAGGAAAAAGTTGTTTCGTGCTAGAGAAGACTCAGGACGCACTGGCGCTATACGTCCTTCTCGGCCTGGTATGGCGATGGGAGAATCTCCTCCGTCTTCTTGTGTATCTTCCCTCGTCTTTCTCCGTCGGGTAGAGTGCAAGATCGCTCTCCGTTAGGTCGCAGTCCCGCTCGTAACTCCTCCTCTTTCGTCGTCTACCATTCAGGAGGATAGTACGAAGGGTTTGTTTCTTAAGGGAAATGCAGTCCAAGCTGCAGTTCTGGTGAAGTCCTGGGATCCGCCTGAGCAAGCATCTTCGAGGCGTAAGGATGATTTCCTTCCCATTAAGTCTTCTAAAACGAAATACAAGGACGCGTCGCCGAGGACTCAGGCGCATCTAGCGCTAGGAAGACAGCGATCGCTTGGTTTTGCAGGATGCAGAACACAGGAAGAGAATGCTTTCGGAGGAAGCAGGACGCAAACATCAGGACGCGGAACTAATTGTGGACGCAGGACGCAGGCGACAGGAAGCAGGCGTCGCTACGATGGACGCAGGACGCAGGCGGCAGGACATCGAGAGGCGACAGGACGCAGATTCTTCGGTGGCCGCAGGACGCAGGCGGCAGGACGCTATTCCGTCAACGAAGCGTCAACTCGACAATGAGCTCCAAGACATTTCTTCAGCAGAAGAAGAATTGGAATTAATGGAGGAAAGAATACGGAACCTTCTTCAGATTATAAGGTTCTAACTTCATGTCTTATGGCTATTTTTGAGGGGGATTTAAACCGACAGCTCCGTTATCCCCCTTATCTCAATTTTCCAAGACTAGGACTCCAAAGAAGTCCTCTTTCCTGAAGATGACGATGTCAATTTCGGCGAAGAAGGCCCTTCAACGGGTGAATGACTGGATGAAGGAGAAGAAAGAAGCGGGAAAATACTCTTTTCTGTTTCCACCAGCTAAGTTAGCTTCTAAATCAGGAGTATGGTACGCTACTGGAGAAAGTCTAGGCCTGGGAGTACCTGCCTCCTCCCAGGGGGGACGACTCCAGTATAGTAGACAGCTCACGCAGACAGGCGTTACAGTCTGCTAAGGTCTGGTGGACGTCTTCAGAATTTGACCATCTTTTAAAGGGATTTTAGGAGGGATTTTTAGGACTTTCGAAGTCTTCAATTTCCTGGATTGGTCTTTGGGAGCACTAGCGAACTCCCTAGAAGAAGAGGACTCGCAGGATTTAGAAACAGCTAAGAGCATTATGTCCTGCATGGACAAAGCTCTGAGAGACGGAAGAATGAACTGGCTTCGTTATTCACAGCAGGAGTACTTAAGAAGAGATCGCTGTTGTGTTCTTTCGCTTCTAAGGAGTTTCGAACTCTCAGAAGTCGGAGTTGCTGTTCTCTCTCTGTCGAAACAGCTGTTTCCTTCAGAGGTGATTAGGGATATAGCTCTCTCCCTTTCTCAGAAGGCCACTCAAGATCTTCTCTCGTCTTCAGTAAGAAGTTCTTACCACCCAAGTTAGTGAAGAAGACTCCAAAGGATACTAGGCCTTCGCAACAGCCCTTTCGAGAAGAACATTCGCTCGACCGCCTTTAGGGGTAAGAGAGTTCCCTCTAAAAGAGAGCCAAGACTCCCTCTAAAGAATGAGAACTCAGTCCTCCAGACGACAGTGGGAGCCAGACTTCAAGGTTTCTGGGAAGTTTGGCAAGATATGAAGGCAGATCCCTGGGCTGTCAACGTAGCTCGGGAAGGTACAAGATTCCTTTCTTGAAGAGACCTCCTCTCGCAACATCTCCGAGAGCCCTCGGGGCAAATTACAACGATTTAGAGAAGAAAGCTGCTCTGTGGGAGCAGTAGCTTCCATGCTGGAGAAAGGAGCCATAGAGCCTGTTCTGGATCACGAATCTCCGGGATTTTACAACCGTCTCTTCTGGTTGCAAAGTCCTCGGAGGTTGGAGGCCAGTTCTGGACGTAAGTCAACTGAATCTTTTCGTAGAAAAGACCAAGTTCACCATGGAGACGAACGATTCAGTACTGGCAGCGGTACGTCCAGGGGACTGGATGACGACCTGGACTTACAAGACGCATACTTCCATATTCCGATTCATCCAGGAAGCAGGAAGTATCTAAGGTTTGTGATTCAGGACAGGGTCTTTCAGTTCAAGGCCCTATGCTTCGGCCTTTGCACAGCCCCTCAAGTTTTTCACGAGGATGATGTCCAATGTGGCGAGATGGTTACATTTAAGAGGGATCAAGAGTGTCTTTTTATCTGGACGACTGGTTTGATAAGATCCCACTCAAGAAGTCAATGTCTGGAGGACTTGAGTCAAACCATTGGACTTAGCAAGAGACCTAGGTCTGGTAGTAAATATGGGAAAGTCTCAATTGGATCCCCAGCAACGGATAGTTTATTTGGGATTCAGATATCGGCAGTGACTTTTCGGGCTTTTCCGTCCCCCGAAGGCAAGCCCAATGCATTCGGAAGGTGCAGGCACTTTCTAAAGAAGGACAGATGCTCAGCAAGAGAGTGGATGAGTCTACTGGGAACACTCTCTTCGCTAGAGAGGTTCATTTCTTTAGGAAGGCTGCACATGAGACCTCTACAGTTTTTTCCTGAAAGGATTCATGGCCAAGAAAATTACAACCGGATTCCTTCCAGTTTCTAATTCCGGCCGAAGTAAAGGAGGAATTAAAGTGGTGGCTAACTCCAGGCAGGTTAGCAAGAGGGATGTCGCTTCAGCAGAAGAGCCCAGACCTCGTTCTTATTTTCCGCGCGTCGGACGTGGGTTGGGGGAGCGACATTAGGCCTCAAAGAGGTGTCGGGACTTTGGAGCAAGGAAGAGACAAAGTGGCACATAAACAGGAAGGAACTGATGGCAATTTTCTTGGCTTTGAAGCACTTCAGAGAGTTGATTCGAGGACAAGACGGTGCAGGTCAACTCGGACAACACCACGGCGCTGGCATATATCCGGAATCAAGGAGGGACTCATTCCTTTCCCTTTACAAGCTGGCAAAGGAAAGGAAGTTCTGCTTTGGGCGGAAGAGGAAAAGGTCGTGGTACTCACCAGGTTTATACAAGGAGAGAAGAATGTGGGTGCGGACCTGTTGAGCAGAAGAGAACAAGTTCTCTCGACGGAGTGGACTTTGCACATGGAGGTTTGCCAGAGCCTGTGGAAGTTGTGGGGCCGTCCAGTAGTAGATCTGTTTGCGACAGCCAGAACAAAAAGGTTACCAACCTATTGCTCTCCGATCCCAGACCAGGAAGCAGTGGCGGTCGACGCATTCTGATGGATTGGTCAAACTTAGATCTGTACGCTTTTTCCTCCGTTTCAAGGTACTGGGAAAGTGATGAAGAAGTTCAGGGAGAGCCAGGGGACGAGGATGACCTTAATAGCCCCGTTTTGGCCGGCCCAAAGTTGGTTCACAGAGGTACTGGAATGGACAGTGGATACGCCAAGGACTCTTCCGCTAAGAGTAGATTTACTCAGACAACCCCACTTCGACAGGTTTCACAAGATACCCTCGCTCTGGGTCTGACTGCGTTCAGGACTATCGACGTTTTGGTCAGAGCGAGGGGATATTCTAGAGAGGTGGCCAGTGCAGTGGCTAGAGCCAGAAGAACCTCCACAATCACAGTATATCAGTCGAAGTGGGACAATTTCCGGAAGTGGTGTAAGAACAGGAAAGTGTCTTCATCCAGTACCTCTGTGACCCAAATCGCAGATTTCCTTCTATACTTGAGGAAGGATTTACGCTTGTCAGTTTCGACAATTAAAGGTTATAAGAGTATGCTAACCTCAGTGTTTAGACACAGGGGCCTAGACATCTCGAATAACTTGGACCTTCGAGATCTGATTAGGTCATTTGGTACGAAGAAACAATCACAATGCAGGCCACCGGCTTGGAACCTTGATGTGGTCTTGAAGTATTTAACTTCTAGCAATTCGAGCCTTTATTTAGAGGAAGCCTCTCTGAGAGACTTGCTAAGAAAGACTATCTTTTTAGTAGCATTGGCAACTGCTAAAAGAGTTAGTGAGCTTCAGGCATATCGAAGAAGGTGGGAGGAGAACATGGCAACGCAGTGTGTTCATTCCAAGAAGGTTTCTTGGCCAAGAATGAGAATCCAGCTAATCCTTGGCCAAGATCCTTTGAAGTTTTGGGTTTGGCTGAGTTAGTGGGTCACGAGCAAGAAAGAGTTCTCTGCCAGTGAGAGCGTTGCGGTGTTATACGGAAAGAAACAAGAGGTATCAGAGGAAGTCTGATGCTCTGTGGTGTTCAGTTAAAGACCCCCAGCAGACCCATGACGAAGAACGCTCTAGCCTTCTTCATGAGAGAGTTAATTAAAGAGGCTCATATGCTGTGTCAAAGAGCAGAACTTTGGTATTTTTGAAAGTGAAGGCTCATGAAGTCAGAGCAGTGGCGACTTCATTAGCTTTTAAAAAGAATTTAGCCCTCAAGGAAATTATTGAATCCACATATTGGAGAACTAATTCAATATTTGCGTCTCATTATCTTAGGGATGTTCAGACAACCTTTGATAATTGTCAGACGCTAGGTCCATACGTGTCCTCGGGTACAGTATTGGGCAAAGGAGTTACTACCCCCCTAACCTTCATTTTAAGCTAGTGGATTTTATTAGGTGATGGTGTTTTTTGTTTATTTGTCGTCTGAGAAAAGTGTGGGGGCGGTACTTTTCTCAGTCTTGTTAGTATTATCGGTGATGGTGTTGTGTGTAGTTCAGGTAAATGATCTTTTACTAGCTTGAATGCCGTGGCATAAGAGGGCTGTACGGATCTGTCAACACTTGGTTCACGTCCAGTTTTGTCAGTTTCCAGTCTTAGCATTCTTCAACATACAGGACACTTCCTTGTTGAGAGCTACTAAGGTTTAAGCAGGCTTAGAGGCAGGACCTATGAAGTCAGCTACTTAGCAGGTAAGGAACCTAGAGTTTTAATAATATTTTAATTTTAATAATATTTTTATACTCTAAGAATGTTGCTGTCTTTGACCCACCTCCAAATGTGTCAATCAGCTATATATATACCTGCCAGGTAAGTGTCTCCATACATTAAAAATGAAAGTTTTTATGATAAAACAAAGTTTAATGTATACTTACCTGGCAGGTATATATAATTTAATTCCCACCGCCCGCCTCCCCTCAGGAGACAGGGTTCAGAGAAAATCTGGCCCAATTGGGAACGGTTTCCTAGCGCTAGCGCCACGGTAAGGGCGGTGGTGGTTGCCTGAACGACTATTAGGTTACTAGCGTTTGCCGCGAGTTTTGAAAATTTCTGCCAGGTGGAACAGAGAATATAGCTATATATATACCTGCCAGGTAAGTATACATTAAACTTTGTTTTATCATAAAAACTTCATTTTCATTCCCAGGTACTTTAATCTCCTTCCTATTCGGCCCTGCTCTCTCTCTCTCTCTCTCTCTCTCTCTCTCTCTCTCTCTCTCTCTCTCTCTCTCTCTCTCTCTCTCTCTCTCTCTCTCTCTCTCTCTCTCTCCTCAGCTGTCCGAGCGAGAGCTTTTTTATGGGACAACATAGGCCCGCATTTCGCATTTTCCATACCTAATTATTTTGTATACGATTGCCCTTTCTCGGCTGTGAAGTTGATGTCTATCCATGGCTGTGAGATGACCAGGAATAACTTGTAGTCGGTGTCAGTCACTCCACACTTCAGTCAGGCCAAAACTTTGCCATATCGCATTCAAGCAATATTCAGTCATTGTTTCCTATCTATTATTTTGTCAGAGAGAGAGAGAGAGAGAGAGAGAGAGAGAGAGGTTTGTTTACGATTGTTTATTTCTCACTCGTCAAACTTACTCTGTTATGCTTTATTTCATATTGCCTTGCTCACCAATTTATTCTATACCTACGATATTAAGAAATCAAGATATGTGTAGAAGGGAGAACTGCCTCCAGACTGTACAGTCAGTATGGATTTAAACGCACTTGGAACTGGTTGAAATATTCGCAACAGCACCAAAATGAGATGCCATGGTGATAGAAAATCTGACTCCGTTTCTTGTTACTACATAAAAAAAAACTTTATCAATCTTGAACTTACGTAATTATTTAGAATTCTGCGTAACGGAAAAGATAATATTTGATATCTGAAATGGGAGAAATGGTTTTATCTCTGTTGTTGTTATAAATTTGGCAGATATGCGATCAAACACGTGGGAGGTCCAAAACAGCTCAGCCAGAGAGCTCAGCTCATTTTGTAAATACTATTGTTTGGCGTGCTAGGGTTACCCAATTCATTTGGGTGTGCGCTGCAGCTGCTGCTCAAATAATCGCATTTTTCTTACTAATCCCAAGAGTTGACCATGGAAAATCCCAAGATTAACCAAAAATCCCAAGATAATAAAATAACTGACATATGCCAAGCCTTGGAGTCGTAAATATTTACTCTGTCTGTCTATCAGGAAAAGATACTGATAAATTGAATTGACGTATCTTTTCTGAGAGAGAGAGAGAGAGAGAGAGAGAGAGAGAGAGAGAGAGAGAGAGAGAGAGAGAGAGAGAGAGAGAGAGAGAGAGAGAGAGAGAGAGAGTATATTGCAGTGTATTCATGCTTGTTAAAAATGTCCAGTACGGATAATTCATATCTGGAGGAAAAAAAAAATATGAATTTTGTTGCTGTCAGTCGCATGGACTAAATTTACAAAGAGCAGGGAACAAATCTTGACATTCCTCGAGAGATAGAGAAATGAACCAAGGCCATCTAGGATGAACTCTCTCTCCCCTCTCAACTATACTGTAAGTGTTAACTTGAGTCTCTGAAACCAATAGGTATTATCACACGCGCAACTGTATATGTGTGTGTGGGCATACTGTTAAAAAATGTGCTGTACCTACAGGTAATAAATACCTACATCTTGGAAGATAAAACAAACAAACAAATTTTGTTGTTGTTAGTCGCCGGGGATATAAAGGTTGTGACCAGCAGCAGAAGATTAACATTTTTTCCAGAGATTTAAAGAGTTGAATTTGTTTTGAAGCTATGTCATCCGCGTTAGTAAATAGGTATCATCTTCTAAAGAAATTGTTTTTCTTTTCTTTGCGGAAGAATCTTCAAACCATTTTGCATTCAAAGTAATGAGAAGGAATCATTCTATGCTTCATGTAATCAGTAAAATACTTACACTAATAAAAACTAAAACTACGTATTGTATGTAAAACACACATCATCGTTAGCTTCGCGTGTGTAAACTTTTGTTCTATTCTAAGAAATTCACAGAGTAGTACAACTATCACCTGATTGGCTGGTTGGTAGCCATGGAGATCTGTTATCCAATGATTGCCCTCTGCTTCTGTTCTATGTAGTATAGACATATGCCGTGGATGGCACTAGGTTTGAACGTTACCATGTTCGTGATTTTCTGACTGCTGACGGCAAAAATTACTCAATAATTTTCTTTATATAATTATTTCTTGTGAAAACAATAATATAATATGATCATTTTAACTTTAATGTATAGTGGTATGAAAAATACCAGTGTGTCGTAGCGATGCGTCATCAATATACTCTTAGTGGTATGAAAATACCACATGGTGTTGTAGCGATACGTAATCACGAAGTACAAATCCTTTTCCCATCCTCAAAATTTTACGACTCTTCAACTTCAAGATCGATTTGGTGAAATATATTATATATACTTATTGTTAAAATTCACAAGTTGAACTGCAAAACATTATTATATTTTGATTGTCATGTACATATATTTTTTGCGTTTTACGGAATGTTTGTTTTGAAAATAATAGCTATTAGTGAACATATGATATTAATTGTCCCACAATTTTGTTATAGGTGATCTTAGTTATCTCACATTCATTTAACATTATTATATTAATATTTATTTAAATAAACTGTAATTAATAAATAACAATAATGAAAAACATAAAGGGAAAAAATGTTTTTGCTGCAGTAGTGATGTTTGTTTGATCATGCATCTGACCTCACATTTCCGAAATCTGAAAAATTCCAAAAACCGAAACATCGGAATGTGTGTGTACTGCACATTTTTTTAAACACGCACACAATGTCTACACATTTACTGATAACCGTTGGTGAAAGACTCAAATTACAGTATTTATTCCTGAGAGAGAGAGAGAGAGAGAGAATGATTTAGGACTTCAAGGCGTGTTATTTTTACAATTATTTTATTATCTTGGGATTCTTTTTTAATCTTGAGATTTTCTATTCAATTCTCAAGATTACTAGTAAGAAAATTACTGAAATTTGACTAGCAGCAGCACACATCTGAATGACTCGGCCATTAGCATGCTAAACCACCAACCTTATGAACTGATGCTCTCGGAAAAGGAACTCGCATGATACATGAGATACATGACAAAACCACTGTTTATTGGTGAAAATTTGGGGGTCGCATGATATGCGAGATCGCACGTTACTCGAGTATATACGGTAACATGTGAAAGGAGGTCGGGTACCATAAAGGCACAGATGTTCTGGCACATAACATAAAGAGAATTAGAAGAAAGCGCCAGCCTGGCGCAAAGCGCTAGAAGCGCCAACCTGGCGCAGTGCGCCAGAAGCGCCAGCCTGGCACAATGGGCCAAGAGCACCATCCAAGATATTTTCTCGTTTTAGCGAGTTATTAACCTAAGAATCCAGTAGCCTCTCGGACAGCAGGCTCGGTAACGGCAAGAATCGTTCTGATTTCGTTACCCCTTTTTATCACTTAGGCCAATTCCACGACTCTCTCATATCGCAAAGATCATCGAGAATCTCTTTTTTCGCTCCTGTTCGCGTTAAAAAAGAGAACCTATTTGGAAAACAGACAGGGAACGTAACGATCCTTAAGAGGTTCGATGCAAGATTTTGCATGTCCGTGAGAACCTTCTCGATCGACGATAATAACTGTTAACGTATGTCTAACATTTATTGGAAAGAGTTGTGAGAATCTGCGGAAAGTCTTCTTCATAGATCTCTTAGCAAGGTAGAAGACGGACAGGCTTCCTATAGAATGCTTCCTTTTCCTCGAACCAAGAGAGGTAGCAATATACGCCATCTTTATTTTATAGAAAGGGGAATATACTTTAGTCTTTTTTTTCCCCGCCTAAAATATAAATATAAATTCTTTACAGAATTTAGATAAAGGGCGTCAAAGAAGAGAGTATATAATTTATGCCTCATTTTGGCCTCAGAGAGGTTGGATTCACAGAGGTCACGTTCTTCTCACAGTATGTTTTTGGAAGTCTTTTCCAAGAGAGTCTGGATATTCTATCAGCATCTATTATTAAATGGACCTTAACAACCTCTCCACTCTGAGTCTGTCTGCATGCAGACTGACCAGAAGTGGACATAAATGAGAGGATTTTTCAAGGTAGATGACAATAGTCATGGCCTAGACATAGAATTGCTGCAGATCGTGCTAAGAGGAATGAGGAAAACTGTCCTCTTCCGATACCTTTGTGAACCACATAGCGGTTTTTTCTGGTTTTCCCTTTCAGAGGGAAGAATCACCTTTGTATATATCTGCTATCAAAGAATGCAGTAAAAGGCTATACTCTGTCTCTACAAAGGGAATTGGAGATAGCAGAGGATTAAGATCTTTGGGATCTTATACGATACCTCAATATGACAAGAGTAGGATATCATGTACTTCTAATGGGATCTTTTTTGTGGCCACAGATTCCATGTTCCGACAAGATGGAACTGCTGCTCATCAAACTTCTTTGAGAAATTTTTATGAGGGAATTCTTTGTTTCTCTGGGTCCTAAACGACCAAGAAGACAAGTGAATTTTTTGAGCATTGGAATCTCGCATCAGATTCTATGGAGACTAGACAATGGGTTCTTGCCAGCATAGTATGTCGGGCAAAAGAACTGAAACCCCCTATTCCTGATTCAATGTTTTCAGATAGAGGTTTCGTTGTCCAGGCAGAGTACTTACGTTTTCATCTACAGTAGAATGGTTCAAACGTTTGCCTACAGAGAGTCTTTGGTATGCGATGACGGCTCGAAATGCTTCCCAGAAGGTGTTCAGAGGGATACAATAAAGAGCTAGAAATCAGGAGTACTCCCAATTTCAGCTCGGAGTCTCCTTCGACTTCCAGGCTTCTTCCCTTCCTTCGGGCAAGGATAGGGAAGATTCTGCAACGAGACACCCCTTCAACATGTAAGAAGAGATCTCGTGAGCAACGGAAGTATTCAAGAAGGACCCTCCTCGGAGGAAGACTCTTATCTCTCGTACGGTTAGATATCCTATCGTCTACTGGATGTAGCTGATTACAATCACCTCCCCTTACCGGAGAGACCAAAAGCTCAAAGTGAAAGAATTTCTTCCACCCTTCTCCAGTCTCCTGATAAACGATTGTGGATGTTCAGGACTTTCGGACAATGTAGCGCCAATCAGGCGCCAAAATACCAGAACAGGCGTAAAGACGCCAGAGGAAGACAGTCCAAATAAACACTGTCATTGTCTGATGAGGAGAAGGAGCGTGCCTCCAACCTGGCGCAGATGCGCTAGAGGCAAATAAATCGGGAAAAGTGTCCGATGTAGGCATCGCCAGTTTCCTCAAGACTCTTAACGAGCTCGAAGCTCCAGCAAGTGGGGAGAAGTCAGCCAGGCGCCAGGCGCGAGGCTCCAGGCAGGCGCAAGGCGCTAGCCAGGTGCGAGGCGCCAGCCAGGCGTGAGGCGCCAGGCAAGCAACATGCGCCAGCCAAGCGCGAGGCGCCAGCCAGGCACAAGCCAGGCTCTAGGCTTCATCCAGAAGAGATCAATTTCAAAGAAAGCCTTGGTCTTCTTTGGAACAGTGTGATCTCTAAAGCAGCACTTAACTAAGTAACTTGATGATTCCTTCAAACAGCTGAGAATTAAAAGCGCCTGAAGTGCGAGCTTTTAACAATTCTTGTTCTTTCCATAACAATATGTTGTGAGAGACATATTAGCTGTAATTTACGGCAGATGCAACTCTGTGTTGTCTTCTCTTTGCACGAAGGAGGTCAAGTTGACCTATGAGAGATCCTTCTCTCTTGGTTACATGTCTACGGATACGTTGCTGGGATAGGGAGCCGACATTGATCCTTAACTAGTGAGTTAAAAAATTTTATTTTAACATAAGTATACTATTTTCTTTGGGTTATTTGAAATGAGTTTGGGGATAGCTCTTTTCAAATTAAGCACAAAACCCTCGTGTTAGGAATCAGGTGATTGGGATCGGTGTTGTGCTCCTTAATTATGCCAGTTAGGCATAGGTGTGTTGTCAATTTGTAAGTGGATAAGACCCCATTGACAAATGCCCACTAGATTCTGTCAAGTAAGTGGATAAGACCCCATTGACAGATCTACAAGAACTCTTAGCCATAGCCTCTTAATGAGAGAATGCCTTGATGAAGTCATTGGGCTTCAGCACGGCATATCATTCCCGTGCTGAAGCGTGGTGACGGGCAAGAGGGCTCTCGAACTGGGGAATTTTTGTTTTTCCTCAGTTTGACTCTAAATTTCTCTCATCCTATTTCTATTACTTATAATTGTTTCATTCTTCTTCATATTTATCAACTTTCTCCAACCTTGCTGTCAAAACTCTTACCCATTTCACTGTCCAGATGATTTTTTGGGGGGACATCATATCCGGGATTGGAAATTTTTTCAAAATCAATTGTGGGAGCTGTGGTGGTCTTGCCAACTACCCGATAATGTTTGGACACCTTGGAATGTCAGTATTTCCATACTGGCATGCGGGACTATTCTCCAACCAAAACTTGGCCTTCGGATTCCAGGGGTTGGCCGGTTTCATAGAGATAGGACTCTCGGCATTCTGTCCGGTTTGCCTGCAACTATGATTAGAGTGGGGATGATTGTATTCCTGTAATGCTCTCAGTCCCATCAAGCGGGTTTGGCATACACTTGAGCCACTCTAATCATAGTGGTACCATCCCTTTGTGGTAGGGTAGGGAGTGGACATTTGGGAAGCAGCTCTCGCAGGTGTCATTGGTGGAGAAATTAATTTCATGAAAGGGTAAGGGGTTCTCTTTTGGGATGTCAGACAGTCTTAATTTTTTTTTCTTTCCCCCAACTAATTTAATGACGGAAATTAATGCTTCTAATACCCCTGGATCGAATGGCGAACCTCAGACACTGTTTGACGACCTCTGCTAATTTAATTAAGGGAAAACTCTGTTGATGACCTCGGAACTAGGAAGGACCATTCTATTGATATTCCAAAATTGAGTAATCTGGGTAACGCAAGGATACTTCGAATCCTTCATGTTACCCAAATTCCAATAGAGACAAATTATGATAATATATATAAAGAATTTAAGTGTTATGGATCTATAACAGAAATAAGAATGAAACTGGAAGATACAAAATGGGATTCATGGATATCTTACAATAGTCATGATGAAGCATTTAATGCAATATGTAATGTTAATAATATCAAAATTAATAACTTGAATATAATGGCTGCTCTTTGCGACAAGGTACCAAAGGATTTGGATGTTTATAGACCTGCGGACTGGTTTGAAAAAGATGCTGATTTAGTTATGCCTTCCCAGAGGAAGCCAAACCACCGATGTGGCTTGTAGCTGAATCTCAGGGGGTTACAGGGAACTATTTCAAAATATGCAAATTAATTCAGAAAAAAGTAGGAACTATTGCACCTGGAGATATATCTCGTTTTGGAAAAAAATAGTTACCTTATCCATGCCAAATCATGCACACAGTCTGTAATACTATCCAACCTTTAAAACAAATGATGATGATATTAAGTTAGATGTCAAACCCCACCTAAATTTTAGCTACGGAAGGGGAGTAGTTTTTAACAAATGATCTGTATGAATTTACAGAGGAGGAGATACTGGCCATGTGTCCACTATAAATGTATGGAAATTACACGTAAAGTCCCGGGTACATCAATGATTATCCTTACTTTTCCAGGATGCTGGTGTACCTTCCGTATTATTATTGAAAATGAAGTTATTAAAGTTCGACCATTCAAGCAGAAGCCACTGCAATGTTTTAATTGTTTTAAATTTGGACACCCGTCAAAGTTTGCAAAAACACGAAAATGTGTGGTATTTGCCTCTAAATCTTACCATGGAGAATAAGTGCACTTGATGCCAGGTGTTTAAATTGCAGCTCAAATCATAAATCCACTGACCGGAGCTGTGAGCTGTATAAGTCCGAAGAAGCTGCCCTTAACAAATCCAATTTAGAACATATAAGTGTGGGATATGCCAAAAGACTATTAGATAAATCAAGTAGTTATGCAAAGGCACTTAAATCAAACCCACCTAGCACTGCCAATAGTTCTATAAAAAGAAATATACCATCCAATGATAAAATGCTGCATGATGAGGTAAGCATATTGCCTTCTGAGGCTTTGCCACAATGTATTAACAGTGGGGCATTGCCCATCCCCCGTACTACCTTCGTCCCCCATTACAATTAGTAGTAAAAAACCTCTCTCAGGCCATGTCCTTGCCTGATTTGATGGAGGTTCCACTTAAAACCAACTTGCCTGGTGCACCTGTTGTGGGGAAGGTGCAAAAACCTAGAAGCCCACCATCCTATAATCGAAAAAGAGAGAGACCTCCATCTCTCTCACCCCCTTCCATACAGAAACATTAAAGCTATGACGTCAAATAAATTTGATGTTTTTATCTGTTGGTGTTCTGATCAACTGGAAGATAACTTGAATAAATCAGAAATTCAAGTTGAGGTCCACCATCCGCCTCAACAAATAGATCAAAAGGACACAAAGAAAAAGACAACGTAAAACCCAATATATCAAGACCATCTCTAAAGAAACCTACAGGAAAATAATGTTAGATTAAAGTTGCCAGTGGGAAGACCTCATCCAAGATGTCTTCCAGAAGTGATCCATAGTTTTCTCCTCCATTTTGCAGTGGAATTGTCAGGGTTTAAGGGCCAATATGAAGAACTTAAGCTACTAATTCATGAGCATTCCCCCATAATTTGGTATGTCTACAAGAGCAGCAAACTTGATGCTAAATATCCTTGTCCTCGAGAGTATATTAGCTATAGAACACCATATAATCAACAAGCAGGGAGCCATGGCGGAAGTCTCATTTACGTTCGTCGAGATGTTCCCAAATATCTTTGTCTATTCGTACACCTCTGCAGGCAGTGGTTGTACAGATTGATATAGGAAGAAAATATACAATATGCTCTCTGTACCTACCTCCAAATGATAATATTTTGTATGATAATTTAGTAGAGGTGATTCAACAACTCCCCCAACCTTTTCTTCTTATTGGAGATTTGAATGGTAGACATCCTTTATGGGGCGATGTTTTAGCAAACAACAAGGGGCAATATTATATCATCAATTGTGGAAAATGAGGATGTTGGACTCCTTAATACAGGAGAGCCACACATTTTTTCATGTCCAGACAGGTACCTTGTCATGCATTGACCTATCAATCGCAAGCTCTAATTGCCTTCTCGATTTCGATTGGAGGACATTAGATGATTGGCATACTAGTGATCATGCCCAATCATTATAAGCACCAACAATGGTCCACCTTCACAGAGATCGCCACGATGGAATCTTGACAAGGCAGACTGGGGTAGATTTCGTGAGCTAAGCGAAATTGAAGGGAATGCAGAACAGTTTGAAAATATTGATGATGCCATAGACATGCTGAATGGAACCCTTCATACAGCAGGAGTCAATTCAATTCCCAAAACAACAGGGTTATTCAAACGACGACCAGTCCACTGGTGGTCTTCAGAACTAACTGCCCTGCACAGAGCCACAAGAAGGTCTTTAACCCGATTGCGCAGACGCCGTACTGAGGAGAATTTAATTACATACAAGAAATGTAGAGCACAGTTCCGTCGTGCCATGAAAGAAGCTAGGCGCCAGTCTTGGGTGTCTTTTGTTTCCTCCATTAACAGTAGAACACCACCATCTTCTGTGTGGAAGGAAAGTGAAAAAAGATAGCAGGCAAATTCACCCCAACCCACCACCAGTGTTGAAGGTGAATGATCAGTATGTGACTGGAGCAACTGACGTTAGCAATGCCCTGGGCGTATCATTTCTCAACAAATGTATCACGCAAGTGTGAAGCAGCTCCTGGTCACCCGTTTTAGGAGCTAATGAAGAAAATAAGAAAATTTTGTTAAACTTTTGCAACAGGAAGGGAAGAGTCATACAACTCTCCTTTTACTGAAAGAGAATTTGACTCCGCACTTGCTACATGTAATGATACAGCCCCTGGACCCGCTGAAATTCCATATGCAATGATTAAAACAATGTACCTGTTTAATACCAAGTTGTTTATTTTTTTAAGCATTATTAAACAACAGAATATGGGATGATCATAGGTATCCAAGTGTTTGGGAACTAGCCATTATTTTAGCCTTTTTAAAACCTGGTAAGGATAAGTTTTAGCTGCAAACTATCGACCAATTGCATTGACCTCTTGTTTATGTAAGATCATGGAGAAGATGGTCATGTAAGACTGGTATGGTACCTGGAAAAGAAGGGTATTTTATCACCTATCCAGTGTGGATTTAGAAAAATGCATTCAACGACTGATGTGTTGATGCGACTGGAATCCTCTATTTGTGAAGCCTTTGCTTCCAAACAGCACCATGTAACAGTCTTTTTTGATCTTGAGAAGGCATATGATACTGCATGGAGATATGGTATACTTAAAACCATTCATGAATTGGGGTTACGAGGAGAGTTTACCATTGTTCATTCAATCATTTGTTTCACATAGATTTTTTAAGTCAGAGTGGGGGAAACTCTATCAGAGAGGAGATGTCACGAAGAAGGAGTTCCCCAGGGTAGTGTGCTAAGTGTAACACTATTTGCACTAGCCATTAATGGGATATCCTCTGTCATTCCCCAAGATATTCTCTCAACATTATTTTTGTAGATGATCTCTCCATATCATTTGCTGGATCTAGAATGTCGATGGTTGAGAGAAAACTACAACTCTCAATTGACAAAATTATTCAGTGGGCTGATATGAATGGATTTAAGTTTTCGACAAACAAAACTACTGTTGTCCATTTCTGTCGTATTCGGGGAGTACATCCTGACCCGGATATATACATCAAAGGCCAACGGATCCCATGTGTAAATGAAGCTAGATTTTTAGGTTTGATATTTGATTGCAGGTTGACATGGGTTCCTCACTTAAAGGCGTTAAAAGTTAAGTGTCTTGAGGCTCTGAATCTTTTAAAAGTATTGTCACATACATCATGGGGGGCAGACCGCAAAACTATTTTAAAATTATACAAGGCCTTAATTTTTTCTAAAATTAGTTATGGGTGTGAAATATACTCCTCAGCCACCCAAGCAGATTAAAGGTATTAGATTCTATACACCATGCTGGTATTAGACTGTCTACTGGAGCGTTTAGAACTTCGCCTATTCCAAGTCTCCCTTGTTGACGCTGGAGAATTAACTTTAGACCTTTACCGAAAGTCTTCTATTATTCGGTATTGGTTTAGGTTGCAAAGACTTCCCAATTCTTTAGCTTGTCAGACTGCAAACTTTGTAAGGCATTTTAGATATTTTGAGTTACACCCAAATCTCCTCAACCTTATGGTTTTCGGGTAAAACAATTAATAAACGGTCTTGATATAGCAAGAAATAGAGTTCTTCCATTCAAGATATCAGCAACCCCTCCATGGAAATTACCAGATATATCTTTTTGTAATATTTTATTGGTATAAAAAGAACATGACTGAATTAGAAGCCAGGTCTCTCTTTCTGAACATGTCGAAGAACATAAGGAATCTACTTTTATATTTACAGATGGCTCCAAATCTGATGCTGGCGTTGGATTTGGAGTATATAGTGGTTCTTTTAATTGTAGAGGTGCACTTCCTCTAGTATCTTCCATATACTGCAGAACTATATGGCATATTAACCGCTATTGAGAAAATAGCATTAAAAGATGAGGGCAATTTTACCATTTTTAGTGATGCAAGAAGTGTCCTTCAAGCTTTAGAAGTTTTTTTAATTCTAGTAACCCTTTGGTTTTAAAGATTTTAGAGTGGCTTTTTATTATTGGTCTGAAAGGCATAACTGTTCGATTTTGTTGGGTTCCGGCACACGTAGGTGTGTGTGGAAATGAGGAGGCAGATTCACTGGCAAAGAATGCTGCAGCTGAGTGCTACCAAGAAGGTATCCATTCCATGTAATGATTTTTTACCTACAATTAAGAATTTTATTTGTAATAATTGGCAAAAGCATTGGGAAAGCTTAGCCGATAATAAGATGAGAGAAATAACAAATGTTATATCCCCTTGGAAATATAACGTGATGCCCCGAAAGTGGGAGACTACTCTTTGTCGTCTCCGAATTGGTCACACTCGGATGACACATGAGTTTTTGCTAGCTGGCCAACACCAACCATATTGTGACGACTGTTTGATACCCTTGACCGTGAAGCATTTGTTGACTGAATGCCCCACTTATAGCACGGAAAGAAATAGATATCTGTTTGAGGCTCGAGGTGAGGATGGCAGGTTCATCCTTGCCAAGATTCTTGGACATGATGTGTCATACAATGCAAGTGGCATTTTTAGATTTATTTCAGAAGCAGGTCTTCTGAAAGCTATTTAACTTTTACAATGATATTTGCTTTTATGGTTTTAATTGCATATAATTTTATTCTTTATTTATAATAAACGATATCGGCGTCAATGACCTTCGATGTCAGGATGCCAGAGAACTAACAATCATTCATTCATTCATTCTTAGCCATAGGTCACATCCTCGCTGAGGCTCTTGAGACGAAGCAGACTACTAGCAATAGCTAGGAAGTCAACCGTTCGTCGAAACACATAGGAACCAAGGTTTTATTTATTTATTACCTACAACGTATGTTGTTTACCTGTCTAATCAGTAAATAGCTGTCTCTTGCCCTCCACCGAGGGGTGCCAATCAGCTAAGTATATATCTGACAGATAAGTTGAATGTATGAAAATGATATTGTTATGATACAATAAAGTTTCATACATACTTACCTGGCAGATATATACGATTATGGCCCACCCAGCCTCCCCGCAGGAGACAGGTGGAAGAGAAAATCTGTCCTTAGAAGGTAATAGTTCCTATTCCTGCCACCCAGCGGCAGGCCGGTAGATCACCTGACCTACCTACCTGTAGCGTGTGCCGCGAAATTCGAATTTCTATCGGGGACGACGGAGTCTATAGCTAAGTATATATCTGCCAGGTAAGTATGTATGAAACTTTATTGTATCATAACAATATCATTTTTCAAAGAAACATGATGCAACCTAAATTGTTTATTGTACTAAAACACATTTTTTGGGTTAGTACATACTGTATATGTTTTCTTGTCTCTTTGCAGGTTTATTTCCATTGTTCAGCAGTGCTGCAATGAATGTCAGATCTGCCCTTTTAACTGTGTACGAAACCCACTTTGTTCCTTTGGGACAAAGACTCCGTCCTGGACTCAATGGGTTTTTGTCAGGTATTCTGGCGGGGTTGGAAGAGGGTTCTGATCATTTGGAGAGGTATGTCTGTATTGAACACTTATTTTTAAATATTGTACTCTTTGATTTGACCATCTTTTCTAATTGGTTATAATTTTAAATACAATCCACTTTTGAAATGAAATATTTTTTAGTTTTAGCAGAGTAGTATTGTGATGTGTGGTTATAGAATGCTAAGATTCATGGCCAGTGTTTGGTGATGATATTATATTACAAATAAGTAAGTGGGGGAGAGATGTGGTGTTCAGTGGCTGGAATAAAAGTAAAAAACTTAGAGAGACTACTATGTAATATGTTTTTAACCCCTTCACCACTGGGGGGGGCTGCGCTGGGTCTGGGTGCATGTCACAAGATGGATCAGTTATGAACCGCCAACCTTCATCGACAATAGTTTCAATGTCTTCCAAACACTCGTTGTCACTGTCATCCTCTAAGAAACTATCACTATAATCATCTGATAGATTTGCCAGGTATTCAGACCCTGACTCTGAAACACTATCATCTGACATGATACTAAAAAAAATAAATACCTGCAATCAAAAGGGAAAAAAGTTTAGAATTCAAATTTATTATGGTTTATGGACAAGATCGTGATCATCCTTCTCAGATAATAGCCTGAAGTGCACTCGCATGTGTTGGCCAGTACCCCTCCTAATATCCCATATGAAAATGACGTCACGACGTCCATCGGACGCTCATTGGCTAGAATGAATTGTGGGTGGAGATTCAGCACCTCTCTTGTACACAATACTGTGTCTGGAAACCATCCAACCTGAAGAAAACAGTTTTGCTTTTCGAGGAGGTATGAAAGACGTATAAGCGTACGTCGCGGTCTTTTATTACTGAACCGTAAAAGATGTACATGTGTACGTCCCAGTGCTGAAGGGGTTAATGTGTAATAAAAAAGGATGAGGAGTACAGTAGTTAGTCAGAAAAGCAGTAGACATGGAAATTAGCAGTAGTAATATGAGTTGGAAGGCGTAGGAAGTCTTAGAGAAAGGGTATAGAAAGGGCTTATAACTGATGAGAGTCCAGGTTGAGTACAGAAGACAGGGGAGAGATAACTCATTTTACTTCTAACCTCACAAAGGGAAAATTGATGTAAAAGTATTTAAATGATAATGTGAAGAATTGTGTTGTCTAAGAGTTTTTTTAATTTTGTAAAAATTGTTTGTTCATACGCAGAACAAACCTTCGGTCTTAACAATAGGATAACCCTCTAGCACCAGCTGGGAACCAGTTAAAAACAATCAAAGGTTGTAAAGCAAGTAGTCTGTGGCATTTGGCAACCCATATGTCTACATGGTGGAAACTGGTCAACGACCAAGCTTGGGACCTCCTGATACATCAGACTTTCTTTGACTGCCTTGGAGAGTAGTCGTGTTACGCTCTCCTTCCCAAGCCAGTTGCCTTGTTTGCCTTTTATTTTTTTGCTTTTTTATAGTGGATGTGTGTATCTGTTTTGTAATCATTGATTCCTCAAAGAGTTTCAAGCCTTGGGATTTCCATGTTCCAGGTTTTTTGCTTCTTCTGTTACTGATCCCTATTCAATTTGCAGTAGGTGCCGTATGATCTTTTATTCTGCAGTCTTCCCCCCATATTTGCCGGGGATGCATACCAGACTCCCGTGAATAGTTGAAACCCCTTTAAAAATGCCTAAAACCATCTATTTGGTTAAAACTAGAAAAACGCACTAAAATTGTATATATGTACCTGGCCTTTTTATTAGTTTTATCACAAAAAGGGCATTATATGATGAAATTGATAAAAATACAGGCATTTGTGGATATTGCTCATAGAGAAATACAGCAAATAGGTGAATTTCCACAAATAATGGGGGTATAGGTTCCAAACAGAATCCGCAAATATGTGGTTCCGCGAATCTGGAATTCAAGAATACGATGGGTTCACTGTATCACTAATCTGTACCCGGAATGTTATTCCTGGCCTATATCTCAGTGGAGGGATTTCTATAAGGAGAGGGATCAATGTAAGGTGTTGACTTGTCCTTCTTGGGAAGGTTTTTCACCTCCCCAAATGGACATTTCGGCTTCTTCTTCCAGTAGTTTTCTAGTCTTCCTCCTGCATCTGTTGTTCCTGTGTCCCCGCCCTTTTCTTTCATTGATTTGTCTTTGGAAGTATTGGGCGGTGTAGAAGATAGTTTTATGTTTAATGAAGCCCCTTCTTTTGTGGGAGACGATCACATTCCCTTAGGAGAGGAGGCTCCCCTCCAGCTTCCTTTGTTTCATATTTAGAGTCCAACAAAATGACCCCGATTTGGGTGTCCCTAGGCCTACTGGGTTCACCCTCTTTGGATGGTTTGCTGGTACATTTCTTGTCTGCTCATCAGCCTCCCCCAGTCCCACTGGCAGTCCCCCCTCCTCCTGGCCTACACTACTCTGTGTGTGTGATGCCTTCAGGTGGGCTGGAGCCATCGACAATGTTGTCTGCTTGGTTGCTTCTTATCTCCCCGCCAATGAGGCCATTGGCTCGTGCTGACATGACCAATGTCGTGACGTCACTCCCAGCTTCCACTCAGCCTATGACGTCGACTGCGGTGTTGGTTCTCCCTCTGTCTCAGGCCGTGACGTTATTACCATTCACGTCTCTGTCATCTGCTCAGCCTCCTTCAGACACGTTCTTTCAGGTGATGTTTGACAATCTGGACTTCGTTTTTCTTGAGAGATATGCAGTTCTCCCTACTAAGAGATGGCATAGAAGAAGAGGGCTTTCCCCTTCCTCCTCTCCGCCTAGCAAGAAGTGATGAAGTCTCCTACTACTTGCACAAGAGTCAGACGTTGGAGGATTCAGGACTTTCTTGTTTCTTCTTCTGGGAATGAGAGGAGTTTCACAGTCTTCTTTACCTGGACGTGTGTCTCCATTGCACTTACACAAACTTGTTTTAGTTTGTGATGGGCCCCCATCTTCACAGCCTACTAGAGTTCACCATAAGGTTGATAGCATTGATCAAGAGTTTGAAATTGCCTTCCACTCAGTTGTCTCTGGCATCTGGGATTTCTCATATGGACGTGTGGGTGATGATGACGGTCGATGACGTGAAACGCTTTGGGTCCGTGGACTTGCGACTCAAAATCTTCTTCTTCCAAGATGATTAGACTCTCTAAGTCTCCTTCACCTAAGAGTTCCTGATATTGTCATTCCTCATCTAGGGATGTTGACCTTCAAGGTCAGTCTCCTTCTTCAAGATCTTCCTGTGCTCGTTGGTCTTTTATCCTGTAACCATGGGCGTGATTCGTTACATGGCCGTGAATGAGTGCATTTGCATGGCTGTGTACGTGAGTCGTCTCACAGCCGTGTATGTGAATCATCTCATGGCTGTGTACGTGAGTAGCCATCTCATGACTGTGTACATGGGTTGTCTCACGGCTGTGCATGTGATTCGTCTTGCGGCCATGTACGTGATTCGTGTCGCAGCCGTGCACATAAGTCGTCTCGCAGCTGTGTGAGTTGTCTTGTGGCCATGTACATGAGTCATGTCATGTCTGTGTATATGTCGTCTCAAGGCATTGTACATGAGTCATCTTGCAGCTGTGTACGTGAGTCTTCTCACGGTTGTACATGTAAGTCTTCTCACAGTTGTACACGTTAGTCTCTGCTTGGCTGTGTACGAGGTACATAACATGGTCGTGCTCATAGTTTTCTTCATCAAGGAAAGGTTCATGATGCATCTCCTGATCTTGAACCCTCTTGGTTCAAACGTTCAGGGTACCATTTCTTCCAGTGAGAAACGTGATGCCCAGCTCTGTAGGGAGACCTCTCCCCTGGCTTTAGAATAGGATGAGGTTCTTTCTAGACCTTCCTCCTCACGTCATCGTTCTCCTATGGTGGAGCCAGAGGAAGTGGAGAACACTGAGTTTATGCCTTCTTATTGGAGGTTGTTGATCTTGTCCGTGAGTTCAGTAACCTGGAAGGGAGGACACAGGCTCAATCTTCGATGACCTCTACTGGCATAGAAGCTTTGCTCGTCCCAAAGCGGGATTCTAGAACTTTGTTTGATCTCCCGCTTTTGGGACATGTGTAGTCTATTTTGAAACATATGAGTGACCTGGTTTCGGATAGAGATAGCTCATTTCGATCCAGTTGGTCATCTAAGTTCCTCTCCTCCTCTCCAGCGTCAAGGAAATATTATTCCACCAACATTGCTCAGTTGATACCATGCCACTCTAATTCTGATTTGATGTGCCTTAAGCCTAGACTATCTCGGGATCAAATAAGGTGTGAGTGCCTGTTGTTTTCCACCCAGGTGGCCTCTGCTATGGAGTCTACTGTTTCCTCCGTCTTCCAGACTGTGTTGTGGTCAGACTTATGGTCCAGTGCAGTAGCCACGATAGCTTCATGCCGCTCCGAAAGTGAGTCAGTTAGCTCTACCTCATTTATCAGACAACTGAAGTCTGGGGCTAAGGCCATTTCATATGTAGGCTGCCTCAGCGGGACTTTGTGGGGAAACCTCCTCCTGGCTAGAAGGGATTCAGTGGGCAGAAAACTGTGCAGGAAAAGTAAGCAGGAAGATGTGGTAGGCTGATAAACCTGGTACTACCCCTATTTTATTTTTATTAACTGCTGAATGAACTGGTTGCTTGAAACTTAAACTATGTGAATGATAGGTAAGTTTAGAAGCAACAAATTTTATTATGAAAATTTGACGTTTTTCCTAAAAAAAAATTGTTTTTACTGTAATTTACCTTCTCACCTGTAGGACATCCCAGCTATTAACACGAGTTGCTGAAGGTGTTGGGAAGGCAGAATTTTTTGGATGTTTGTGGGACTGTGTTTGGGGTAACTCTGGCGTTCGTCTTCCTGCCATCACCCACATAATGGCATGTTTTAATAAAAAACTGTCAACAGAAGACCAGCTACACATTCTTGGTACCAATATTGATGTAATGGTAAGATTTTGTATTTGTTCATGTATGTCGTTATTAGAATTATTTAGTTGTTTTCATTCTAGATGTGGGGAATTATTAGTATGGTGCTGAGAATGTTTGTGGATGTTCTGGATATATTTTCAAAATGACAGTTTTAGTACTATACTGAATAATTATATACACAAAGAATTCAGGTCTAGGAAGCACTGAGATGATTTTTTCATATGCATGCAGGTATCAGCATTGTGCCAAGCCCTTGAAGACAGTAGTGTCTTGGTACAACGAGCAGCTCTTGATTTGACCTTGTCAGCACTTCCCATGCATAATACACAACTACTAAGACCAGATCTTGTAAGGATTATCACATCTGCCATTTTGGTACTCTTGAGAAGAGATATGTCTCTTAACAGGTAAGATGATGTTTCATTCATATGTACAGTACAATGATAAAACCTTTTAGTATAGTGTTCTAGTGTTCAAGGATTTGTTAGATATTTACAGTATGTTATAGGGTTTTAATTAGAAGTTTGTGTAAAGATAATAAAAAAATCTCTAGCCTTATACAGCTACTTTATTTACAGAAAACTCATGTATGTTAGACAGGCCAATTTTTTGTAACAGTACAAACTTACCTATCCAATCAGCTAACTTGACCCTAGAACATACTCTCATAAATCAGATATTACTCTAATCTTTATCTTTTATTTAAATTCTTATGATAACCATCCAATCTTCCTTAACCTAAATGCCTTAACCTAAGTAACTTAACACTAAGATATTTGAGTCTAAATGTTTTAACCTAATAATTCAATGCATGTCTTACAAAAGCCATAAAATGCATAGAAATAAAATTTCTGACACAGAAAAGAGACAGGTTCACACAGCAACCTGTTCATACACGAGAAATGATGCAGAGCACCTTGCGCCACAAAGAGCTTTGGTATCTTCAAAGGCAGCTAATGAGAGAAGGAAACACTTTTTACGATATCATGACATATTTTGATCAGCTGTTCAAAGGCATTGAACATAATGACATGTATTAATGTATTGCTTTTGCACAAGTAGCACAACAGCTTACAAGCACACGATTACTTGCCTACCCATGCAGCTTTTACCATACATTATTTTAGTGGTGATGTGTTGTTCTCAGCCCCATAAAAGTAATAACAAAGCTGTAACCAAGATGACAAAACAGCCCTCCCCACACAGCCCTTCCAGCTCTCTTTTCCTACCTTCCCCGGAAAGTTTATGCCTACCACTCCCACGATACCATTTTCTCAGTGTGCTTAATGAATGTAAACATCATTACATTGCTATGTTTCACTCGAGTAGTGTTGCCAACCTTGTGGATTGTTTTGAATTTTTTATTGTATATATATATTTTTTATAATATGTAGTGTTCTAGAATTCCAGATATTGTGGATTTGGGTAGTGCAAATATAGATAAAAAGGCATTAGTTTATTTACTCCAAGAAGCAAAGCCTTCACCCAATGTTTGTTAATTCTTAGGTTTTATGTTGATGACAAACAACTGCCTTACAAATGTGGTTATGGAACCAATTGGAAATAATCTTGGAGATAAACCAAACCTTTGTCAAATGAGGCCAAATCACTGGGAGACTACCCATTCGCCTATATTTACAGGCTAAGTCGTTGCTTTGGATGTCCAACTATGAATGGTTTGCAACTTTGTCTGCCAGAAGCAATAGCACATAAAGCAGATACGAGTTGCTTCAAAAACTTTTGACTGGGTAAATTCCTTTTCTTCCTGTCAGCCAAGCGATAGAATAAACACATTTTGTCCACGTTGTAGATTTGACTCTATTCCCACCTTGGAAGCTTCCAAGGAATCACCATTAGTCTTGCTGCAAAGCCTATGTCAAATGTTGAATTGAAATTGACAATCGGTGACATTCAGTTCAGTTCAGTTCAGTTCCATGTACGTGCACCCTGGCAGACCTCTGCTGATGAAAGCAGGTCAAATTTGTTTGTTCAGTTTCCTCATGGTAGGCTTGGCCCTTACCTTGCAGGCCTAACTCTTTAGTCTTCTTCTCAAAGTTGATTATGTACTTTTTCAGTGTGTCCTTGGCAAACTTGATATCTTGCAAGGTAGATGTTGCTATAGCACATTTTGCCATATTGTGAATTATTGACAGGCTGGCCTCAATTTTCTTGACTAGTATTTCCACCTTTTTTTCTGGGTCCTCATAAGTATTGTCAGGGATTTTGTTGCTCACAGGTGGATGGTTGATTTTTAGGAACAAGAATCTTTTCTACAGAATCACTGGTTCAAGTTGGCCAACTCTGTCAACAGTTTTCTAAAGGCCAAGGACCTGTTGCATCACCTGACCCAGTTTTTATGCATTACGATTTTTAATTCTCTAAATCCTCATTCTTATCTAGTGATATGGGGATGATACTTAATTGTGCAGACTCGATGTCAAAGATGGCTAGGCACTTGCTTCTTGAAGAATTTTAGCCCTGAAGGAAGGTTCCTATTTGGTAAGGGCTAATGATAATGAGGCTCAATTAACGTACAGGCTCAACGTAAGAAATTACGACTTACAACTAACTATCTTTAAATTTATAAGTAATCCAGCACCATCTTTGTTGACAGGTTCTGTAGGAGAGACTTCATTTAGTGTTATGTTAATTTGTTGTATTAGTATAAGATTAATGTGGTGCAGTTGAAGTGCAGTTTGGTTTTTACCTGCTCACTACCTTAAGTATGCAGAGTTGTGTTTGAAAACAGTAAAGCGCTTAATCCTCTACTAGTAGTGGGTAGTCTTTTCCTGAACCGAAGAAAAAGCAATCCTGTAGGCTCTTTTGTTTAAATCCCGGGTTGTAATGTCTTGGGGAGTGTGAAGGTACAAATTTTGCATAGGAGCGTACCTTTGTATCATAAAGGTATTTATTTTAAGTGACTGTCATTTTATAGGGCTTTTGGACCCAGGCACAGGGGTCCCTTCACACCTCTTCTGTTTCAATCTGACTGAATTGAAGTGGTTTTCTCCGCAAGGCTGCTCTTTGCTGCACATGTATGAATGGAATCCAACTTCTGGTTGTAGTATAATCCAGAAAGTATTCCGGATCAGGTAAGAATGTTTTGGGGTTCATGCAAGAAACCTTTAGCTCATTTGGCTGAGCGGATTTTTGTCCAGCTGCATTACCTACCATCCTCTTCTTTAGCAGTAGGTAAGAGTCATCACGAATAATATAAATTTTAATAATAAAATTTGTTTGGATACTTACCTACCGTTAAAGTAGACCCCACTCAGCCTCCCCACAACCTAGTGAGCTGTCAAGGAGAATTCTGACATGAGTTAAAACATTTGAAACACTTGGTGGAGAACAGGTGAACTAGACAGTCATCAGGGCAGCCATTCAATTTTTTTTTTTTTGAATGCCGACTCACCTAATCGGCAGGGAGATGTAGATAACTTTAACAGTAGGTAAGTATCCAATTAATAAATTTTATTATGAAAATTCATATTTTAACAGAGATCTTTCACATTCACAATTGATCCCTGAACTCCTTTTGAGGATGTCATGCATTTGGAAGTTTAAAAGCTCCAGTGAAGATGCAGTGTATTACTAGCCTAATGCTATTCTCCTTACATTGTTCATACGCGAACAAACCTTCGGTCTTAACAATAGGATAATTTCTAGCGCCTAGCTGGATCTGGTTAAAAAGCAGATGAAAAGCAAGGAATCTTGTGATATCTGTCAATGCATGCGTAGATCGGGTGAAGAGTGGTCAAGGACCACGCACCTATGCCAGTCTCTTTTCTTTGACCGCCTGGGTGAGAGTTGTGTTTACCTCTCTTGGCCTTTTCCCGGTTCATTGGCCGTTTCTTTTCTTATAGTATGTGTGTGTATTTTTGCCTGGTATTATGGCTTCTTCTGCTCCTTCTCAGCGTCAGCGTATGTGCCCCAGAGTTCCTGGTTTTCCGTGTTCTCGTTTTTTGGCTTCGTCAGCGACCGACCCTCACATCACATGCAGTAGGTGTCGTTCGAATTTTTGTACCATTACGAATCCTTGCATGGAATGCTGGGCATGGCCTGAGGAGCAGTGGAGGTCATTTTATGGCAAGAGGGAACATCAGAGGGTTTCAACTCTTCCTACTTAGGAAGGTTTTCCTCCTATTCCCGATGTTTTGTCTCCCACAGTAGTCAACCCCCATAGTAGCGTTGTCCCTGCATCTCCTTCCTTTTCTTCCATTGATTCGTCGATGGAAGTATCGGGAAGTCGCCAGGGTAATATTTGTAATGTAGCCCCCTCTTCCTCGGGAGTTTATTTGGTTTCCGAGAAGGGTGAGGCTTTTTCATCAATCTCTTCTTTTCCAGAGTCACAGGCGTCCAAAATGGCGGCGATTTGGAAGACGCTTGGGCTAGGGGGTACCCCGTCCTTGGAGGGGTTGCTAGCGCATCTTGTGGAGGTTTGCACCCCCACCCTTCCCAGTCTGGCCAGGCCATCCCCCCTCCTACCGGCCTCGTCTTTGTGGGTAGCAGCAGTCAGCCATCTTGTATTGCTCTGCCAGTGTCTGCCGCCGCTTCGAGTTGGAGGGACGCTGCGACGTCAGCCCTGTTGATGACGTCACGGGGTCCATCTTTGTGTATTCCTCCGCTATTGGCGTCTCTTTCCCCCTCGCACCAAGGGGAAACCGTGACGTCACCACCGCTTGTGATGTCACTCACATCGATGACGTCTCTCCCAGTCGTCTCCTCTGATCCGCCTTGCTCAGCCGTGACGTCATCACTGCTGCCCAGTTTGCAACATCTCCCTTCCTTGTCTTCAGAGCCTTCTCTGGCACATCAGTCTGAGGTCATATGCCAGGCAGTGCTTCAGAGGTTGGACTCTGTATTGGATGTGAAGTTGGCTGCCTTATCGGTTGGGAGGACTGGTAGGAAACATGTTGCTTCGTCTCTACCTCCCGAGAAGAGTGCGCATAAGAAACTAGTGCTGTCTTCCTCTCCCTCTTCCCCCTCTACACCTCGTCGGCGTATCAAGTGTTGGAAGGCTAAGGACTTTGCCCTTCCTTTGCCTTCGAGGGAGGAACAATGTGGACGTGTTCCTGAGAGTGCTGTGGTTTCGGGCAGTGTTAGTGGTGTGCGTTCTGCAGGGGTTGCTTCATCCTCTGCCTCGAATGTCGAACGTGCAACCCCCCCCCCCCCCTCCCACATCCTTGCTTGCACATCGTGAGAATGTTGCAACCTCCCCAGCCCATGCATGTGATGTTAGTGCTCCTTCTTCTCCAAACCGTATTCGTCGCCGTAAAGATCTGAAGGCGCCTGTCATGAGGTCGAAGGTAGTGAGCACGGAGTTGGTGCAGCTGGAGTGTTTGCCTGCCTCTCTCACTGGTGCTTCCAAGAGTTCGACTTTAAGGGATTCTCCGTCGATCTCGAGTGTTCGAGTTTCCCCCCCATCTCACCTACGTACGTCCGCCACGCCCGTGACCATTCATGGACATGTGGAGTCATCTGTTGAGGTAAGTGATGTTCTTAGTGTTACAGTGGGTTCGTCTCGGAGGCCGACGGTTGGACCCAGCCCAGACAGGTTAGTAGGTGTTTCGGACTGCTTGGCTGCTAACCCTTCTGTTAATTTTGGTGGAGAAGGCTCATTAGAAGAGCCTACACACCCTTCTCATCGTCGGTCTCCATTGCCGGAGGAGGGAGACATACAAGAGTTTCTGTCTTCCTTTTCGGAAGTTGTTGATCTCATTCGTGGCTTTAACAATCTGGAAAGTAGGACTCAGGCTCAGTCGTCTTACACTCCTCCTTGCTTGGAAGCCTTGGAGGGTGCTACTCAGGACCCCAAATCATCTCTTCAGCTTCCTTTGTCGGGGCACGTTCAGTCAGTCTTGCAGAAGGTTAACGCTTCTTTCTGACTGGGACGGGTCGCTGCGCTCTAGAGGCTCTACCAAACTACTACCACCGCCTCTCACGAGACATAGGAAGTACTATGCTACGAGCTCTGCATTTTTGTTGTCACACCACCTTAACCCAGACGTCATTCGCCTGAAGCCGGGTTTGACTTTGGAACAGGTGAGGTTGGTGGCTCCGTCCTTGTCTCCCCAAGATGCCTCAGCTTTGGAATCTACGGCGGCCTCCATGTTGCAGATGGTTTCTTGGCTGGACCTCTGGTCTGTGGTTATTGCCAAGATAGCTTCCGACAGGTCCCTGGAAGGGTTGGTGAGCGCCGCCTCGCTTGCCAGTCTTTTGCAGTCCGGGGGCAAGGCGTTTTCATATTTGGCTCACCTCGGTGCCAATTTATGGGTTAATCATCTTCTGATTAGGAGGGACGTGGCTTTGTCTAGGATGGAGAGATCGCTCGACACCGAGTCTTTGCTGGCATTGAGAAACGGAGATCTGTTGGAGTCCCAATTTTTGTTTCCTTGGACAGAACTCAAAAATGCAATAGACTGGCGCTGGGCCTGGGCTGACACCAAAGACAGACTGGTGCACCAGGCCGTGTCTAAGTTGGAGTCTCGTCCTTGGAGATGTCCGGCTCCTCCTCCTTCCCCTGTCCAGCAGCAGTCAAGGAGATTGTCGCGTGGTAGGCCATCGAGGACCTCGAGTTCGGCAGGGCCTTCCCGTTCGACACAGCCTAAGTTTGAAGATCGATGCCCCTTTCGCTCTCGTTCCGGGTTGCCTGGCTGGCCATTGGGCCAAGTGGCAGAGTTATGGGGCGGAGAATTGGGTGGTAGATGTCCTTTGGGTGGGATACCTGCTACCATTCGACTTCTCTTCTCCTCTGTTGGACAAGCTGCAGCTCAGGAAGGCATATCCTCCAGATTCTCTGAAGTTCTTGGCTCTTCGGGAGGAAGTGCAGAAAATGCTGGACAAGGATGCGATAGTGGAAGTAGTGCGTCCGTCCTTGGGGTTTTACAGCCACATCTTCTTGGTGCCCAAGGCGTCAGGAGGATGGAGGCCTGTGATTGACTTATCCATCTTGAATCACTTCATCAGGAAGACACGGTTCAAGATGGAGACCCCGCGCTCGGTGTTGGCAGCCGTGAGGGAAGGCGACTTCATGCTGCCGATAGACTTAAGGGACACATACTTCCAAATCCCTGTTCATCCCACGTCCAGGAAGTTCCTTCGCTTCTCTCTTGCGGACAAGATCTTCAAGTTCAAAGTCTTGTGCTTAGGGCTGATGACAGCCCCTCAAGTGTTCACAAGGGTCTTCTCTCTCGTGTCAAGTTGGGCCCATTCTCAGGGGATCCATTTGCTGAGGTACCTCGACGATTGGTTAGTCGTGGCAGTTTCCAGGGAGAAGCTGCTGCAGGACAGGGATCGTCTACTTTGGTTCTGTCTGGACCTGGGCATATTAGTCAATCAGGAAAAGTCGAACCTCATACCCACTCAAATTCTTCTCTACCTGGGCATGGTCATCGATATGACAGTGGCAAATTTTTTCCTGCCGGATCAGAGATTGGAGAAGTTGCGGGCGGTAGCATGCAACTTCCTGTCAAAGTCACATCAGTCAGCTCATCAGTGGCAGGTTTTTCTGGGAGTGTTATCTTCCCTGGAGAAGCTGGTCCCTCATGGGCATCTTCATCTTCGGTCTCTGCAATGGAGACTGGGAGAATTCTGGTCCCCGGTGGGGGACTCTCCCCTGTTTTTGGTTCCTCTGTCTTTAGTTCCTCTGTCTTTGGAAGTGAGAGAAGACCTTCGTTGGTGGTTGGACGACCAGAATCTGTTGAAGGGTGTCCCTCTGCGTTCTCTCCCACCGGACTTCCTTCTGTTCTCGAACGCCTCCCTCGCAGGTTCGGGCGCGCACTTAGGCGGCCTCGTCGCTTCAGGCGTTTGGAGTTTGGAGGACAAGCAGCAACACATCAACGTCTTGGAGTTGAAGGCAGCTTTCCTGGGTCTGAAGGAGTTTCTGGGGAAGGTAGAGGGTCATTCTGTCATTCTCATGCCGGACAACACCACAGTGGTAGCCTTTGTGAACAAACAGGGCTGCCTGGTTTCACATCAACTTCACGCCTTGATCGTCGAGCTTCACCAGTGGGCGGTCAGCAATTCAGTAGAGCTTTCAACCAGGTATATATCAGGGAAACGGAACGTGGTCGCAGACAAACTCAGTTGCCGGGATCAGATCCTAGGCACAGAGTGGTCCCTTCATCAAGTGGTGGCAGACAGGCTTTTCCAGATTTGGGGGGGACCCATGCTGGACCTTTTTGCGACACGCTTCAACAGGAAGCTGGAGGTGTTCTGTTCAGTGGTTCCATATCCTTTAGCATTGGCAGAAGATGCATTCCAACATCCCTTGGACAACGTTGAGGTGTATGCCTTCCCTCCATTTTGTTTGATCCGTCAGGTTCTGAACAGGCTGATGAGTTCACAGGGTCTCAGGATGACTTTGGTAGCCCTCTGTGGCCTCAGGCGGAATGGTTTCCAGATCTGCTGTCATTGTTGTCAGAGGTTCCGAGGGAGATTCCCCCTTGGCGACATCTTCTGTGTCGGCCCCATGCGGAATCCCTGTCTCTTCACGGTTGGAGGCTATCAAGTATCTCCTCTGAGCAAGAGGCTTTTCTCAGAGAACAGCTGGGCACATGTCCAGCAGTCTTAGAAAGTCGACCTCCGCAGTTTACCAAGGCAAATAGGTGATCTACTGTGATTGGTGTCGTAAATGGGGTTTTTCTCCACTCGCGACCTCTATTCAGTGAATAGCAGATTTTTTAACTTTCCTCAGAGACGAGACACTATCCATTTCTGCTATTAGAGGCTACAGGGCGGCACTGAGTTTGGTGTCACGCCTTAAGGGTATCAACATCTCCTCTTCCTGGGAACTTTCCCTGTTAGTTAAGGGGTTTGAGCAATCGAGTTCTCCTAGAGAGCTCAAGCCTCCAATGTGGGATGTTTCCTTGGTTCTTAAGAGTTTCACTAAGAGTCCATATGAGCCGTTGCATTGCTCATCTGACAGGAACCTGATGCTCAAGACAGTTTTCCTTTTGACTTTGGCATCTTCCAAGAGGGTAGGAGAGCTCCACAGTCTGAGCTATGAGGTGAAGCACACCAAGGCTTCGGGGTCGATGTCCTTCGAATTTGTCCCGGAATTCGTGGCTAAGACCCAAAATCCCTCGGTGCATGATGACAGGTTCACTTCGTTTTTCATTCCATCACTGACTGACTTTGTGGGTGGTGATGCTCAAGAGCTTTTGTTGTGCCCTTTCCAGGCCCTGTGTTGCTATCTTAAAAGGACTCGGCACCTTAGACCAGGCTGCCGCAGACTTTTTGTTAGCACAGGCTGTACAAAGAAAGAGGTGTCCAAGAATACTATCTTTTTGGATACAGGAAGCCATCAGACAGGCATACTTGACTCTTGATGATTCCACCACCACGTCTGTGCATGTTAGAGCACATGATGTTAGAGGTATTGGTCCCTCTCTGGCTTTCAAAAAGAACATGGCTATACATAGAGTGCTGAGCGCTGGTACTTGGTTACGCCAGTCCAAGTTCACCTCCTTCTATCTTAAGGATGTTACCCACAGATCTACGGACACGTTTTCCCTGGGTTCTGTGGTGGCTGCCCAACAGGTTGTGTAACTCATAGTTGCCCTTAACTAAAGATGTATCTTACCTAAGATGATTGTGTGGATGAGATGTAACTCATAGTCACCCTTAACTAAAGATGTATCTTACCTAAGATGATTGTGTGGATGATAGAATGAGTGAGTTGGCTGGTCTCCTTTCTCTTGTACCTTTCCTTCTTCCTTTGGGCGGTTTAAGGAATAGACCCGTCATTTGCTGGACTGGTCTGATACAGGTGAGTAAGGTAGTCATACTGGTAGTGTGGTCGTGCAATATACAAATATCTTACCCGTACTTGGTAGCATAGGCTCCACTCCTTGGCAAGGAGGAGTCGGGAGTAATACAAACCGTAGTGTCTTGGTTTGTTATCGGACAGTCAAAGTTTCTCTTGGGTTCCTTATACAATGGTTATCCCATATATCATTTTATGTCACTCAGGTTCTGAGTGGTTAGATATAAATTTATCTAGCTTCTCAACGGGCTTCAGTCCCTCTCTAAGAACTATTTCTTTTGAGAGCTGGACTGGTGGGTAGGCCCCCAGCTGGTCTAGGATGTCTTGTACCTCCCTCCAAGTATGAGTCTATCCTATTGTTAAGACCGAAGGTTTGTTTGCGTATGAACAAATGACAAATTTTCTAAGACAATTTGTATTTTTCATAGCTACAAACCTGAGGTTTTAACGTTATACTGCCCACCTCTAGCCGCCCCTCTGTTTGTTAAGTCATCCTGAGTTGGGAAAGACTGGTGTAGCGGCGTTGTCCGCGACCAATCCTAACCCAAGCTACGCATGCGTTGCCAGATATCACAAGATTCCTTGCTTTCATCTGCTTTATAAACAGATCCAGCTAGGCGCCAGAAATTATCCTATTGTTAAGACCTCAGGTTTGTAGCTATGAAAAATACAAATTGTCTTTGAAAATTTGTCAATTTTAATACATTTTGATATATTTTTTAATATATTTTCTTTTTTTCCTTTTTTAATTAATGAGATCTCTTCTTTCTGTATTTCCTTTTACCTCCTCTTACTTCTTCCAACTGAAAATCATATTCTTTGGAAGCGTGAATTTCAAGTCCCTGTGGACCATAGGGAAGTGCATGCCAGTCATGACCATTTCCTTTTTACCCCTTTTGAAGGGCAAGTTCTATGGCATTAGAGCTGCAATAACTTTTATTTTCTTTAAAAATCTGGCTCTGGAGAAGATTGTAAATACAGCACAATGAAGTTATAACTTGGTATTTGCCTCACACTGTGCAGGATATAGAAATTCAATTTAAATATTGCAGAGCTTTTCACCATGCATTTCATTTGGAAACTTATATCCTGAATGATTAAGGTAGTTCTGCTGTAGTTTCCATATCTACTTAGGAATTTGTCAAGTTTTGGGGTATGTGAAGGTGCCGAGTATTGGGTTAGGCAAGGGCCTTCATTCTTTTGCTGGCCTATTTGCACAGGCCCTTTATCTCACGGTCATCTTGCAAGGAACCTCCACTGATTTTAAGAGGTCTGTGGCCTAATGAATTAGTCCTCAACTGCCAGCAGTACCAATAGCTGGATTCTAATCATTAAGTAAGTTGCCTGTCATTCCAAAAATAATATTTTTCTGAGGGAATTAATTTTTAAGTTCTCATGTACATACCCATCTCCATTTGCAATGCTGGAATTGGCTATTATCATAGAGATAAGATTCACTTTAAAAATAGAAATTTTAATTAAGTATTATATAGTTAAAAGTTTCTATAGTCAGCAGCTAGAATTTTGAAAATTTGTGAGTTGCGCGCTATTTCTAGTGGCTAGGTGATGAGTGTCATGGCAATTGCTCTATAGCAAAGTAACATATATTAAAGGAAAGGAAAATATATCTTCTTCGAGTAGGTCTGCAGCAAGGAGGCATTCGCGCACGCGTTGGAGGCGTCTGTTCTCATGATTGTTCGAGAATACTCAGGTGTGTTGTAGAACTCTAGTACGCGCATGTCGCTAGAAACGCCGCGTATTATGATGTAACTTTTCGTCTAGATCCTTCTAAAAAGTTCCTGTTGGGAGACTATGACGTTCGTTGGTCAAGCTCCGCCCCTTTCATCCCCTCCCCCAGATTGCCATATATATATATCCCCTGAGGAAGTAGAAGAAATCAGATCATCAGAGATAAGAGAATAAGGAAGAGATGAAGGATAAGAGAGGAAGAGGACGCACAAGAGAGAGTGTGAACGGAACCAAGTAAAGTCGTCTGTAGTCGGAGAGAGAGAGATCCCGATGTTGAGCAGCCCTTCATAAAGGAAACGTCCTACAAGTGGTTTTGAGGAGTAACCTGCCCTTCGAGTTTCAAGACTAAGGCATTTCTTCCTGCAGTATGAAGTCAAGAAGCCGTCTGAAGTTTCTACTGTCCTCTTTTGTGAAGCCGTTGCTTCGAGTACTGATTTCGACCGCTACAAAACTGGCCAGCAAGTATTTCATTACCGCACTGTTTCCCCATTTTACATATTGCCAGTTCTAATTTTGGTATGTAAATAGGAGAAACCATTCTGCATTTATCTTTGTTAATAAACTAGTAAATAAACTTCTGTTCTGTTTGAGTTTCTTTCTATATTCGTATTCCCACTTTCAACTGTTGGTGTTGAATCCTTTTTGTTTATTATAATAAAGAACCTGAGCGGATCACGGTCTGTAACATGAGCTCCACCCACTTTTGTGGCTAGAGGGGAACAACTAGCAAACATGGTTTCATTTTGTTCCTGATTGTTGTATAATTGTTAGCTCCAGCTAAATTTTGGAATTCGTTCTACTTATGATGTATTCTCATTGTTTGATGAAGTACAGTGGAACCTTGGTTTTCATACATAATCTGTTCCAGAACTTCCCATGAAATCTGAAACACCACTTCTGGTGATTCCATCAAGGGTTGTCTTCTCTGGACCCTGACTGGGTTCTTACTATCAGGAAGCTCCTGCACAAGAAAGGATTTTCAAAATCAGCTGTGCAAGCTATTGCCAATTGCAGACAAAGTTCCTCAGAAAGAGTATATCAAGCTAAGTGGACCACATTTAGAACATGGTTCAAAGGAAACAGGGTATTGTCATTTCAGACAATTGTAAATGAGATAGCAAACTTTCTGCTATTTTTGAAGAATGTGAAAGGTTTGGCCACATCGAAGAATGTGAAAGGTTTGGCCACATCCACTATCTAAGGTTATAGAGCCATGAGTTCAGTTTTTTGACACCGAGGAATAGATTTATCCTCCAACCAGGATTTGTCAGACTTAATTAAATCCTTTGATACAACCAGACAAAAGGAAGTGGCATTAGTTCCCTGGAATTTAGATATTGTTTTAAAATGGTTATCAGGCTCATGTTTTGAACCATTAGATACTATCTCTCTAAGAGACCTTACTAGGAAAACCTTTTTCCTAATAACATTAGCTACCGCTAAAAGGATTAATGAAATCCATGCTTTAGACAAAAAAGGTGAGTTTTTCAGGAGGGAATGCAGTAGTATGCTCGTTTTCTGTAGGCTTCTCAGCAAAAAGAGTCAGGCTAAGGCCCCACCGAATCCGGTGCGGCGCGTCGCGTGCGTCCAACACGGCTACGCGTTTTGTGCGTTTCGATCAACTGTCATAGTTCAAACACGAGTGGCCCCACACGGCGCATGAGCGTGCGTGGCGTCAGGTGCGTTACCGGACTAGACGCACAAGGAACAAAACATTTTGTTTTTAGCCGCGCGTGGACGTGCGTCTCCGAGCTGGGGTCCGCATGAAGGAAGAAATTGTGGTAGACCTACAACACCTGCATTTGAACCACCTGCCCAACTTTTGAGTTATAATCAAATGTGATGATTTGTGGTTATGATAAAGGATTAAAGTATTTATTTATTATATTCTAATGGATACATTTATGTAAATATCTTTGTTTCAGAAGTTCCTATATCAAAGTGTTCAGTTCACACACAATTCTACGTATCTTAATTTTTGTATCAAATAAAATAAAGTGCAACTTTAATTTCGAAATCAGTAATCCTTCCCTCAGAGTTACTACAAGTTTCTTACGTTGATACGGATCTTCTGTAATTGGTATCAAATTTTGATATTCGAGATATAACGTCCTCGTGAATTAAGTCAAAATTTTTCGGCGGCATCCGACAATATTAAAAAAAAAACTTGTCTGGACGCTATCGTAACTTATGAAAGAGTTTTGCATATTCTCCACTCTTTCCTCATCTTAAGTTATGTCATAAGTCCAGATTTTCCTACTGTTCAACGCCTCTAATTTGGTTGACAGCACCGAGTCAGAGGAAAACCTCGCGCTCTCCCTTCTTAACGGCAAGTACTGCTGAAGTTTGAATTGTCCGTCTTATAACCGTCACTCGTTTGTCTGGTTGGGCCACACTCGCAGAAGACGGAGACGCTTGTAGACGGATAGCCGTGTTGCACGCACGCGACGCGCCGCGACGGATTCGGTGGGGCCTTAGCCTCAATCTCTACTCCTTGGCCCCGCTCTTTCATGATTAAGAGCTTGTCGGAAATTTTAGGTCCGAGCGACCAAGAGAGAGTATTATATCCCGTGAGAGCTGTAAAGTTTTACCTTCACAGGACAGCAAAGATATGGGCCCCACCGGTATTCTGTTTGGAACCCCACACATCTGCTGTCAAAGAATGCCCTGGCATTCTTCCTTAGGGATTTAATATCAGAAACTCATTCTTCTCTGGGAGAGGATGATTTCCTGTTGGGCAAAGTGAAAGCTCATGAAATAAGACCCGTAGCTATATCCATGGCTTTAAGACGTAATTTGTCTTTCTGCAATTTTGCAAATGACCTTCTCGAGGTGTAAGATGGTCTTTGCATCATATTATCTCAAAGAAGTCGAAACTGTCTATGATAATTGCAGTGCTTTGAGTCCTTTTTCGGTGGCTGGCGTGGTGTTGGGGAAGGAAGTATAGGGAGGATTCCTTCTTTCCTTTTTTTGCATTGAATTGTGGTGTTGGACTTTAATGGGAGTTGGGTTACTATGTACAGGAGTACCTCCAGTTATTTTTGGTTGTATTTTTTAATTTGGCAGTGTTAGGGGATGTTAATTTGTTCTGTTGTTTTGTTGTTATGTACTGCGCCCTGGGCAGGGGCAACTTGTCCTTGTCAGCAATTGGAATCATCCTTGCCATAAGGCACCCACTATAATAGTAGGCAACCCTCGGCTTTACTGCCGCATCACCATGAGATAAGTGAGCACCATCCAGAGTCAGGATCTTTCTGAAGCAGCTTGTTTATCAGGTAAGGAACAACAGGCATTATTGCAATCTTAGCAGTCTTATCTATGTTCAATTCATTATGTTTACTAATGTGTTGGAATAGGTTTGTTCATATATCCCACCTCCTATCAATGTGGGAATCAGCTATATAATTACTGGGTAAGTCACTTAATTAAAAATGACATTTTTATAATTTAATTATACTTACCCAGTGATTATATGAACGGAGCCTCCCTCCTCCCCTCACATGAAGACCTAGGCATAAAGTTGAAGCCATGTTTGCTAGTTGTTCCTATCTAGCCCCAAAAATGGGCAGGGCTCATCACGTAGCAGCTAGAAATAGCATAACTCATGAATTTTCAAAGTTCTATTTGCCAATTGTAGAAACTTTTAGCTATATAATTACTGGGTAAGCATAATTAAAACTTTCTTGTATTATAATAATGTCATTTTATATTGTAGCATTTATTTTTTAAGTACTTACTGCTCTATTGTGATTAATCATCCCTTCCCCCCCACAACCTCCTCACTCATGTGAGCGGAAACAAAACTGAGAACAGTAGGCACATGAACTGTGGTTCATCATGAATGGGAGGGGTCATTAGACCGTTAAACTAAATGCTCTAAGGAAAACTTCTTTGTATTTATGCTTTGTTACCCTCTTAAAGGCAGTAAAAGAGTAACTGGCGTGGTCAAGAGTTGCCAAGGGGTATGTGGGTGGTCCCACCTAACTCGTGGCCAAGCTCAGATGCCAATAGTCCCTTGCATACACAATTTTGTTAATGTTATATGTTTCCAGCTGATGCTAGAAGATTTATCCTAATGTTAAGACCTCAGGTCTGTTAGTTATGAAAAATAGAAACTGATTAAAAAGATTTTTATATTTGATATAAAAATTAAATAAATTTTGAAAAAATAATAGATATCATGTTAACAGCTGAAGTTGATGATAAAGTGGCTGGATGTTATATGATAAAGTGTAATTGCCTTTTCTGTTACTTAAGTAACAGATGTATGGGAAACATGCTTGTGAGCTTTATGGTCCCTCCATGTTTGTTAAATGTTGAAAAAGAAAAAATGTGTAAAATCAGCTATGTCTAATCCATCTACCTTCATTATATGGATGTCTTAAGTCTGTTTTATAGCATAACAAATTTAGTAAAAATAATATTGACTCATAATGTTTGATTACATAATGGTTTTCAATTAATACTTTATTAATATCCATACTGATCACATTCTCTTTTTTCTTTATGCAGACGTCTTTATGCCTGGCTGTTAGGATCTGAAATCAACTTCTCATTGTTATCCTCTGAACACCCTGTAGTGAAACGCCTTGCTAGCAATATGAGTGACACAAACACTGAAGATGGATCAGATATTAATGCATACTTTGAAATATTCTCGCGTCCTCTTCTTGTGGAAGGTGTGAAAAGTTGTTTGAAAGCCAGCCAAGGTACTAATCCACCAGATTTGAGGCCTTATAGGCTTATAGTGTCCCTTTTAGATAAGCCAGAAATTGGTCCATTCATATTGGATGATATTTTCTTAGATTTGCTAAGGTAAGTTCTTTCTTTTGCTGAAGTGTTTAGGATATTGAAAATATATGAGATAAACACAAAAATTTTATTGTTGTTTTATAAAAAAAAAAATGTATGATACAATATTTTGTCATGTAGTGGAAATTGGTTTAGTAGAACCGAAATTTTCTTTTAATTTTCATTCCAGATGCTTATATCACACCTGCCAAGCACTTCAAGAGCCTAAAGTTTTAGTTGAGTCCCGCTGTAGACAACAGAGTACTACAGATAGACAAGCATCCTTAGTACCTCCTTGTTCCCCAGATAAGAATACAGTTGAGGGTAACAAAGGTTTACATGAAGTAACTAAGACTGCTACACTTCTATTTAGTGCTTTGCAGCCATCTTACCCATGGATTTATCTCACTGGATTGTTACGCAATGCTTGTGAGTCACATGAGACTACACATGCTAATAGTGAAGACCAGTCATCAGGAGTACAAGAAGTGGGAAGTTCTTGCATGACAGTGATAGAAATTTGCACTTTACTGCAGCATCTGTTGACTTCTCTCCCTTTAGACACTCAGCAACAAACACAGGCATCTAGGTTGCCTGAGGTCTTGAATACCATAACCTCCCTCCTTACAGACTATTTAGTCATTCTAACATCTAATGAACTCTTTGTGGGACTGTCTCTTTGTAAAGCTATTCTGCTGAAACTCATACCTTCTGTTACGCTTCCTCCAGCCATTGCAGCATCTCGTCCAGATTCTCGTGCCAGTATTAATACATTTACTTCCCTTCAGCTCCATGCTGTGTCACAAGGTTCATCTCTAACTCGTCCTCCAATAGTCCCTGAATCTCGAGCGAGAGAAAGCCCTCCAAGTGAGAATGGGATTGTTCAGATAGGTATAGAGGCTAATGAGGAAGATATAAATAATAGAGAGGAGAACGATTTTGAGTCTGTTTTAAATGAGGAAGAAAAAAAGAACAATGATTCAGTAACTGATACAGAAGCTGAAACCTCATTTATATCAGTTAATTTAAGGTCTAAAGGGGATTCTGTTAGTTCTACTGAAAGTGATAAAGAAGATCTGCCTAATACAAAAGTACCAAAGAATGAAACTCCAAAGGAAAATATGCTGCTAAGTGAAATAAATCCAGTAGAAGATATATTTGATCTTGATGATTTGGATTTATGTAAAGAAAAGGAACATCAGAGTAATGAGGTTCCTTCAGATTCTGGAGTAGAAGAAGGAGATTCAACTCCAAAACATCCAAAAGGAGATAATACCTATCTGTTTCATGAGGCAAGTGAGGATGAATATGAAAGTGCCCCTCAGAGTCCCAACCATCAGGGATATTCACCATTACATGGCTATGTAAGAGAGTTTGAAAAGTTTTTTTTACGTTTTATTCAGAATAAAGTTCTCAGCGATGATTCTTCTCTTTGTGACTTTGAAAACTCTCTTTATCATTCAGAGATTCTAGGAGTTGATTCGCAATCTGAATTAAAGCAGTTGCTAGATGAATGTTTACATTGTTGTGAAACAAAAAACTCCTCAGAAAATGCATCGCCAGTAAAACTGCGCATTAAGAAGAGGCTTCATTGTTTGACGCCTTCACGATCCCCTAGTTCTCTTTCGTCTCACTCTTCACTTTCAGTACCTTCAGAGGGTAAGGGAGAGTCTGTTGATTTGTCATTAGTACTTCAACTGAAACAGGATCTTGGTGAACACCTTGAAGTTTTTAAAGCCTCTTGCAAAGTCCTTGTTGATTTGTCATCTCTTCCTACAACTCCTGGATCAGTCTTAAATAGACCATCAGAGCAACTTCCTCACTGGTTTGTTGGATTGTTAGCTTGTGTTATATGTGGAAATCAAGCCTCTTCGCAGTTCACAATAGCTTCAATTTCAACTCTTCTTGAACTGGTGATGCTCTCTCAGTCAGACCTCTCTGTCTGGCAGAATGAATATGGGCCAGGGTGTGACAATGAAGTAGGTGTGGTAGCAGTAAATATCACACCATTATTACTTCCATCTCATACTCATATCCTTTTACATCATACAACAGTATACCAGGTGAGGAAGCCTTTTTTTTATGTTTTTGATTGCTTATTATTCCTTGTCATGAGACACCCCCTTTTCTTGCCATTCGATATGTACTATTTTTATAATATGGCTGATTTTGTATCTTCTGAAATAATATGTAAACTACAGTACTGTAACTTGTAATGAATGAGAACGAGTGAGTGAGTGAGTGAGTGAGTGAGTGAGTGAGTGAGTGAGTGAGTTAGTTTTATACAAACAGTGTTTCCATGATTGTCTATACTTAACAAATGAATTTAATTTTTGGTAGATTGTACTAGGCTAGGCCTTGAAACAAGATTACTAAACTTATAGTTTATGTAACAGTTCATAACCATCTCTTATAAATAACAACCGCTTACCAAAGAACTTACATGAACAACATCGAGTATGACATAAACAAACAAATCAGGAGATGGCTGATACAACATCGAGTATCACATAAACAAACATATACAAGTCAGGAGATGCTGATTTGCAATTTTGAGGGATTTTATTTTAACATAAAGTATGTAAATGTACCTTTGTATAACTATTTTACATTTATTTACAAAAATGAAAATAATAATTCTGGTAGCTTATTTGTTTCTTTCATGAACTAAAAAATTATGCTCCTGATTCTTTAGTTAGTAGGCTCAATCAGCTGATTCTGCAAATGTAAACATTAATTTCAATAACAGTAGTGGATGCTTATTTTTTTATAGTATATCTGATGATGTTGATATAACATCATCATAATATAATATAAATGGATTCAGTAAGTTATCAGGTTCATGACCATTACCTTTATCTTAAATAAATCTGTAATAGGCTATTTGACTTGATGCGAGTGAATACTGCAAGTGTAACACCTAGCCTAGGTCAGTAGTTCACACATAAATATTTTGTGTCGCATGTATAGTAATACAATATGGTAACAACTGATAAGAAAGTTGCTGTATAACTTTATAAGAGTACATTAATGTCCATGAAACCTGGTAGGCTGTGGGTAAATGCAGGTAGGGTATCTACCTACTGGATTGTGTCATTTCCAAGAGAGTGAAAAAGGAGGAATTACATTTTTGTTACAGTTATAGGGAAAAGAGATAGATGATTGCCTTTTGCATAAAGTTTTCTGTTTAAAGTGTGATTAGTTGTTTTTTATAAGCATATTGAGTGATTACAGGTATGCATACTGAGTTGCCCTTGAACACATGTAGTTCTTTTACTTGCCATTATCTGGTGGGCCCCTGGCTCTATTAATCCTGATAATTGAAGGGTTATTAATTACTTTACTTCTGCTGCACTATCTGGAATGGTACAGTGTTAGCCACAGTAGTCATCAACTAAAGTTTTCCTTCCTCTTTGGTTAATTTCCCTTACTATAAGGAACTCTTTTATTGTTGTTTCAATGTCCAAATTTCCTCATCTATTTCTGGGTAAAGTGCTGTTATTGAAGACCTCTGAGCTTATAAGACCCTCTTCCCCAATTTCAGAAGGAAATATAATTTTAAAAAATTTTATGCATTTAAGGAGTTCATGTTATTAAGATCCTATGTAGCTACAGTACGGCAGAGAAAACACAGGACAGCAGGAAATTAAAAAAAAAAATAATTCTGCATTTTGCAAGAGAAAACAAAAGCAACTTAGGTATAATAGAAAACATGTTATAACACCTCTCCATTGATGCCATTGAGTTTACGTATGAATTCTTATATTTGTAAACAAAATGAAAACAAAAAGCAAAATTGTAGCTTAAGTATAAAATTATTTTAAAACTGGTGGCCACAGGAACCCAGCTGATACTGGCAGTAATCTTTTATCAAGGGTTATGTGACGGTATAACTTCCTTAATTTTCCATTTGTTGTCATTTCTAACTGTTTTGCCGCCTGGTTCCCAGTTTTCTTCTTAAAACCTTATTTTAAAATTGTTCATTGGCAAATCATGATTCATGTCTGTATGTCTGTATAGCAATACAAATTGTATCAAATCTTACTTTCTTATGCAATTTCAAGCTTTTCTTATTTCTAAATCTTTATCAACATCTGTGTTGTTTGATTTGCCTCATAAGATACCAGTTAAGATAACCTGTATTGGATAGCATTGTGCCTAAGTATTTGAAAGATTCAACCTCATTCATATTTTCTGCATCTAATGTTTCTTTCCTTTGTGGATGCTCTGATCTCTGCTTTTTAAAATTTGTTTTGAGTCCAATCTCCCTAGATATTTTGAGTTATTTTAGTAAGCAAGATTTGTAAAACTTGGGTGATTGAAACAGCAAAACAGCATTACAGTATCCATATACAGACACCATCCTACTTATGAACATTCAACGTACATTCAGAGATACAAAAAAACCAGATCATAAATTACAATTGTGTTCAGAGAACTCCCCTTAGACATCCATACCTTCAGATTTTTTTCAGCATGCCTATTCTGTAAAATGCAGTGCGTACTGTATGTAGTAGTAAAGTGAATTGTGTTTTAGGATGAAAAAACATACAGTGTTGTATTGACTTTATATCAAACTGTACTTAAATAGACGTGAAGAGTACAGTAACCAACTTACAAATTCAACATACAAAGAGCCCTCTGGAATATAACTTGTGTAAGAAGGGTGCTGTCTGTATTATTCCAAACTGTTAGGTTTGTTTTTATACTACTCTCTTAAACTTTCTCTTCTGTCTCCAGCCAGATTTTTCAGTGTAAAATCAGAGATTATATAATGTAGCACCTCATTACTCTTGACAAGACCCTGTTAACATTGGAACAGATCAGCAGACAAGTTTCAATTCCATAATATTCTTGTGTCTATTGAATTTTTAAAAATTAATTTCCATTTAATATATTTTGATTCAAGTTCATTTATATATCTACTGTCTTTTAGGGACACAGGATATATATATTTAGCAAATCAAATATATAATTAGGTGTAAAATTACCAGGTCAGATTTGTGTTGTTGAAACACTATTACATGACTCATGGTCCAGTATATAAATCATAAAGCCAGCTAGGTTTTAGAACCAACAGTGCAGGAAAGTAGGGGGCATACCTGTATCTTTAATATTTTGCTTATGATTTCAGTGAAATTGTGTAAGTTTATTTTTTATTTATTTTTCTCTCATAGCACGTGGCTTTGCAGCTCTGGGATTATTTAGACTCTTCCAGTTCTCAACTCCATGTCTCAAGTACGGAACTGCTGTTGCAATTACATAACCTCACATTACCGAGTTGTGACAGTGCAACTCTTACTTCAGCACCTCCGCAGCCACCCATTTCCATTGTTGAACGACAGATGCTCACTAAGTTAACAGCCACAGTACCCTCAGATAAAGCAGGAGAAAAGGTACAAAGTACTGAATTTTTTCTTGTTAATTCTTGGAAGCAACATATTATTGTAGCATTGTTGGTGGATTGATGTAATTTAGGATTCTTTGGTTCCTTATCTTCAAGTTTCATTTTGCCTTCTCAGAACCCCAGACCTGTCAAATACACCATGGCAGTGGCTCAGATATTGTGTCCATTTTATTTACTTGAGGTCTTTCATGAAACATTTTTTCAGATTTCAGAACATAAGCTTGATCTGTAAATACACAAGCACTATCTATTTCCAATGAAAACATTCTGTAAAGTTTTCAAATTAAACTAAAATGTATTGCATACAAAAGAACTGTAATTGTGCATAAGTATATGTATGTATTTTTGTATCATCTGATCTTGTGTATCATGCAATCATTAAATTTCGCCCAAAAAGGTGATTTCATCTTATATACATCATGTATAGTGCAAGGTGTATTTTTAGTAGGTTACACACTGCTAGGCTCTTTATGCCTGTCTCGGTTTCGGTAAATACCATTGATGATGCATATTATATCTGAGTTAATGTTTAACTAACAAATAGGCCTAGAGGCATTCATTATGTTCAGTGCAAATCTTCATACATTAGATCAGACTTAGCAAACTTGTGTGACTTATCTAAGAATTCATTACTATTTCTTATAATTAACAACCACTTTGTACTGCATGCAAGACACTGGCATAAACAACAGCAAGTACTGACATAAACAGTTGAATCGAGAAACAGCTATTTGCCGACATCAGTTACCATAACTAAGACATTTATTTTTGTTCATATGCTGAACAAACCTTTGGTCTTAACAATAGGATAATCTTCTAGTGCCAGCTGGAAACTGGTTAAAACAATCAAAGATTGTAAAGCACAGAATCTGTGGCATCTGGCAACTCGTGCATATACGAGGTGGAAGCTGGTCACTGACTGGGCTTGGAACCTCGTGACGCATCACTCTTTCTTTGACTGCCTTGGAGAGTTGTACATGCTTCTTTCCCAAATTGGATACTTTGTTAGTCGGTGCTTTATTTGTGCCTTCCTTTCAGTGTATGTGTGTGCCTGCTTGCCTTTTATCATGGATTCCACCAAGCGTTCTAGGCCCTGTCAAAGCATGTGTCTAGGTGTTTCAGGATTTCCATGTTCAAGGTTTTTTGGCATCTTCCATTACTGATCCCCATATCACTTGCAGTTGGTGCCATTCCAAGTTTAGTATTATCACTAACCCTTGCCCGGAATGTCGTTCCTGGCCTGTGTCGCAGTGGAAGGCTTTCTAAAAGAAAAGGTAGCACCATAGAGTATCTACTTGTCCTTCTTGGGAAGGTGTCTTGCGTCCCCTTCTTCCAGAAACTTTCCCTTTCCTACTTTTGATGTTCTCTCTCCTTCCATTTCTTCCATTGATTTGTCTTTGGAATTAATGGGAGTTGCACAAGATGATTTTGTGTATAACGTGCCCCCTTCTCTCATGGGAGGTAATCTCCCTCCTGGGAGGGAGGAGGCTACTCCATCTTCTTTCTTTGTTTCAGATACAGAATTGCACAAGATGGCAGCTGTTTGGGCCTCCCTAGGCGTATGGGGTTCTCCCTCCTTGGATGGCCTATTGTCGCATTTCATGTTTGCTCGCCATCCTCTTCTGGTCCCCCTAGCAGTACCCCTTCCTCCGGGTCTCCACAACTTTGGTTCTCATGTGCTGCGGCCTAGTGGAACGCCATCGACAACTATGATGCTTCCTGGGTCGTCGGTTATATCGCCACTAATGAGGCCATCAACTCACACTGCCATTCTGAATGCTGTGACGTCACTCCCAGCATCCTCTCTCCCTATAATGTCGGCTGTGGTGTCGTCTCTCCCACTGCCTGTTGCTGTGATGTCATTCTCAGTTTCATCTATGATTTCATTGCAGTTGGCTGCTGAACTATCAGAGACATTCCTTCAAGCGATGGTTGATAAGCCGGACTCTGTTTTTCGCAAGAGGTATCCTGTACTTTCTAGCAAGAAGTGTCGTAGGCATAGAGCTCCTTCCCCTCCTCCGTGGCTTTCTCCTCCTCCCCCTTGTTCTCAGGTCAGACGTTGGAGGATTCAGGACTTTGTTGCTTCATCTTTTGGGAGTGAGAGGGCTGTTTCGCCATCTTCCCAGCACGGACATGCTTCCCCTCTACTCGTATGTGGATGCGTTCTAGTTCATGATGGCCTTCACTCTCCTCAGAGTCTTCAAACTGATTCTTTGTCACCTCAGCCTGTTTGAGTTTGCCATAATGATGATTAAGCTCCAGTTAAGAGGTTGAAGGTGCACAATACTCAGGTCGCTGACCCTGCACCTTCTAGGAGTTCTCCTCTCCCAGAGGCTGTTGCTTCTCCTCCTGTTCTGTCTCCTAACGAATGTATTTGTAGTGAGGGTCGTGAGGCTGTTGACAGTTGCAGACGTGAGGTGGTTTGGGTCCGTGGATGAGTTTCTCAGCCTAGTAGAGCTTCTTTGCCTCTGCGTGATGGGCCCCCAGCCTTTCTCCTATGTCCAAGAAGCCTAGGCTTTCTTGCTCTCATTCCCCAAGTTCCAGAGTTGGGGACCTTGATTATTCTCGTCATGGCTGATCTCCTTCTCCAAGACGTTCTCTCATGCATCGTTCTCTATTTCGCGACTGTGTGCGTGATTTGTCACACAGCCATGTACATGGTTCGTCACACAATTGTGTACATGGTTTAGCTCAAGGCCATGTACAGGCGGCCTGTGGTTAACGACGCAATTGCTCAGCGGCAAATCGGTTTTATGGCTGTCGTCAAAAATATTAATTAAAAAAATAAGGTATTTTTATGGCACAATTTTAGGTTAACAGCGCCGCTAGCGCCGTTATGTCTATGAGTACATACATTTGTAGAAATACCGTTAAGATCATAAAGGTTATGCAAATGATATTAAAAAGTTTTATTGAGAGTTATTACATAGGTATATGTAATAACTGACGCTGTTCTATGCCAAAAATATAGAGTTAAATAAGTGCAAATTTAGCTATGGATATGTCATTTATAAATGTTCATGGTTTTATGTTTAAAATGTGTATGAAAATATATTAGTATAGGGTCTTTTTATTTCTGCACAGAAATATGATACAAAGTCAGCTTTTGAAACTGCCCTTCACATTATCAAAGGAGAGGTTTTTTCATGTCCGTTCTTGTGAGCCGCTGCCTGCTGCTCTTCGGAAAATATTGAGTTAAAAAAGTGCAAATTTAGCGATTGATGTGTCGATGTTCATGCTTTTATGTTTAAATTGTGTATGAAAATGGATTACGTTTAGGGTATTTTTATTTCTGCACTGAAATATGATACAAAGGCAGCTTTTAAAACTTCACGTTATCAAAGAGGAGTTTTACATGTTCGTTCTTGTGAGCTGCTGCCTGCCGCTCTTCCAAAAATATTGAAAAAAAATGCAAATTTAGTGGTCGATGTGTCGATTTTATAAATGCTTTTATGTTTAAAATCTGTATGAAAATGTATTACGTACAGGGTATTTTTATTTCTGCACTGAAATATGAACAAAGGCAGCTTCATGTTATCAAAGAGGATTTTTACATGTTCGTTCTTGTGAGTTGATTTTATAAATGTTCATGCTTTTATGTTTAAAATGTGTATGAAAGTATATTACGTATTGGGTATTTTTCTTTTTGTATATAAATATGATAAAAATTAACAAATTAAAGTAGCTTTTGTAACTGCACTCCACATTATCTATCAGAGGATGTTTTTTCATGTTCGTTCTTGTCCGCCGCTGTTCCGAAAAATGCATTTACAAAGACTTCACGTGGTTATATTTTAGTGATTTGGGAGCTAATTTTAACTCATTTTGTTAATGAAACTTCAGCTTTTTGTTATAATGAAACTTCAGCTTTTTGTTAGTTTTCATGCATTTGTTTAAAATGTATGAAAAATGTATTACAGGGTATTTTTTTTTATTTTTGTACATAAATAGGATACAGTGGTAATACACATGTCCATTTGAAGTCTTTGTAACAGCCCTTCACATGATGAAGACAATAGGTTGTTCAGTCGCGCCCGAATAATAAAATTTTTATATTAATGAATCATGTTTTTATAACAAATTATATTTATAATTGTTGCATAAATTGATTTTAAAAGACAAGACTCGTGTTTTCATTTGATTTTGCAACACTGCAATTTGTTTGTTTTTCCATGGGATAGAACTACAAAATATAACTACAACTTGGTCAATTTTTTGCTTTGTTACTCGGGCAAAAAATTGAGGTACAAAATTGAGGTACGACTGTATGAGCTCCAGATGCCGCTGCTACGTAGATGGCATAGTGACGAAAATTAAGATAAGCACAGAAGAAAAAGTAAATATGGATCTTTTCCATAAATATTTTAAAAAGTTATACATTACTTCACTGTATCCAGTAATATTGTATATATTTTCATATTATTGTATTATGAAATACTACGGTAAATCTAAGGCAGTATTCCATGGAGCGGCTGATATTTTGGTTTGGAAATCAGCTGATGGTGAATATGAGTTTGTTTCACCATATCTAACGCAATTCTGAGCGAATTTTCTTGCCTTTAGCTAGCATAAACGAATATCTAGACACTTGACTTATATGAGACAAGGTTATTTTTCCTTATACGACATGTTTTTAGGTGGAAATATGACTTGAATATGTCTCGTTGTGACTGTGAGCTAATTTTTTTTCTCGTCAACAGATTACGTTGGCTGCATGTTTATTGAGTAAAAAAATTACATGATTCCATTCGCAATTTTCTTTTATATCATCGCAATACGAACTTTACGTTATTTATCTTATATCGGCGTGAAACCAACAGTAAAATGTGTTCTTTCAAGCACAGTAGTTTTGATTAAAATGATTTTATCTCAATTTTATCTACGGTTGTGTTTGATGGTATACATTTACTGGAGTTTTATCCTTGTTGCCGATGCACGATAATAGTCATTAGCAGCTTGAACAGTTTTCTCAGCTTCAGCTCTAACTAGGTTTAAATTAACAGTATTTCCCAATTGCTCTTTGATCTATAGTGAATAAAGTTATTACATTAAGATATCTCAGTCTTATTCTACATAACGTCATTTATAACAACTACGGTAATAGTGTACTATAGTACGATGATTGAAATACGTACAACTCAAACGGATTTTGGTATCCAATTTGGTTGTACTTCGAAAAAAAATTGTTTCTCGTTTGGTTGTTCATGGCTGTACACGTTTACGCAATGAGTATAGTGTTAAAACCATACTTTCATCATTCTCTTTTGCTGTTTTTGAACTTATGTAACTAGAAGATAGGATAAAGTTAGGCTCCTGTAATTTGGTCTCTCATAAAATCGGATTATTGTAAGACGAATTATCGTAACTTGATCAATACAGCTACCTGTACGCTGTATAAAACCTTATTGTATCTTTGCATACTCTAGACACCCAAAGGATTAAATACTTTGCAGTATTTATAATACTATAGTGTACTGTATGGTACTACTGTACAGTAAATTCTATAGTACTATACTGCATAAATAGTATAATTTTACTTATTGCGCCATTGCGGGATTACGGCGCCGTTTGACTGGTATTCCGAAAGGTGTGTGGCAGCCGTAGGCTTTAAAATAACTTAGCGTCGGCGGCCAGGAACGGAACCCCTGCCGCTAACCGAGGGCCGCATGTATGTGATTCATCGCTCGACCATGAGCCTGAGCCCTCTTTCACAGAATCTTCTGTCATTGCTAGTGAAAGTTGTGATGTCCTGCTTCCAAGGGAAGTTTCTCCAGTGGCCTTAGGGAAGGAGGAGCCATAGGAGGGGGAGAGTCCAGAGTTTCTGTCTTTTTTTCAGAGGTTATTGATCTCATTCATGAGTTCAATAATCTTTGGGGGGAGGACAGGGACTCAGTCTTCTATGACCCCTACGGGCATAGAGGCCTTCCTAGGCCCGAGGCAGGATGCTATAGCTTCATTTGAGCTCCCTTGTTCTTGGCATCTCAATCAATTTTGCAGCATGTTAATGCTTTAGTTTTGTGTCAGGATGGTTCCTTGCATTCTAATAGGTCATCTAAGCTTCTCTGCCCTCCTCTTGTGCAGCATAGGAAATACTATTCGACTAACGTAGTTCAACTGATGCCCCATCACCTTAATTTGGACGTGATCCATCTAAAGCCTGTCTTGACCCTGGATCGGGTATGGCTGAGGGCCCTTCGTTGACTTCTCAAGAGGCCTCTGCTCTAGAGTCTACTGCTTCTGCCTTCCAGACTGTGTCATGGCTGGTCTACTGTGGTGGCCAGGATAATGTCATGTTGCTTTGATGGAGGTTTCGTTAGCTTGCCTTCTTTTATCAGGTTACTGCAGTTGGACTAAGGCCATCTCTTACCTGGGACACCTCGGTGCTAATTTGTGGGCCAACCTGTTCCTGGTTAGGAGGGACACGGCCTTGTCGAAGGTGGCAGGTTCAGTGGATTCTGAGTCCTTGTCCTCTTTTCGTAATGGGGACCCCCTGGAGTTGCAGCTTCTCTTTCCGAGAATGCCATTAGAAGATGTGATAAACCGGCGGTGTGTTGATACCAAGGATAGGCTGGTTCAGCAGGCAGTCTCGAATTCAGAGGCTTGGCCTCTTCCTCCACTTCCGCCTGCTGTCTCTCATGAACCATTCTGCTGCGGCTAGTATTATGTAAACAATACCTGGAGGTGTCTAAGCTTATTTTCATGTGGAGGTACCCAAGCTTAGTTTTTGTAACGTAAGCCTTTTATTTTCTAACTGCTCCTTAGAACCAGGAAAGATTGCACCCATAGCTAATTTGAGGAAGGGGTAGATAACAAAGTTATATATTTATTGGAGTATTTAGGACTACAGATTTTCAAACTTGGTAATCGAGTAAATAAGTCCTATGGCTATGACTTTCACCTAAAAGTTTAGATATGGCAATGATTTATTATAATTTTATCATAAGAGCTTGTTTCTTTGTGAAATAAAAAGTATATTCATTCTCGTAGTTTTTATTTGCCTATACGTATGTTCTTAGAGAATTTAGTTTTTTTATTTGAATAATTTTATTTTCATCTTCTCAGACCAGCGTTGTTTGGAGTCATGAAGGAATCCGTGCAGAGTATGACTGTTTATCAATGCACAAATGGATGACTCTTTGGCAGGTCTCCAAAAACCTCTCTTCAGGAGTATCAGGAAATTGCCCAGGTTTTGACAGGTAAGATTATATTTAAAAAATGCTTGTAGTAGCATGGGTCTTAAATAGAGAAACAAACCTACAGTTATGTAAGGGTACTTGTGAATGTGTTAAATAACAAAAGAGATTGTGGTTGCAGTATTTGATATAAGTACATGAAGTGTTCAAACAAAATTTCTAAAGCCTATTTCCAAGATATGTTGAAGAGTAGGTTAACCAAGAAGCAGAATGATTTTGTGATTCGATGCTGGTAAATATTGTGTTTGTTAATCATGTTTCCCAACCCCCTTTCTGGAATCCAGTCTGTTCTGTTTTGTGTTAAGTGATCATAAATTCATATCAGGGTACATTCCTTATTATCATTCAGTCCCTCATGTCATTCAGATTAATCCTACTTTGTCATAGCCATTTAGATTCTTTAGGCTTCCTTGTGTAGAATCTATTTTCCATGCATTTCTTTTTCCGGCAACCTAACATTGTCACCTTGAGCTGAAATTTGCAGTTTGTTATCTCATTATACTTTTGGTTAAATCTGCACTGTGGGTAACTTTGTAGTAATCATTTCTTTATTTTTATCTCCATCCATCTGTCTTTTCTGTCTACAAATGAATTTTTCCAGCAGACTGTTCTTGCATTTGCAGTTGTGTGTTCAATTTAGCTTGATGTTGCAATTTCAAGAGATATTTTTATCCATGACCCATAGTATTTGGGGAAGTTCAAGATGATGGAGATTTAGGTATTTTTCCTTGGGTATTATGTTCTAATTTAATAGGTTATGTTGTTTCAGTATTCAGTCTCACACAATCTGATCTTGACTAAAGATTTGGTCAAGTTCACGGTTTGTCTAACAATTGGTAAAAATTCCTTGCTTTGCCTTTTGTTGGTTCATTACTAATGAAATTTATTCTTAATGGATGGGCCCTTAATGCTGAGACTTTATAAAATTTTAACTTCCCTATTTTTAAATGTTGGCCAGAGATCCCATTAGTAAGATGTGCTAAAAATGAAATGGGGCATTATGGAAGGTGTTGAGCTTGGTTTCTCTTCTTTTCTGACATAAGACTGGAGATATGCTAAAAGAAAGACTTAGTTGTTCCGACACGGCATACAAACCTTCGGTCCTTTTACAATAGGAAGGTACTAGCGGCAGCTGGATAGGTCGTAAGCTTTCGAACAAGGGGTTCGGTAGTTAACTGCTTGTCCGACAGGCGCGCGCGCGCGACTGGGAGGTAAACAAATCACTTTTGCTTTCGGCCTGCTGGCGTGTAGACGTGTATCATCGCTCTCTGCCCGCTTCATCGTCGTTGCTTTCGCATGGTTGTGTTTTTCTTTTTCTATTTATCTAGTGAAACTGAATTGTAAGTACAATCATTTCATCTTTATTTCCATTGAATTCAATTGTGAATTAAAGGATCTTGGTTTCTCCACGCCCTCCGATTACCCGAGTGCCGGGACTGAAGGGCGTAAGTGCGGGAATTCATTTTTCCCAGAAATGATCCTTGTATTGTGTATGCTCGGTGCCGAGGGCGGGAGAGCGCTCGCTCCGAGCTTATATTTTGGTTGAAAATGTGTAGATGAAAATCGTAAGTAAGTGCCCTTTTCATTTATTTTTTTTTTGACCTGTATGCTCGTTGCCGAGCGAATGCGCTCGGCACGGAAACTTATTCTGTATGGAAGTGGAATCGCAAGTACAGTATTCTTTTTCATTTCATATATTTTATTTTTTTTGATTCTAGCAATACTCATTTTGGATCAGTTTCCGCTCTTACCCGGAAATTGATCCTTTCCCCTTTTTATTTGAATGAAGTGAAATCGCAAGTGCAGTTCTTTTTCATTTTCATATTTTATTGAGATTGCATTATTTACTTGGATCAATGTTTCTGCTATTTCCCGGGAATTGATCCTTCCCCTTTTATTATTGATTGCATCAATATTTATTTGGTTCAAGTTCCGCTCAGTCAGGGAATTGATCCTTATGCCCTTGCATTCGGGCCGAGGGCACGATTGCTCTCGGGCTCTTATTATTATTGTTGGGTACATGGGTGCTGTGCGGGGGTGGGGAACGAGAATTCTCCCCCCCCCCCCCCCCCCACCGCTCAGCTCCCACAGATGGCCCTTCCCCTTCGGGGGGGGAGGTTATCTGGGTTTCTTCTCTCCGCCCGATCCGTCGAGCGCGGGGGAGGGCGCTCGGTGCCCGATATACAATTGTATTCGGGGTCTTCCACTCGTTCGGTGTGGGGCTCACCCCCCCGCGCGAGGGGACTTCCCCCCCACTAATCACTACTACTGTTATTTCCGCAGGTACTACTGCCACGAGGGTGGACCTTGGTGAGGTATGGGCGTCCTTCCATTTGCAGGGCGTGCTAGTGTCCAGGGGCTGCGGTTCTATGTCTGGGCCTACTGCGGTCACCCATGGAGTGGTGACCACGCTCCAGGTGACGACGTCCCTCCTCACCTGGTGTACTCGCCTCACGTGGTAACAGTCTTGCCTACAGCCGCTGTGAAGTGCCGTTCGCCGTACCGAGAGGGGGCCGTGCCGCCGCCGCTCGTGGTTGCCGCGACCACACTTCCGCTGCCCTAGAGCTCGCCCCTGGACCTGCCGCCGGTACCAGGATGTTGCTGGCTGCTGCTCCACTTCCTGTGTTTCCGGTGCTGCCTGCCGTACCTGCCGATTCTGGGCTGACTGTCCATGCAGTTGCTGCGCTGGCTGTCCCTGCTGTTGCTGCTGGCTGGTCCCTGCCGTTGCTGCGCTGGCTGTCCCTGCCGTTGCTGCGCTGGCTTGTCCCTACCGATGCTGTGCTGGCGGTGCCTGCTGTTCCTTTTCCTGAGATGCCCAGTACCTGCTTTGACGTCGTTCCCTGTTCGTGTCGGTGGTACTACCCCAGACTTTGGTCTGTCTGTACAGGTGCGTCCGGGCCCTGTGGCTTCGGCTACAGCAGCCCCGGCTCCGCCCTGGATAGCAGATCTTACGTCTGTCCTGAGGAAGCTGACGAAGAAGAGGAGGAAGGTGTCGTCGTCGTCGTCTTCATCTTCGTCGGCTGCCGCCTCTTCCCCTTCGACTTCTAAGGCTTCACAGCCGAGGAAGAAGAAGGTTGCCTCCTCCCTCCTAAGAAGTCTCCCTCGGGAGCTTCTCGGGACCCGTCTCACCTCGGTGGGACGGGAGGGTTCCTTCCGCTGGTCCTCCTGCTCCTTCGGGAGCGGGGCCCGTCTCTTCTTCCGCAAGGAAGAAGACTACGGGGAACAGAGGGGTACCGGCTAACACCGGTACTTCCTCGCCTGGTGTCAGTGGTTCTGCCACTGCATCAGGGTCCGTCTCGGCCTTTTCCGTTCGCGGGAGGTACCGAGTGTACGGTTGCCTACCAGCGACCGTGCAGCCAGGAACCAGACCTCTGAGCCCGCTCAGCGTCAGGTTCACGGCACGGGGGCGGGAAGACTGGTGACCTGCCGCTCACACGACTTCACCAGACCAGCTCTCGCTCTCCGCGGTGACCAGCTGGCTACCCGGGGACGTGACGGTCCACGACCGGCCACGGGCTGAGGCTGGGAAGAGGTCCTCCCGTTCGCCGGTGCCAGCCACGGCTGGAACCAGCGACGTGACGTGCCGTGAGGACAAGCACCGGTCTCACTGTGACAGTGGAGCCCGCAGGTCGCCTGACCGTCGCTCTCACAGAGAGCGATCGGGTACGGCAACCAGCACCAGCTCTTCTGACACTCGGGATCGGGGCCGCTGTGCTCAGTCCAGCCGTTCTCCACAGCGAGACGGTTCGACCAGGCCTGCAGCTCGATCGCCACCGCGGGGTGTTACGATCGCCCTGCAGCCCTCCAAGCCTGCTGGTTCTGCCAGCGAGCGAGGAGGGAGCGTCAGGTCTGCCTCTCCCGTACCTTCAACCTCCTCGGGTTACACCGGGAGGAGTGAGGTATTGAGGAGTGATCGTGAGGGGTGCGCCCCTCATGATCCCACCACGACGCCCTACGTGCCAGCCACGGTTCTTGGACCGGCCAGGACGTATGCGCAAGTGGATGGAAAAGACCGAAAGGGCTGTCGCTGTTCCCCCTTCTTAGGAGGAAGGTTCTCGGAATATGCTCTTGTTCGAAGGGCTTAACGGTCCTACTCTGCAAGATGCTGTGACTTCCGAGATCCAGAGGAACTTTGCCGAGGTTATGGCGCTGATTCGTCAGCACAACGACCTCGGGGAAGGATCGCCGCTCCCACCAGCAGAGCCACGTCTCGGCTCGAGTCGTTTTGGGGCCCGAGAGGGAACCCAAATCGACGGTGGGTCTGCCGCGATCGGAGCTTGCCGACTGTGTTGAACCAGGTAGTCTCTCGTCTCCGGACAAGAAGGCTCTCTCAGTTCTGGCCGGTCGAACAAGCTACTTCACCTCCTCTACTGCGACAGAGGCGTTTCTACGTGTCTTCGGACACCGTATTTGAATACCTCTTCGGTCCTCCTGAGAGGTTTCGACCTCGACGAGGACTGGAATGAGTCGGAGGACGGTATCTGCTCTCTCCTGTCAGGTGTCGATCAGCCCCACCCAGACGACGTTCACAGTGGCGGCAGACCCTTACCTACAGTATGAGTTCGTAACCCTCCTCGGGAAAACGTTTTCTCCTGACGATACGTTTTCCCAGCCTCTGAGAGGCCATCGCCGTAAGGCGATGGCTGCTCCTTTTCTTCTCCAACTGCTAGTTCCGCTGGGAAGGCGAGCCAGTATCCAATTCCTCCCCCATTCCCTCTCTCCTTACGGCTACGAGGGAAAGGGGAGGGATCCTACAGAGATTTCTCTGTAAGATCCCACGTTAGGGGCTGCGCTACCGGGGGGACCTTCGGGTCCTACCTGACGTAAGCCCCGGTCGTTGAGGAGGGATCCTGCCCCTTTCTCGATTTCTACGGGAATCGAGAGGACCACCAGCCGATATCGTTTGACGAATTCGGTAGGGGGTTTCGCAGAGTGCTTAGAATTCTACGGAATTTCTAGCGCACTCAGAGTGTTCGAGTTTTTTACGATTCCAAACACTTAGGCGAGACCACGGTCCAAAGTGAGCGAGAATCCCCGATAATCGGGAACCTCGCTTATGCTCGAATTCCTGTAATTTCTAGCATTTGGAAGAAGACTGCTGCTGAAAGAAGAGTATCTCACAGTAGGCGATTAACCTGGAATAGAGAAGAACGGACGGGAACTTCCAGTTTGGCTTGAACTATCGTCTTCGGTATTCTGTTCACCATTGAAGCTTTCCTTTGGGAAAGACTTCTCCTTCACTCTCTTGACTAGAGAACGAAGGCGGTCGATCTCCAATCCTTATTCTCATTCCTCGAGAGGAAAAGAATTTAGGATGGAGGTCGTGGTACAGAACCTACAAATATACTACGTATATTACCCTCGCGACATGATTCTTTTAACAGTTGAATTGTCCGGGGGGTAGGCGCATACCGTAGTTAACTCTACGGTTTGTGACCGAGACGAATTGTATCTTAATTGAACTGCAACTCGGGGTTGCCTGCAACCTCCCAGCAGTTATCAGTTTCGATTTTAGATACTTGGTATTGTCATGACAACACCAAATCAGCTTTTGTATTTACCGAAATCCGTTTCGTTTAAATATAATTGCTCGAGCGTATTCTTTATGCTCGATGGTTCTAGCCGAACGCATTCCTTCGTGGAATAATGGATTACCTGGCAACTCAGGATGACGAGTCACCGAGAGCTACTGCGTATTGAACTGCCTGATAGCAGCTCAGTATCAGCTAGGTCTCGGAGATGCACGGTTGGTTACGTCTCTCTCTCCCCTGGTTTGATTGACTACCGAACCGTATCTCTGCCCAACAATCATGGACTTAGGTCTCTGATTAACGGGGATTCTCGCAATAATGAGGGACCATCTACTGCTGTGACGCTCGATTTCATCGCCTTCGACATTGCGAGAATTTTCAACAGAGATATCTCTTGGACTCTTTCATCTTTCTGTTTACCGCACGGTAACAGAAGTCTGTACTAGTCTCCCGCTGCATCGCACCACGATAATGCGAATGATTTTTGCAGACATCTGAGTTTGTCTTCAAAATATCTCGTATTCGTAGGTGTGCAATTATTCATTGCTCGCCCCGAATTAACAGATGTGTCAGAAGACATCGCCTACTCTCCGACCTGACAGCTCTACTTCCAAATGTTCAGCCCATGAGAAGCAGTTCTTCAGGCAGTATTTCCCTGTGTCTTCATTACTGAAAAGCGCTCCGCTTTTATTGCAACTACGATCCTCACCGGACAGCAATGAATAGCGGTTAGCGTTCTCAGTCTTTGTAACACAGGTTCAGAATCTTGAGAATCCTTCTCTCGGTTCAGCTGTGAAGACGTAGGTTGCTTTTTCTGTACACCTTCGTCTTCAACGACACATAGTGTTGTTTCTCCTTAGCTGAGAATCAACTATACTATGAGATATCTTGCCATCAGGGACCTCGGTCTCTAGAGGGCAATTGACTTTCGCCTGTTGGGCACATGCCTTAAGAGAATCATCACCTCGCCTTCTGGCATCGGTGACGAACAAATTATTTGTTTAGTCTCTTGGCATAACCCTTTTAAGGCGAAGGTCACGTGACTTGCTCGGCGCTTGCTTGGACAACTTGCCTCCTACCGAACGCAGTCAGTCGGCAGCTGTCAGAGCGCCCAAGTCAGTTACGAACTTCGCTGTGGACTTAGTTCGGTTGTTTCATAACAGTCTTTTCTTCGTCCTAACGGCTTGTCACAGTACCCATACCATCGACACCCACCATTGAGTGTCGGTGTCCTATCCCACTATCCGAGAAGAACTTCACTGCATGGGGATAGGAGAATGTGAGACAACTTCGCTGCAGACGGATAGACCAGTATGGGTACAGGACATCACCGAAGTCGAGAAGAGGGATAGGTCATACGACCATTCCCTCCTTTTCCTCTGAGGTAATTGCATGACTTCTCCTGCGAAGTCAAGCATCCAGGGGATGGGGATTCGTGACGCTCGATTTCGTACCGACTTCGTAGCGAAGACTCAGAACCCTTCGGTGCCTGACGATCGGTTAGAGTCCTTCACAATCCCCTCCCTAATGGACTTCACCGCCTTCGATGCGAAGGAGATGCTGCTTTGTCCTGTGAAAGCGCGAAGAAACTCGACATCCCAGGCTGAGTGTTGAAGACTCTTCGTCAGCACCAAGATGACCTAGAAGTACACTCCCTCGAGTTACACAAGAACTTCTCCGTGGCGCAGGTACTGAAGGCAGGGTCTGTACAACCAGACCACTGGCACCTCCTTCTACCTTTTGGATATTGCCCACAGGTCCTTGGATCGTTTTCCTTGGACCCGTGGTGGCTGCTCAACACGTTGTGTAGCTAACCCAGACCCTAGCAGGCTGAACAGCATCGAGTCCTGGTGTGACTGTAAGAATAGATAAGTGAATGAGAGAGTGACTGGCTTCTCTTCCTATCTTTTTCTCCCCCTCCCCTCTAACCTGTGGGTAGAGGGATACGGTCATCAACCTTTGCTGGATAAGGACGAGATGCCGGTGAGCTACTCGACAGAGCCCCATCCTATCCCTTTCACTAGGGATGGGAGCGAATATCCACCACTTCCTCCTACAAGGGGGGGGAAGTGGATGCCAACAAGAGACAAACCATAACTTTATGTTGCCTCTTGCAAATAGGAACTTGTTCTTGTTTGCTGGTACGAAGAGATACGCTTGCCTCTCTCTTAGTACTTGGTCCAGAGGTCTGACCATTGATCCTGCGGTGCACACCCCGATCAATCGGACAAGAGGCTTGGATCCCTCCCTCGCTCTTACGACCAGGGAGGCATTTCCAAGGTTGGTTGGGCGAACACCAGTCTGTTCATCAAAGACTCAGATTCCTCCCACCAAGAAGTGAGTCTTCCTATTGTAAAAGGACCGAAGGTTTGTATGCCGTGTCGGAACAAATGACAATTTGTCCAAAATTGCATTTTTCCTAACTATACAAACCTGAGGTCCTTTTACACATAGTCCCACCTCATGCCACCCCTCACTCTGCAGTTTTTGCTTGGGCCAAAAGCAAAAGTGATTTGTTTACCTCCCAGTCGCGCGCGCGCGCCTGTCGGACAAGCAGTTAACTACCGAACCCCTTGTTCGAAAGCTTACGACCTATCCAGCTGCTGCTAGTACCTTCCTATTGTAAAAGGACCTCAGGTTTGTATAGTTAGGAAAAATGCAATTTTGGACAAATTGTCATATTTTTAAATTTTTTTATATTGTATTCAGTTTTTTGTGTTTTACATATCTTTACATATCTTGTAAGCATAAGTTAATAGATCTACTGTAATCATAATATTTTTGTTAGACTAAACCACAGCACAGCATTTTATTTGCATGTATGTTTAATAGCAGTTAATTTTGCTGATATATCTCTGAAAGTGAATGATAAAAGTTATTTAAAATTTTATGATAATTACAGAATACCAGTTATGACAGGCTATTAATGACTTTGTGGGATTGCGGTACACTGTAGCATTTTGAGTTGACTCTAGGGTACTAATATAAAGTAGGCTAACTGTCATTCTTTTTTATATGTCAGATTTAAGTCCTTAATGGTAGCCCAACCCCCCCATCTACTATTAAGTTGAGATGCCATTGTATTTCATTCAGGTATTCCTAGCATGTTATATAAGTTGAAAATAGTATCATATTTAGACATAGAGAAATGGGATTTTTTGTCATTTTCATTAAGGGTCTGTGAAATGTACAATCTTTCTCAGCCAACTGTTTTATTGCTCCATGTATCTCAACAAACACTTATTGAATTTATTGTTTGACATCAAATAAATTTGTTGGCTTTATGTTCAAAATATGTTTTAGTTGAGAATGTATTTTTGCATTTTTCCAGATGTCTGTTTCTCATGGTGGAACGTTTACGTGGGGACAGTGGTCCAGAACGTAGTTTGGCTCATTCATGGTTAGCAACCACTCTGCAAAGAGGTGATATTGCCAGAGTTATGGATCCTGTACTTGTACGTTTACTTCATCCTCATACACGCAGAGTGAGCGTTCAGCATGTAAATATTGAGAAGTTACCTTCGGTCCAACCTAACCAGGGTAATAAGAATATATTAGAGGAGTCACAAATTTATGCCATTAGCTCAGTTGGTGGCGAAGTGATGTACCATGTTAGCAAGGAAGGAAGAGGCTCACACTTTAAAGATAAGTCAATTGCTTCCTCAGCCAAACACATTCTTGCCTTTTCATCAATATCAAAAGACAGTAAGAAAGTGGTAACTCATCATGCTCCTTTAACAGAGTTTGAGTCTCCCTCAAGTCATGAACAGCCTCAGATATATACCTGTATGTCTCTCATGGTTAATCCCTTTACTCAGCATCCTTGGATTGATATGGATGACTTAGCAAAAATGAGCAAACCATCAAACCTTTCCAATGCTGTGAGGATACAAAATGGAAATTATCAAAATCTTCCTGCTAAAACTCTTCAGGAAGAATCTCAGATTGAGATCCCTAATGATGCTGTGTCAGAAGATGAAGAAGAAACCCTTACTTCTGTACAAGTAGCTCAGGAGATTTTGGAAGATATTTTGAAGTCTGTGTTTCTTAATAACTACAAAAGCAATGAAAGTGATTGGTCTAGTGAACTTGATACAATGTCTCATTCTGCAGTGAGTGATGGGTTTACTTCAGATTTGACTACTCACCCTTTCCATTCTCATATGCTTCTTTATACACAGGTTGTTGACTGTGGGCATTGCCTAAATGGGCTGTCTCTGATTCGTAATGTCATAGAAGCTCAACCAAAATTATCACTTTTAAATCTTGCTTCCACCAGTATAAGTACCTTGCAGTAAGTTCTCCACTGATCATTTTTACTGGCAAGACACAGACGATCTGTGTTTGGTGATGGATTTGATGGTGGAAATGTTTCTGAGATGGTTAGCCAGTTTAGGTCAACTATGTACTTACAAGTGGTAATCACGGTTTGTTTGTATTACCTTCGTTCGTATTACCCTTGTCTTCCACATTTAAGGTTGAGAGATGAGCACTTGATTGATAACCATGAAGTGCAAGTTGCTTCAGCTGAAGTCCTGGTTCTTGTTTTTACACACCTGTCACCTCTAGTCAAAGATTCCCCAAGAGGATTTACACCTTATATCACAGATTTATTAAGCAAATGCAAGGTTCAAAAGTGTGTATTGCATTGTTTGCTTTCCACTGTTCATGCCATGACCTGGTTCAGTGGAGGAGCTGGGATTTCAGACAGCAAACATAGTAGTACCCAAGAAACACGTACATTCACAGAGGAAGTTCTCGAATATAACTGTCGTTCACGGAATCAAGCAAGTAATTTGCCTCACCAAGAAACTTATTTAGGTCGCGTTATTGATCTCACGTTGGCTCTCATCCGACTTGGAAGATTACCTTAGCTTCAGATCGTGCAGAAGGGGGAGGAATTAGAGATCCCCCAAGTGTTAGTATGAAATATTCTGGGTTGAGTTCTTCAAAATATCAGCCAGGTCAGCCCATCCCAGCACAGCCTATGTTTATGGAAGTTGTAACTGTGGCATTGAAGCAGCATCACTTACGTCATCTTCATGGACAATGGCTCCATCTTTTTACAGCTGCATTGCCTCACATGGGTCCATCTTTACCTAACAATGCGCTGCGTGTAACTTACCTAATATGCGAAGTATTAGAGTGTATGGCTCATCATTACCTTCCAGGGTCTTACTTTCCACAGGCCCCTCCAGACTATGTGTTAACATTACTGCAATCACTTACTACTGTTGTCCATTATTGCCTTCTGGATCCAGCACAGTCCAGCATTTGGGTCCTCCTACATCACTCAGTACTTCTCCTGCTTCCCCACAACAAGTCAATCTGCTGGTCGATCTTGTATAATCTGTTGCATGTATTTTCTCCAGTGGGCGAAATTGTTGATGCACCTGTCGAAAGCGGTCTAGATGCAGCAGCTTGTGCTCGCCACACAATTCTCTGCCATCTACCACGTATAATTTCGTCATTGCTTGCTCTTTGGACTGCCACTAAGGAAGATCAAGATTCCCCATTCATTCTAGGCAGTAGACGGGCTGTGAGACAAAATATTGTGGAGCTTCTGTCCCCCATATGTCATCATCAGACACCCCATCTTTTAGCAGCCATCAGTGTAGTCTGGCAGGTAAGATGTTTTGATTATAAGTTTATATGTAAAAGCCATTATTCTGTGAGAAAATGTTTTTGTTATATTTTAATCAAGAGTTGGGGACTAAAATTAGTCTTATTATCATTTAGGTACTTAGCTTTTTTTTCATTGATTTTTTTTTCATTGAAGCATGTATTTTATTAGTTTTAGAAAGTTGATCTGTCTTTTAGGATTTTTATAGTAGTTACATATACACATATAATCAAATAGCACCCATGAAAGTCCAAAGTACATTTCCTGCAGATATGCAATACATGCTGCTATGTCATTTTATTATGGAAAGAAATTATAATCTCAGAATTCAGTAACAGGGAATTTAGGTGAGATAGTTCTGGAAATGGTCTTAAAGCACAAATAGGCCAGGATATAATCAGGCTATTACAAGGTAAGTACTACAATAAGTATTTGATATACAGTATTTACATTTTCTGCTTCAAGATTTTGCAGCAAACCTTAACAGCATTTGTTCCGATACGTAATACAAACCATCGGTCCTTTAACAATAGGAAGTAGCTAGCGGCAGCTGGAACGGTCGTAAGCTTCGAACAAGGGGAGAACGGTAGTTAACTGCTTGTCCGATCGTCGCGCGGCGGTAAACAAATCACTTTTGCTTTCGGCCCTGTGGAGATAGGACGTGTTCGTCATCGCTCTGCCCGCTTTTGTCGTTTGCTTTGAGTATCAGCCCTCTTTTTCTGGTTTAATTGAGAGTATATGATTGTAAGTACTTATACATTTCTTTTTTCATTTGCAATATGAGTGATCAAGAAATGGAGATTTCGCCGCGCCCCCCAGTCGCCCGTAGAGTGTGTCCCGGGCTGGAGGGGCGTAGATGCGGCGGATTTAGATCATTCGTGGATGTGGATCCACATGAGGTTTGTACTCGTTGCCGGGGGCGAGAATGCTCCCGCAACGAGCCATGTATAACTTGTATGAATTGGTCCGAGGCGCAGTGGGTTCTGTACGAGGGCAGGAAGAGACTTAGGCCGCCAAAGAAGTCATCGGAAAGCTCTCCAGTGACTCCTTTGGTAACTGACACTTCGTCTTCTTTCCTGCCTCCCGGTCAGCCCCCACGTTTCGCGCCTTCCCCTGCGGGGGGGGTAGCGGAGTCCTTCTCCTCTCTCGATCCGTCGAGTGTGGAGGAGGGCGCCCGCTACCCGGACGTCCAGTTGTATTCGGGGTCTTCCGTCCGCTCTGGGTGGGGTTCTTCTCCCCCCAGGCGCGAGGAAACCCCTCTGACTAACCCGACTGTTGCTTCCGCAGATGTGCCACCAGCGAAGTACGACCTTGGACAGGTGTGGGAGTCGCTGGGACTGCAGGGAGTGCCAAGTATCCAGGGGTTGAATTTCAGCGGTTGGCGGGGTCGGCAGTGGTCACTCATGGTACGGTAACCACTACCACTACCACCATATCAACACCAGCATATGACATGCCGCCGCACTTGGTGTACACGCCGCATGTAATGACGGTGACGCTACGGCTGCGGTGCACAAACTATTACTGCCGTACCAAAGAGGACTGTGCCACCGCCACCTGGGTTCTTTGTGTTGCCAACCCCGGACTTCGCTGCCCTAATTAGTACCCCCCTAGCCACCTGCCGCCAGTGCCGAGAATGACGGTAGCTGCCGACAGGACGCCTGGCTCTCCTGTGGTTCCTGCCGTGCCTGCCGTACCTGTTGCTGTCCCTGCTGCTCCTTCCTTTTCAGATGCTGTACATGCTGTTCCTGCTGTTCCTGGACCTGTTCCTGTCGCTCCTGCTGTTAGTGGTGCTGCTACAGTCTCAGGTTCTTCCGGACAGGTGCAGTCGGGCCCTGTTGCTTCGGCAACTGCCCCGGCTCCCTCCTTGGATGGAAGACCTGACGTCTGTCCTGCGGAGCCTGGCGAAGAAGAAGAAGAAGAAGGAGGTGTTCCGTCGTCGTCGTCTTCTTCGTCGTTCTGCTGCCTCCTCTTTTCCCCCTTCGACTTCTAAGGCTTAACCCAGCCTAAGAAGAATAACAGGCCTTGCCTCCTCCCCCCCTAAGAAGACTCCTTCGGGATCTTCTAAGGGCCCGTCTCGCTCAGGCGAGTCGGGGAGCTCTTCTGCTGGTCCTCCTGTTCCTTCGGAACGGGGCCCGTCTCTTCCTCTGCAAAGAAGAAGACGACAGGGACCAGAGGTGTACCAGCCTCGGCTGGTACGTCCTCACCTGGTGTTAGCGGTCCTGCCGCTAAATCAGGTTCCGTCTCGGCCGCTTCTCGTTCGCGCGAGAAGTACCGAGTGGACACCCCCGCTCTTCCACGGGAGACCGTCCAGCCAAAGTTTTGACGCCCGAGCTCGCTCGCCGTCAAGACCGCGGCGCGGAGCAGAAGACTGGCGAGAGTCCCCGTGCACACGACTCTCGCCAGGCCAGTGGACGCTCTCGCAGCGACCAACTGGCTGCTCGGGTTGACGTGACGGTCGCTGACCAGCCACGGGTTGATGAGAGGAAGGGGTCCCCGCGGCCGTCGGTACCAGCCACGGCTGGTACCAGCGGCTGGTACCGAGCGGCTCGACCGCGCCGAGAGGACGCTGGCCGGTCTCGCCGCGACCAGACAGAAGAGCCTAAGCAGGTCACCTGAAACCGCCGTCCCTCCCATAGGGAACCGGGCGGAGTGGACGGTGACCCAGCAACAGCTCGCCTGACTCTAGAGATCAGCGTCAACGTTCTCAGCCGAGCCACTCGCACCCAGGCGAGCGGCAAGGCTAGGCCTGCTGCTCGATCGCCCCACCAAAGCGGGTTGACGACAATCAGCAGCATCCTCCACGCACGCTGGTCCTGCCAGCGAGCGAGGGGGGAGCGTCAGGTCTGCCTCTCCCCGTACCTTCAACCTCCTCGGGCTACACCGGAGGAGCGAGGTACCGAGGAGTGATCACGAGAGGTGCGCCGTTCGCGATCCCGCTATGACGCCGTATGGCTCAGGCACGGTTCTAGGACCGACCAGAACATACGCGCAAGTAGTTAGAGGTGACCGTCAGGGGTCTGCCGCTGTTCCTCCTCCTGAAGGAGGAGTATCACGGGATCTGTTCTTGCTGGAGGGACTGGACGGTCCTACTCCACAAGACGCAGTCATCGCCGCTACCACCGGCAGAGCCCACGTCCCGGCTCAGTCATTTTGGGGTCCTAAGAGGGAACCCAAAATGATGGTGGGGTTACCGCGATCAGAGCTTGCAGACTCAGTCCTGGATCAAGTTGAGAATCTCGTCTCAGGACGGGAGGATTCGCTGAAATCCGACGGTCTTCTAAGCTGCTTCCTCCTCCTCTACAGCGTCAGAGGCGATTTTACGTGCCTTCGGAAGACCCGATACTGCCGAAACAGGTTAACCCGGAGTTAGCGAGGCTGACTCCAGGTGTGTCCCTGCAGCAGCTCCTGTCAGAGAACCTCTGGTTCTCGCAGCAGGAGGCGCTTGCCCTGGAATCTACCGCTATGGCAGCATTCCGGCAGTCTCTGGCTGGATTTGTGGTCCCTCACAATATCCAAAGTAGTGGCGGCCGGCTCTGGAGTTCTGCTCTCGAAGACGACGCTTCTTTCAGGAGACTGTGCCAGTCTGGAGGAAGAGCGATCTCCTTACCTCGCCCATCAGACTGCTAACCTGTGGGCCAACTTGGTTCTTCGACGTGAGGACGCAGTCCTTACCTGCGAGTGACCAAGGGGGCCGGCGTGAGGCGGCACTCGGGGCTTCGCAATGGACCAATTAGGAGTTCCCCAGCTCTCTTTCCCGGAGAGATGGTGGACGCTGCGGTGGAAAGGCGGCGCACTGATGACAGTGACCGCTTAGTTCACCAGGCAGTCTCGAAGGTTACTGGGCAATCTCGAGCGACTGCGGCCAAGCCAAAGAGCTTGGCTAGCGCTTCCACGGCGGTGAAGACGGTTGCACCGTCCAAACCCCGTGTGAAGACTCCTGCTGTTTCGACGTCTGCTAAAGGAGGCCGTAACCAGCCCTCCTCCCAGCCCTCCTTTCCCCGAGGAGGTGGTGGGAAGAAGTCGAAACGAGGAGGGAAACGCTAGGGACGGCGTTCCCCCTCACCTGCTGCCGGAAGTGGGGGGTGCCTGGCGAGCCATTTGGGCCGGGCAACTTGGCAGCGCTACGGCGCCCGAGAACTGGATAGTAGACGTCCTTCGGGAGGGATATCTACTACCCTTCGAGTCTCGGCCCCCCTCATCTCCAAACCGGTCCACCTACAAACCTATGTCCGGGGATCATCAAAGGACAACGCTCTTCGACAGGAGATCAAGACCATGCTGGCGAAACGAGCTGTAGAAATCGTGGAGGACCAGTCACCGGGCTTTTACAGCCGCCTCTTCCTAGTGGAGAAGGCATCGGGGGGCTGTCGTCCGGTGATAGACCTCTCTCCCTGAACCGCTTCGTTCGCACGACGCGGTTCACGATGGAGTCGGCACGCTCGGTGCTCGACTCGATCAGGGGAACGATTTCATGCTTTCAGTGGACTTGAAGGACGCGTATTTTCAAAATACCCATCCATCAGTCCTCCAGAAAGTACCTCCGCTTCATCTTCGGCGGGACGGTGTACCAATTCAGGGCACTTTGTTTCGGTCTGTCAACCGCCCCACAGGTGTTCACGCGAGTGTTCACTCTGGTGTCAGCTTGGGCCCATTCGCACGGGATACGTCTCCTGAGGTATCTCGACGATTGGCTGGTCCTGGCGAGCTCCCGCTCGCAGTTGCTGCAGGACAGAGATCGACTCCTCAAGTTTTGTCGCGATCTGGGGATCGTGATAAACTACGAGAAGTCCGATCTCGAACCCAAGCAGAAGATGAAGTAACCTGGTATGCTGATAGACACGGTAGCAGGGCAGGTCTTTCCCGCAGACTTGCGTATCAGCAAATTCAGGGAGGCAGCCGGCCGGTTCTGTCTCGGCAGGAACAGGCAGCACAGCAATGGCAAGTCGTGATCGGCCATCTGTCGTCACTCGAGAAGTTAGTCCCTCACGGGCAGTCTTCAACCTGCGGTCTCTCCAGTGGGGAGGCTAAGGGAGAGTTGGTCTCAGGCCAAGGATCCTCCTTACTTTCCCGTGGCTCTCACGGACAAGGTGAGGCAGGACCTAGCCTGGTGGCTCGACGACAAGAAACCTCTTAAGAGGAGTGCCAATACGCACTCCCCCCCGGAGATGCTTCTGTTCTCAGACGCATCGACCGAGGGATGGGGCGCACACCTGGAGGAGTTGCTGACTGCAGGTGTGGGACCATCACGAAAAGCACCTTCATATCAATGTCCTGGAACTCAAGGCGGCGTTCAACGCTCTCCGAGAATTTCAGGACCGCTTGGTGGGACACTCGGTGGTGTTGATGTGCGACAACACCACAGTAGTGGCATATGTCAACAAGCAGGGGGGGCTAGTGTCTCTTCCGCTCCATCAGTTGACGGTGCAGGGTGCACGAGTGGGCCACGGCTCACTCGATAGAGCTGTCGGCATGCTACATTCCAGGCAAGAGGAATGTAGTAGCGGACAAGCTTCAGCCGTCGGGATCAGGTGATAGGGGGACCGAATGGTCTCTACACCAAGAAGTGGTGGCGAAAGGCTCTTCAACCTGTGGGGGGCGACCGGGTCGTTAGACCTGTTCGCCACCCGGCACAACAGAAAACTTCAGGTTTTCTTTTCAGCCGTGCCGGACCCATGGGCAGCTGCAGAGGACGCTCTCCAACACCCCTGGGACAACCTCTTCGCCTACGCCTTTCCTCCCTTCTGTCTGATTACGGAAAGTGATCAGTCGAGCACTGGTCACTCCCAATCTCAGAATGATCCTGGTGGCTCCCAAACGGCCTCAAGCCGTTTGGTATTCCGGACCTGCTGGCTCTTCTTGCGGACACACCGAGAGAGCTACCCAATTGGCACAACCTTCTAGCCCAGCCACACGTAGAACGGTACCACCTAGCAGTCCAGTCTTCAACTTCACGGCTGGCTGTTATCCACCATCTCTTGCGACGAGAGGCTTTTCTCGTAGCGCAGCAACAGAGATGGCTGGACACGTCCGACAGTCCTCTGCAGCTGTGTACCAGGGAAGTGGGCCGTCTTCTGTGGTTGGTGTCGTAGACAGGGTCTGTCTCCTCTCAGAGCCACTCTTCAGCAGGTAGCGGATTTCCTCTGTGTTTCTTCGCCGAGAGAAGCTCCTCTCAGTACCCACAGTTAAAGGATATAGAGCCGCCCTGGCCCTCGTCCTAAAACTGAGGGACTGGACATCTCGAACTCGTTCGAGATCTCCTTGCTAATGAGGAGCTTCGAAAGGTCTTGCCCACCCAGGGAACTCAGGCCCCCTGCGTGGGATGTGACTCTCGTCCTTAGGAGTTTGACTCGAAGACCCTTCGAGCCACTCTGAGAGTCGTCAAGACAGGGATCTGACCCTCAAGACCCTCTTCTTGCTGGCCCTGGCATCGGCGAAGAGAGTAGGGGAACTACATGGTCTTTCTTATGATGTTAAACACACCAGAGGCTGGGGATCTGTGACGCTCGATTTCGTCCCGAACTTCGTAGCCACGACTCAGAATCTGTCGATCCCATGACGACAGGTTTCGAGTCCTTTCACGATCCCCTCCCTTCTGGACTTCACCGATAACGATGCGGATGATATGCTGCTTTGTCCTGTGATGGCGCTACGGCGCAAATCTGAAGAGAACTCGACAACCTCAGGCCTGAGTGTCGACGCCTCTTCGTTAGCACTGGGGTTACCAGAAAAGAAGTTTTCCAAGAACAACGCTTTCTTTCTGGCTACGTGAGGTGATCAGGAGAGCGTACGAGGCCCTGATGGTAGCAACGACATCCGTACGCTCCGACCGAGAGCCCACGAAGTCAGAGGTATCGACCCTCCTTAGCGTTCGTAAGAAACTTTCTTCTCCGTGGCGCAGGTCCTGAAGGCAGGTGTCTGGGCCAACCAGACCACCTTCACGTCCTTCTACACCTTCGGGATATTGCCCACAAGTCCTTGGATACTTTTTCCTTGGGACCTGTGGTGGCTGCTCAACACGTTGTGTAAGCTTACCCAGCACCGAGCAGGCAGAACAGCAATCGATTCCTGGTATGACTGGGAGAATGAATTTGTGCGAAGGAAAAAATGAGAGTGTGACTGGCTTCTCTCTTCACCATCTTTCTCTATCCTACCTGTGGGCAGAGGGATACGGTCCGTTACCACGCTGGAAGGGAGTTCAGATGCAGGTAAGCTACTCGACCGCTCCATCCTATCCCTTTTAATTGGGATAGGAGTGTATATCCCACCACTTTCTCCTACAGGGGGAAGGAAGTGGATTGCCTACCCTGAGACAACCCGATGACTTTATCTTTGCTCATGTACAGGAAAAAGTTCTTACAATGCTGGTACGAAGATATACGCTTGCCTCTCTCTTTAGTACTCGGCCCAGAGGTCTGACCATTGATCCTGCGGTGCACACCCCGATCAATCGGACAGAGGCTTGGATCCCTCCCTCGCTCTTACGACCAGGGAGGCATTCCAGGGATGGACGAACACCAGTCTGTTCATCTAAAGACTCAGATTCCTCCCACCAAGAAGTGAGTCTTCTATTGTTAAAGGACCGATGGTTTCGTATTACGTATCGGAACAAATGACAATTTGTCGAAAATTGCATTTTTCCTAACTATACAAACCTTAGGTCCTTTACATATAGTCCCTCCTCATGGCCACCCTCACTCTGCGTACTTTGCATGGGCCAAAAGCAAAAGTGATTTGTTTACCGCCGCGCGACGATCGGACAAGCAGTTAACTACCGTTCTCCCCTTGTTCGAAGCTTACGACCGTTCCAGCTGCCGCTAGCTACTTCCTATTGTTAAAGGACCTCAGGTTTGTATAGTTAGGAAAAATGCAATTTTCGACAAATTGTCATTTTATGTAAAGCCAGTGGCATATCTAATATTATGATTATTTTCATGG
>NC_061098.1:22263849-22358686 GCF_015104395.2 Macrobrachium nipponense | reverse complement strand
CCATGAAAATAATCATAATATTAGATATGCCAATGGCTTTACATAAAATGCTGTTAAGGTTTGCTGCAAAATCTTGAAGCAGAAAATGTAAATACTGTATATCAAATACTTATTGTAGTACTTACCTTGTAATAGCCTGATTATATCCTGGCCTATTTGTGCTTTAAGACCATTTCCAGAACTATCTCACCTAAATTCCCTGTTACTGAATTCTGAGATTATAATTTCTTTCCATAATAAAATGACATAGCAGCATGTATTGCATATCTGCAGGAAATGTACTTTGGACTTTCATGGGTGCTATTTGATTATATGTGTATATGTAACTACTATAAAAATCCTAAAAGACAGATCAACTTTCTAAAACTAATAAAATACATGCTTCAATGAAAAAAAAATCAATGAAAAAAAAGCTAAGTACCCAAATGATAATAAGACTAATTTTAGTCCCCAACTCTGATTAAAATATAACAAAAACATTTTCTCACAGAATAATGGCTTTTACATATAAACTTATAATCAAAACATCTTACCTGCCAGACTACACAAAAAAAAAACCTGATGGCTGCTAAAAGAGGGGTGTCTGATGATGACATATGGGGGACAGAAGCTCCACAATATTTTGTCTCACAGCCCGTCTACTGCCTAGAATGAATGGGGAATCTTGATCTTCCTTAGTGGCAGTCCAAAGAGCAAGCAATGACGAAATTATACGTGGTAGATGGCAGAGAATTGTGTGGCGAGCACAAGCTGCTGCATCTAGACCGCTTTCGACAGGTGCATCAACAATTTCGCCCACTGGAGAAAATACATGCAACAGATTATACAAGATCTGACCAGCAGATTGACTTGTTGGGGAAGCAGGAGAAGTACTGAGTGATGTGGAGGACCCAAATGCTGGGGACTGTGCTGGATCCAGAAGGCAATAATGGACAACAGTAGTAAGTGATTGCAGTAATGTTAACACATAGTCTGGAGGGGCCTGTGGAAAGTAAGACCCTGGAAGGTAATGATGAGCCATACACTCTAATACTTCGCATATTAGGTAAGTTACACGCAGCGCATTGTTAGGTAAAGATGGACCCATGTGAGGCAATGCAGCTGTAAAAAGATGGAGCCATTTGTCCATGAAGATGACGTAAGTGATGCTGCTTCAATGCCACAGTTACAACTTCCATAAACATAGGCTGTGCTGGGATGGGCTGACCTGGCTGATATTTTGAAGAACTCAACCCAGAATATTTCATACTAACACTTGGGGGATCTCTAATTCCTCCCCCTTCTGCACGATCTGAAGCTAAGGTATCTTCAAGTCGGATGAGAGCCAACGTGAGATCAATAACGCGACCTAAATAAGTTTCTTGGTGAGGCAAATTACTTGCTTGATTCCGTGAACGACAGTTATATTCGAGAACTTCCTCTGTGAATGTACGTGTTTCTTGGGTACTACTATGTTTGCTGTCTGAAATCCCAGCTCCTCCACTGAACCAGGTCATGGCATGAACAGTGGAAAGCAAACAATGCAATACACACTTTTGAACCTTGCATTTGCTTAATAAATCTGTGATATAAGGTGTAAATCCTCTTGGGGAATCTTTGACTAGAGGTGACAGGTGTGTAAAAACAAGAACCAGGACTTCAGCTGAAGCAACTTGCACTTCATGGTTATCAATCAAGTGCTCATCTCTCAACCTTAAATGTGGAAGACAAGGGTAATACGAACGAAGGTAATACAAACAAACCGTGATTACCACTTGTAAGTACATAGTTGACCTAAACTGGCTAACCATCTCAGAAACATTTCCACCATCAAATCCATCACCAAACACAGATCGTCTGTGTCTTGCCAGTAAAATGATCAGTGGAGAACTTAACTGCAAGGTACTTATACTGGTGGAAGCAAGATTTAAAAGTGATAATTTTGGTTGAGCTTCTATGACATTACGAATCAGAGACAGCCCATTTAGGCAATGCCCACAGTCAACAACCTGTGTATAAAGAAGCATATGAGAATGGAAAGGGTGAGTAGTCAAATCTGAAGTAAACCCATCACTCACTGCAGAATGAGACATTGTATCAAGTTCACTAGACCAATCACTTTTCATTGCTTTTGTAGTTATTAAGAACACAGACTTCAAAATATCTTCCAAAATCTCCTGAGCTACTTGTACAGAAGTAAGGGTTTCTTCTTCATCTTCTGACACAGCATCATTAGGGATCTCAATCTGAGATTCTTCCTGAAGAGTTTTAGCAGGAAGATTTGATAATTCCCATTTTGTATCCTCACAGCATTGGAAAGGTTTGATGGTTTGCTCATTTTTGCTAAGTCATCCATATCAATCCAAGGATGCTGAGTAAAGGGATTAACCATGAGAGACATACAGGTATATATCTGAGGCTGTTCATGACTTGAGGGAGACTCAAACTCTGTTAAAGGAGCATGATGAGTTACCACTTTCTTACTGTCTTTTGATATTGATGAAAAGGCAAGAATGTGTTTGGCTGAGGAAGCAATTGACTTATCTTTAAAGTGTGAGCCTCTTCCTTCCTTGCTAACATGGTACATCACTTCGCCACCAACTGAGCTAATGGCATAAATTTGTGACTCCTCTAATATATTCTTATTACCCTGGTTAGGTTGGACCGAAGGTAACTTCTCAATATTTACATGCTGAACGCTCACTCTGCGTGTATGAGGATGAAGTAAACGTACAAGTACAGGATCCATAACTCTGGCAATATCACCTCTTTGCAGAGTGGTTGCTAACCATGAATGAGCCAAACTACGTTCTGGACCACTGTCCCCACGTAAACGTTCCACCATGAGAAACAGACATCTGGAAAAATGCAAAAATACATTCTCAACTAAAACATATTTTGAACATAAAGCCAACAAATTTATTTGATGTCAAACAATAAATTCAATAAGTGTTTGTTGAGATACATAGAGCAATAAAACAGTTGGCTGAGAAAGATTGTACATTTCACAGACCCTTAATGAAAATGACAAAAATCCCATTTCTCTATCATCTCTATGTCTAAATATGATACTATTTTCAACTTATATAACATGCTAGGAATACCTGAATGAAATACAATGGCATCTCAACTTAATAGTAGATGGGGGGGTTGGGCTACCATTAAGGACTTAAATCTGACATATAAAAAAGAATGACAGTTAGCCTACTTTATATTAGTACCCTAGAGTCAACTCAAAATGCTACAGTGTACCGCAATCCCACAAAGTCATTAATAGCCTGTCATAACTGGTATTCTGTAATTATCATAAAATTTTAAATAACTTTTATCATTCACTTTCAGAGATATATCAGCAAAATTAACTGCTATTAAACATACATGCAAATAAAATGCTGTGCTGTGGTTTAGTCTAACAAAAATATTATGATTACAGTAGATCTATTAACTTATGCTTACAAGATATGTAAAACACAAAAAACTGAATACAATATAAAAAAATTTAAAAATCTAAGTCTTTCTTTTAGCATATCTCCAGTCTTATGTCAGAAAAGAAGAGAAACCAAGCTCAACACCTTCCATAATGCCCCATTTCATTTTTAGCACATCTTACTAATGGGATCTCTGGCCAACATTTAAAAAGAGGGAAGTTAAAATTTTATAAAGTCTCAGCATTAAGGGCCCATCCATTAAGAATAAATTTCATTAGTAATGAACAACAAAAGGCAAAGCAAGAAATTTTTACCAATTGTTAGACAAACCGTGAACTTGACCAAATCTTTAGTCAAGATCAGATTGTGTGAGACTGAATACTGAAACAACATAACCTATTAAATTAGAACATAATACCCAAGGAAAAATACCTAAATCTCCATCATCTTGAACTTCCCCAAATACTATGGGTCATGGATAAAAATATCTCTTGAAATTGCAACATCAAGCTAAATTGAACACACAACTGCAAATGCAAGAACAGTCTGCTGGAAAAATTCATTTGTAGACAGAAAAGACAGATGGATGGAGATAAAAATAAAGAAATGATTACTACAAAGTTACCCACAGTGCAGATTTAACCAAAAGTATAATGAGATAACAAACTGCAAATTTCAGCTCAGGGTGACAATGTTAGGTTGCCGGAAAAAGAAATGCATGGAAAATAGATTCTACACAAGGAAGCCTAAAGAATCTAAATGGCTATGACAAAGTAGGATTAATCTGAATGACATGAGGGACTGAATGATAATAAGGAATGTACCCTGATATGAATTTATGATCACTTAACACAAAAACAGAACAGACTGGATTCCAGAAAGGGGGTTGGGAAACATGATTAACAAACACAATATTTACCAGCATCGAATCACAAAATCATTCTGCTTCTTGGTTAACCTACTCTTCAACATATCTTGGAAATAGGCTTTAGAAATTTTGTTTGAACACTTCATGTACTTATATCAAATACTGCAACCACAATCTCTTTTGTTATTTAACACATTCACAAGTACCCTTACACAACTGTAGGTTTGTTTCTCATTTAAGACCCATGCTACTACAAGCATTTTTTAAATATAATCTTACCTGTCAAAACTGGGCAATTTCCTGATACTCCTGAAGAGAGGTTTTTGGAGACCTGCCAAAGAGTCATCCATTTGTGCATTGATAAACAGTCATACTCTGCACGGATTCCTTCATGACTCCAAACAACGCTGGTCTGAGAAGATGAAAATAAAATTATTCAAATAAAAAAACTAAATTCTCTAAGAACATACGTATAGGCAAATAAAAACTACGAGAATGAATAAACTTTTTATTTCACAAAGAAACCAGCTCTTATGATAAAATTATAATAAATCATTGCCATATCTAAACTTTTAGGTGAAAGTCATAGCCATAGGACTTATTTACTCGATTACCAAGTTTGAAAATCTGTAGTCCTAAATACTCCAATAAATATATAACTTTGTTATCTACCCCTTCCTCAAATTAGCTATGGGTGCAATCTTTCCTGGTTCTAAGGAGCAGTTAGAAATAAAAGGCTTACGTTACAAAAACTAAGCTTGGGTACCTCCACATGAAAATACGCTTAGACACCTCCAGGTATTGTTTACATAATACTAGCCGCAGCAGAATGGTTCATGAGAGACAGCACCTAAGGCCACTGGAGAAACTTCCCTTGGAAGCAGGACATCACACCTTTCACGAGCAATGACAGAAGATCCTGTGAACGAGGGCTCAGGCTCATGGTCAAGCGATGAATCACATACATGCGGCCCTCGGTTAGCGGCAGGGGTTCCGTTCCTGGCCACCGACGCTAAGTTATTTTAAAGCCTACGGCTGCCACACACCTTTCAGAATACTATTCCAGTTAACAGTGCCCTAGACCAGTCAAACAGCGCCGTAATCCCGCAATGGCGCAATAAGTAAAATTATATTTATGCAGTATAGTACTATAGAATTTACTGTACAGTAGTACCATACAGTACACTATAGTATTATAAATACTGCAAAGTGAAAAAAAAGCCTAGCTTTAATCCTTTGGGTGTCTAGTGTATGTAAAGATATAATAAGGTTTTATACAGCGTACAGGTAGCTGTATTGTTCAAGTTACAATAATTCGTCTTACGATAATCCGATTTTATGAGAGACCAAATTACAGGAGCCTAACTTTATCCTATCTTCTAGTTACATAAGTTCAAAAACAGCAAAAGAGAATGATGAAAGTATGGTTTTAACACTATACTCATTGCGTAAACGTGTACAGCCATGGAACAACCGAACGAGAAACAATTTTTTTTCTAAGTACAACCAAATTGGATACCAAAATCCGTTTGAGTTGTATTTCAATCATCGTACTATAGTACACTATTACCGTAGTTGTTATAAATGACGTTAAGTAGAATAAGACTGAGATATCTTAATGTAATAACTTATTCACTATAGATCAAAGATCAATTGGGAAATACTGTTAATTTAAACCTAGTTAGAGCTGAAGCTGAGAAAACTGTTCAAGCTGCTAATGACTATTATCGTGCATCGGCAACAAGGATAAAACTCCAGTAAACGTATGCAATCAAACACAACCGTAGATAAAATTGAGATAAAATCATTTTAATCAAAACTACTGTGCTTGAAAGAACCCATTTTACTGTTGGTTTCACGCCGATATAAGATAAATAACGTAAAGTTCGTATAACGATGATATAAAAGAAAATTGCGAATGGAATCATGTAATTTTTTACTCAGTAAACATGTCGCCAACGTAATCTGTTAACAGAGAAAAAAAAATTAGTTCACAGTCACAAACGAGACATATTCAAGTCATATTTCCACCTAAAAAACACGTCGTATAAGGAAAAATAACCTTGTCTCATGTAAGTCAAGTATCTAGATATTCGTTTATGCTAGCTAAAGGCAAGAAAATTCGCTCAGAATTGCGTTAAATATGGTGAAACAAACTCATATTCGCCATCAGCTGATTTCCAAACCAAAAACATTAGCCGCTCCATGGAATACTGGCTTAAATTTACCGTAGTATTTTATAATACAATAAAATGAAAATACATAGTACAATATTTTACTGGATACAGTGAAGTAATGTAGTATAACTTTTAAATATTTATGGAAAAGATGCATATTAACTTTTCTTCTGTGCTTATCTTAATTTTCGTCACTACGTAGCAGCGGCATCTGGAGCTCATACAGTTGTACCTCAATTTTGTACCTCAATTTTTTGCCCAAGTAACAAAGCAAAAAACTGACCGAGTTGCAGTTATATTTTGTACTTCTATCCCATGGAAAAAACAAACAAATTGCCAGTGTTGCCCAAAATTAAATGTAAAAACCAAAGAGTCTTGTCTTTTAAAATCAATTTATGCAACAATTGTAAATATAATTTGTTATAAAAACATGATTCATTAATATAAAAATTCTATTATTCGGGCGCGACTGAACAACCTATTGTCTTCATCATGTGAAGGGATGTTACAAAGACTTCAAATGGACATGCGTATTACCACTGTATCATATTTTATGTACAAAAATAAAAAAAATGTCCTGTAATACATTTTTCATACACATTTTAAACAAATGCATGAAAACTAACAAAAACCCGAAGTTTCATTATAACAAAAAGCTGAAGTTTCATTAACAAAATGAGTTATAATTAGCTCCCAAAAATTACTAAAATATAACCACATGAAGTCTTTGTAAACGCATTTTTCAGAACAGCGGCGGACAAGAACGAACATGAAAAAAACATCCTCTGATAATGTGGAGTGCAGTTATAAAAGTTACTTTATTTGTATCATATTTATATACAAAAATAAAAATACCCAATACGTAATACACTTTCATACACATTTTAAACATAAAAGCATGAACATTTATAAAATCGACACATCGATCACTAAATTTGCATTTTTTAACTCAATATTTTCCGAAAAGCGGCAGGCGGCGGCTCACAAGAACGAACATATAAAAATCCTCTTTGATAACGTGAAGTTTTAAAAGCTGCCTTTGTTCATATTTCAGTGCAGAAATAAAAATACCCTGTACGTAATATACATTTTCATACAGATTTTAAACAAAAAAGCATTTATAAAATCGACACATCGATCACTAAATTTGCATTTTTTTCCAATATTTTTCGGAAAAGAGCGGCAGGCGGCGGCTCAAGAACAAACATGTAAAAATCCTCTTTGATAACGTGAAGTTTTAAAAGCTGCCTTTGTATCATATTTCAGTGCATAAATCAAAAATACCTATACGTAATCCATTTTCATACACATTTTAAACATAAAAGCTATGAACATCGACACATCAATCGCTAAATTTGCACTGTTTTAACTCAATATTTTGTTTCCGAAGAGCAGTAGGCAGCGGCTCACAAGAACAGACATAAAAAAAACATCCTATTTGATAATGTGAAGGGCAGTTTCAAAAGCCGACTTTGTATCATATTTCTGTGCAGAAATAAAAATACCCTATACTAAATATTTTCATACACATTTTAAACATAAAACCATGAACATTAAAAATGACACATCCATAGCTAAATTTGCACTTATTTAACTCGATATTTTCGGCATAGAACAGCGTCAGTTATTACATATACCTATGTAATAACTCTCAATAATACTTTTTAATATCATTTGCATAACCTTTATGATCTGAACGGTATTTCTACAAATGTATGTACTCATAGACATAACGGCGCTAGCGGCGCTGTTAACTTTATATACGTGCCATAAAAATACCTTATTTTTTTTAATGAATATTTTTGACGACAGCCGTAAAACCGATTCGCCGCTAAGCGATTGCGTCGTTAACCGCAAGCCGCCTGTACATGGCCTTGAGCCGAACCATGTACACAATTGTGTGACGAACCATGTACATGGCTGTGTGACAAATCACGCTCACAGTCGTGAAATAGAGAACGATGCATGAGAGAACGTCTTGGAGAAGGAGATCAGCCATGACGAAATAATCAAGGTCCCCAACTCTGGAAGGTGAATGAAACAAGTGGGAACTCCTTGGGGAATGAGAGCAAGAAAGCCTAGGCTTCTTGGACATAGGAGAAAGGCTGGGGGCCCATCATGCAGAGGCAAAGAAGCTCTACTAGGCTGAGAAACTCATCCACAGACCCAAACCACCTCACGTCTGCAACTGTCAACAGCCTCACGACCCTCATTACAAATACATTCGTTAGGAGCAGAACAGGAGGAGAAGCAACAGCCTCTGGGAGAGGAGAACTCCTAGAAGGTGCAGGGTCAGCGACCTGAGTTATTATGCACCTTCAACCTCTTGACTGGTTTAGCTTAATCATCATTATGGGCAAACTCAAACAGGCTGAGGTGACAAAGAATCAGTTTGAAGACTTTGAGGAGAGTGAAGGCCATCATGAACTAGAACGCATCCACATACGAGTAGAGGCGAGGCATGTCCGTGCTGGGAAGATGGCGAAACAGCCCTCTCACTCCCAAAAGATGACGCAACAAAGTCTGAATCTCCAACGTCTGACCTGAGAACAAGGGGGAGGAGAAGAAGGCAATGGAGGAGGGGAAGGAGCTCTATGCCTACGACGCTTCTTGCTAGAAAGTACAGGATACCTCTTGTGAAATACAGAGTCCGGCTTATCAACCATCGCTTGAAGGAATGTCTCTGATGGTTTAGCAGCCGACTGCAATGAAATCATAGATGAAACTGGGAATGACATCACAGCAACAGGCGGTGGGAGAGACGACACCACAGCCGACATTATAGGGAGAGAGTATGCTGGGAGTGAGGTCACAGCATCAGAATGGCGGTGTGAGTTGATGGCCTCATTAGTGGCGATATAACCGACGACCCAGGAAGCATCATAGTTGTCGATGGCATTCCACTAGGGAGCAGCACACGAGAACCAAAGTTGTGGAGACCCGGAGGAAGGGGGACTGCTAGGGGGACCAGAAGAGGATGGCGAGCAAACATGAAATGCAACAATAGGCCATCCAAGGAGGGAGAACCCCATATGCCTAGGGAGGCCCAAACAGCTGCCATCTTGTGCAATTCTGTATCTGAAACAAAGAAAGAAGATGGAGTAGCCTCCTCCCTCCCAGGAGGGAGATTACCTCCCATGAGGTGGAGGGGCCACGTTATACACAAAATCATCTTGTGCAAATCCCATTACTTCCAAAGACAAATCAATGGAAGAAAAGGAAGGAGAGAGAACGTCAAAAGTAGGAAAGGGAAAGTTTCTGGAAGAAGGGGACGCAAGACACCTTCCCAAGAAGGACAAGTAGATACTCTATGGTGCTACCTTTTCTTTTAGAAAGCCTTCCACTGCGACCACAGGCCAGGAACAACATTCCGGGCAAGGTTAGTGATAATACTAAACTTGGAAATGGCACAACTGCAAGTGATTGGGGATCAGTAATGGAAGATGCCAAAAACCTTGAACATGGAAATCCTGAAACATCTAGACACATGCTTTGACAGGGCCTAGAACATGATAAAAGGGAAGCAGGCACACACACACACTGAAAGCAAGGCACAAATAAAGCACCGACTAACAAAGAAACCGGTTTGGGAAGGAGAGCAAAGAAGCGAGTACAACTCTCCAAGGCGGTCAAAGAAAGAGTGATGCGTCACGAGGTTCCAAGCCCAGTCAGTGACCAGCTTCCACCTCGTATATGCACGAGTTGCCAGAATGCCACAAGATTCTGTGCTTTACAATCTTTGATTGTTTTAGCCAGTTTCCAGCTGGCACTAGAAGATATCCTATTGTTAAGACCAAGGTTTGTTCAGCATATGAAACAAAAATAAATGTCTTAGTTATGGTAACTGATGTCGGCAAATAGCTGTTTCTCGATTCAACTGTTTCTGTTTATGTCAGTACTTGCTGTTGTTTATGCCAGTGTCTTGCATGCAGTACAAAGTGGTTGTTAATTATAAGAAATAGTAATGAATTCTTAGATAAGTCACCACAAGTTTGCTAAGTCTGATCTAATGTATGAAGATTTGCACTGAACATAATGAATGCCTCTAGGCCTATTTGTTAGTTAAACATTAACTCAGATATAATATGCATCATCAATGGTATTTACCGAAACCGAGACAGGCATAAAGAGCCTAGCATGGTGTAACCTACTAAAAATACACCTTGCATTATACATGATGTATATAAGATGAAAATCACCTTTTTGGGCAAAATTTAATGATTGCATGATACACAAGATCGGATGATACAAAAATACATACATATACTTATGCACAATTACAGTTCTTTTGTATGCAATACATTTTAGTTTCACAGAATGTTTTCATTGGAAATAGATAGTGCTTGTGTATTTACAGATCAAGCTTATGTTCTGAAATCTGAAAAAATGTTTCATGAAAGACCTCAAGTAAATAAAATGGACACAATATCTGAGCCACTGCCATGGTGTATTTGACAGGTCTGGGGTTCTGAGAAGGCAAAATGAAACTTGAAGATAAGGAACCAAAGAATCCTAAATTACATCAATCCACCAACAATGCTACAATAATATGTTGCTTCCAAGAATTAACAAGAAAAAATTCAGTACTTTGTACCTTTTCTCCTGCTTTATCTGAGGGTACTGTGGCTGTTAACTTAGTGAGCATCTGTCGTTCAACAATGGAAATGGGTGGCTGCGGAGGTGCTGAAGTAAGAGTTGCACTGTCACAACTCGGTAATGTGAGGTTATGTAATTGCAACAGCAGTTCCGTACTTGAGACATGGAGTTGAGAACTGGAAGAGTCTAAATAATCCCAGAGCTGCAAAGCCACATGCTACGAGAAAATAAATAAAAAATAAACTTACACAATTTCACTGAAATCATAAGCAAAATATTGAAGATACAGGTATGCCCCCTACTTTCCTGCACTGTTGGTTCTAAAACCTAGCTGGCTTTATGATTTATATACTGGACCATGAGTCATGTAATAGTGTTTCAACAACACAAATCTGACCTGGTAATTTTACACCTAATTATATATTTGATTTGCTAAATATACATATCCTGTGTCCCTAAAAGACAGTAGATATATAATAAACTTGAATCAAAATATATAAATGGAAATTAATTTTAAAAATTCAATAGACACAAGAATATTATGGAATTGAAACTTGTCTGCTGATCTGTTCCAATGTTAACAGGGTCTTGTCAAGAGTAATGAGGTGCTACATTATATAATCTCTGAGTTTTACACTGAAAAATCTGGCCTGGAGACAGAAGAGAAAGTTTAAGAGAGTAGTATATAAAAACAAACCTAACAGTTTGGAATAATACAGACAGCACCCTTCTTACACAAGTTATATTCCAGAGGGCTCTTTGTATGTTGAATTTGTAAGTTGGTTACTGTACTCTTCACGTCTACTTAAGTACAGTTTAATATAAAGTCAATACAACACTATGTTTTTTCATCCTAAAACACAATTCACTTTACTACTACATACAGTACACACTGCATTTTACAGAATAGGCATGCTGAAAAAAATCTGAAGGTATGGATGTCTAAGGGGAGTTCTCTGAACACAATTTTAATTTGTGATCTGGTTTTTTTGTATCTCTGAATGTACGTTGAATGTTCATAAGTAGGATGTCTGTATATGGATACTGTAATGCTGTTTGCTGTCAATCACCCAAGTTTTACAAATCTTGCTTACAAAAATAACTCAAAATATCATAGGGAGATTGGACTCAAAACAAATTTAAAAAGCAGAGATCAGAGTATCCACAAAGGAAAGAAACAACATTAGATGCAGAAAATATGAATGAGGTTGAATCTTTCAAATATTTAGGCACAATGCTATCCAATACAGGTTATCTTAACTAGTATCTTATGAGGCAAATCAAACAACACAGATGTTGATAAAGATTTAGAAATAAGAAAAGCTTGAAATTGCATAAGAAAGTTAAGATTTGATACAATTGGTATTGCTATACAGACATACAGACATGAATCATGATTTGCCAATGAACAATTTAAAATAAGTATAAGAAAAAAACTGGGAACCAGGCGGCAAAACAGTTAGAAATGACACCAAATGAAAAATTAAGGAAGTTATACCTTCACATAACCCTTGGTAAAAGATTACTGCCAGTATCAGCTGGTTCCTGTGGACACCAGTTTTAAAATAATTTTATATTTAAGCTACAATTTTGCTTTTTGTTTTCATTTTGTTTACAAATATAAGAATTCATAAACTCAATGGCATCAATGGAGAGGTGTTATTAACATGTTTTCTATTATACCTAAGTTGCTTTTCTTTTGGCTTTTCTCTTGCAAAATGCAGAATTATTTTTTGTTTTAAAAATTTCCTGCTGTCCTGTGTTTTTTTCTGCCATACTGTAGCTACATAGGATCTTAATAAACATGAACTCCTCCTTAAATGCATAAAAATTTTTTAAAATTATATTTCCTTCTGAAATTGGGGAAGGGGGTCTTAAAAGCTCAGAGGTTTTCAATAACAGCACTTTACCCAGAAATAGATGAGGAAATTTGGACACTGAAACAACAATAAAAGAGTTCCTTATATTAAGGGAAATTAACCAAAGAGGAAGGAAAAATTTAGTTGATGACTACTGTGGCTAACACTGTACCATTCCAGATAGTGCAGCAGAAGTAAAGTAATAAATACCCTTCAATTATCAGGATTAATAGAGCCAGGGGCCCACCAGATAATGGCAAGTAAAAGAACTACATGTGTTCAAGGGCAACTCAGTACCCTTCCTCACCTAACCTTGTCAATACTGCATACCTGTAACCACTCAATATGCTTATCAAAAACAACCAATCACACTTTAAACAGAACACTTTATGCAAAAGGCAATCATCTATCTCTTTTCCCTATAACTGTAACAAAAATGTAATTCATCCTTTTTCACTCTCTTGGAAATGACACAGTCCAGTAGGTAGGTACCCTACCTGCATTTACCCACAGCCTACCATGGTTTCATGGACATTAATGTACTCTTATAAAGTTATACAGCAACTTTCTTATCAGTTGTTACCATATTGTATTACTATACATGCGACACAAAATATTTATGTGTGAACTACTGACCTAGGCTAGGTGTTACACTTGCAGTATTCACTCGCATCAAGTCAAATAGCCTATTACAGATTTATTTAAGATAAAGGTAATGGTCATGAACCTGATAACTTACTTACTGAATCCATTTATACTATATTATGATGATGTTATATCAACATCATCAGATATACTATAAAAAAACAATCATCCACTACTGTTATTGAAATTAATGTTTACATTTGCAGAATCAGCTGATTGAGCCTACTAACTAAAGAATCAGGAGCATAATTTTTAGTTCATGAAAGAAAACAAATAAGTTACCAGAATTATTTTTTATTTTCATTTTTTGTGCATAAATGTAAAATAGTTATACAAAGGTACATTTACATACTTTATGTTAAAATAAAATCCCTCAAAATTGCAAATCAGCATCTCCTGACTTGTATATGTTTGTTTATGTCATACTCGATGTTGTATCAGCCATCTCCTGATTTGTTTGTTTATGTCATACTCGATGTTGTTCATGTAAGTTCTGTGGTAAGCGGTTGTTATTTATAAGAGATGGTTATGAACTGTTACATAAACTATAAGTTTAGTAATCTTGTTTCAAGGCCTAGCCTAGTACAATCTACCAAAAATTAAATTCATTTGTTAAGTATAGACAATCATGGAAACACTGTTTGTATAAAACACTAACTCACTCAACTAAACTCCACTCACTCACTCACTCACTCGTTCTCATTCATTACAAGTTACAGTACTGTAGTTTACATATTATTTCAGAAGATACAAAATCAGCCATATTATAAACAATAGTACATATCGAATGGCAAGAAAAGGGGGTGTCTCATGACAAGGAATAATAAGTCAATCAAAAACATAAAAAAAAAGGCTTCCTCACCTTGTATACTGTTGTATGATGTAAAAGGATATGAGTATGAGATGGAAGTAATAATGGTGTGATATTTACTGCTACCACCACCTACTTCATTGTCACACCCTGACCCATATTCATTCTGCCAGACAGAGAGGTCTGACTGAGAGAGCATCACCAGTTCAAGAAGAGTTGAAACAAATTGAAGCTATTGTGAACTGCGAAGAGGCTGATTTCCACATATAACACAAGCTAACAATCCAACAAACCAGTGAGGAAGTTGCTCTGATGGTCTATTTAAGACTGATCCAGGAGTTGTAGGAAGAGATGACAAATCAACAAGGACTTTGCAAGAGGCTTTAAAAACTTCAAGGTGTTCACCAAGATCCTGTTTCAGTTGAAGTACTAATGACAAATCAACAGACTCTCCCTTACCCTCTGAAGGTACTGAAAGTGAAGAGTGAGACGAAAGAGAACTAGGGATCGTGAAGGCGTCAAACAATGAAGCCTCTTCTTAATGCGCAGTTTTACTGGCGATGCATTTTCTCTGAGGAGTTTTTTGTTTCACAACAATGTAAACATTCATCTAGCAACTGCTTTAATTCAGATTGCGAATCAACTCCTAGAATCTCTGAATGATAAAGAGAGTTTTCAAAGTCACAAAAGAGAAGAATCATCGCTAAGAACTTTATTCTGAATAAAACGTAAAAACTTTTCAAACTCTCTTACATAGCCATGTATAATGGTGAATATCCCTGATGGTTGGGACTCTGAGGGGCACTTTCATATTCATCCTACTTGCCTCATGCAAAAACAGATAGGTATTATCTCCTTTTGGATGTTTTGGAGTTGAATCTCCTTCTTCTACTCCAGAATCTGAAGGAACCTCACTTACTCTGATGTTCCTTTTCTTTTACATAAATCCAAATTATCAAGATCAAATATATCTTCTACTGGATTTATTTCACTTAGCAGCATATTTTCCTTTGGAGTTTCATTCTTGGTGGTATTTTGTATTAGGCAGACTCTTATCACTTTCAGTAGAACTAACAAAGGAATCCCCTTAGACCTTAAATTAAACTGATATAAATGAGGTTTCAGCTTCTGTATCAGTTACTGAATCATTGTTCTTTTTTTCTTCTCTCATTTAAAACAGACTCAAAATCGTTCTCCTCTCTATTATTTATATCTTCCTCATTAGCCTCTATACCTATCTGAACAATCCCATTCTCACTTGGAGGGCTTTCTCTCGCTCGAGATTCAGGGACTATTGGAGGACGAGTTAGAGATGAACCTTGTGACACAGCATGGAGCTGAAGGGAAGTAAATGTATATACTGGCACGAGAATCTGGACGAGATGCTGCAATGGCTGGAGGAAGCGTAACAGAAGGTATGAGTTTCAGCAGAATAGCTTTTAAAACAAAGAGACAGTCCCACAAAGAGTTCATTAGATGTTAGAATGACTAAATAGTCTGTAAGGAGGGAGGTTTATGGTATTCAAGACCTCAGGCAACCTAGATGCCTGTGTTGTTGCCTGAGTGTCTAAAGGGAGAGAAGTCAACAGATGCTGCAGTAAAGTGCAAATTTCTATCACTGTCATGCAAGAACTTCCCACTTCTTGTACTCCTGATGACTGGTCTTCACTATTAGCATGTGTAGTCTCATGTGACTCACAAGCATTGGCGTAACAATCCAGTGAGATAAATCCATGGGTAAGATGGCTGCAAAGCACTAAATAGAAGTGTAGCAGTCTTAGTTACTTCATGTAAACCTTTGTTACCCTCAACTGTATTCTTATCTGGGGAACAAGGAGGTACTAAGGATGCTTGTCTATCTGTAGTACTCTGTTGTCTACAGCGGGACTCAACTAAAACTTTAGGCTCTTGAAGTGCTTGGCAGGTGTGATATAAGCATCTGGAATGAAAAATTAAAAGAAAATTTCTGTTCTACTAAACCAATTTTCACTACATGACAAAAATCTTGTCCATACATTTTTTTTTTATAAAACAACAATAAAATTTTTGTGTTTATCTCATATATTTTCAATATCCTAAACACTTCAGCAAAAGAAAGAACTTACCTTAGCAAATCTAAGAAAATATCATCCAATATGAATGGACCAATTTTCTGGCTTATCTAAAAGGGACACTATAAGCCTATAAGGCCTCAAATCTGGTGGATTAGTACCTTGGCTGGCTTTCAAACAACTTTTCACACCTTCCACAAGAAGAGGACGCGAGAATATTTCAAAGTATGCATTAATATCTGATCCATCTTCAGTGTTTGTGTCACTCATATTGCTAGCAAGGCGTTTCACTACAGGGTGTTCAGAGGATAACAATGAGAAGTTGATTTCAGATCCTAACAGCCAGGCATAAAGACGTCTGCATAAAGAAAAAGAGAATGTGATCAGTATGGATATTAATAAAGTATTAATTGAAAATCATTATGTAATCAAACATTATGAAAGTCAATATTATTTTTACAAAATTCGTTATGCTACTTTAAAACAGACTTAAGACATCCATATAATGAAGGTAGATGGATTAGACATAGCTGATTTTACACATTTTTTCTTTTTCAACATTTAACAAACATGGAGGGACCATAAAGCTCACGAGCATGTTTCCCATACATCTGTTACTTAAGTAACAGAAAAGGCAATTACACTTTATCATATAACATCCAGCCACTTTATCATCAACTTCAGCTGTTAACATGATATCTATTATTTTTTCAAAATTTATTTAATTTTTATATCAAATATAAAAATCTTTTTAATCAGTTTCTATTTTTCATAACTAACAGACCTGAGGTCTTAAACATTAGGATAAAATCTTCTAGCATCAGCTGGAAAAACATATAACTTAACAAAATTGCGTATGCAAGGGACTATGGCATCTGAGCTTGGCCACGAGTTAGGTGGGACCACCCACATACCCCTTGGCAACCCTTGACCACACCAGTTACTCTTTTACTGCCTTTAAGAGGGTAACAAAGCATAAATACAAAAAAGTTTTCCTTCGAGCATTTAGTTAAACGGTCTAATGACCCCTCCCACTCATGATGAACCACAGTTCATGTGCCTACTGTTCTCAGTTTTGATTTTGTTCACATGAGTGAGGAGGTTGTGGGGGGGAAGGGATGATTAATCACAATAGAGCAGTAAGTACTTAAAAAATAAATGCTGCAATAAAAAAACATGATTTATAATACAGTTTAATTATAATACAGTTTTAATTATACTTACCCAGTGTAATTATATAGCTAAAAGTTTATACAATTGGCAAATAGAACTTTGAAATTCATGAGTTATGCTATTTCTAGCTGCTACCTGATGAGCCCAGCCCATTTTTGGAGCTAGATAGGAACAACTAGCAAACATGCATCAACTTATTTATGCCTAGGTTTTCATGCGAGGGGAGGAGGGAGGCTCCGATCATATAATCACTGGGTAAGTATAGTAATTAAATTATAAAAATGTCACTTTTAATTAAGTGACTTACCCAGTAATTATATAGCTGATTCCCACATTGATAGGAGGTGGGATATATGAACACACCTATTCCAACATATTAGTAAACATAATGAATTGAACATAGATAAGACTGCTAAGATTACAATAATGCCTGTTGTTCCTTACCTGATAAACAAGCTGCCTTCAGAAAGGATCCTGACTCTAAATGGATGCTACACTTATTCTCATGGTGATGCAGCAATAAAGCCTGAGGGTTGCCTACTATTATAGTGGGTGCCTTGTGGCAAGGATGATTCCGATCGCTGACAAGGACAAGTTGCCCCAGCCCAGGGCGCAGTACATAACAATAATACAACAGAACAAATTAACATCCCCTAACACTGACAAAATTAAAAAATACAACCAAAAATAACTGGAGGTACTCCTGTACATAGTAACTCCACTCCCATTAAAGTCCAACACCACAATTCAATGCAAAAAAAGGAAAGAAGGAATCCTTCCTATACTTCCTTTCCCAACACCACGCCAGCCACCAAAAAAGGACTCAAAGTACTGCAATTATCATAGACAGTTTTGACTTCCTTGAGATAATGTGATGCAAAGACCATCTTACACCTCAAGAAGGTCATTTGCAAAATTGCAGAAAGACAAATTACGTCTAAAGCCATGGAAATGGCTACGGGTCTTATTTAATGAGCTTTCACTTTGCACAATAGGAAATCATCCTCTCCCAGAGAAGAATGAGCTTCTGATATTAAATCCTTAAGGAAGAATGCCAGGGCATTCTTTGATAACAGATGTGTGGGGTTCCAAACAGAATACCGATGGGGCCCATATCTTTGCTGTCCTGTGAAGGTAAAACTTTACAGCTCTCACGGGACATAAAACTCTCTCTTGGTCACTTGGACCTAAAATTTCTGACAAGCTCTTAATCATGAAAGAGCGGGGCCAAGGATTAGAGATTGACTCGTTTTGCTGAGAAGCCTACAGAAAACGAGCATACTACTGCATTCCCTCCTGAAAAACTCACCTTTTTTGTCTAAAGCATGGATTTCATTAATACTTTTAGCGGTAGCTAATGTTATTAGGAAAAAGGTTTTCCTAGTAAGGTCTCTTAGAGAGATAGTATCTAATGGTTCAAAACATGAGCCTGATAAACCATTTTAAAACAATATCTAAATTCCAGGGAACTAATACCACTTCCTTTTGTCTGGTTGTATCAAAGGATTTAATTAAGTCTGACAAATCCTGGTTGGAGGATAAATCTATTCCTCGGTGTCAAAAAACTGAACTCATGGCTCTATAACCTTAGATAGTGGATGTGGCCAAACCTTTCACATTCTTCGATGTGGCCAAACCTTTCACCATTCTTCAAAAATAGCAGAAAGTTTGCTATCTCATTTACAATTGTCTGAAATGACAATACCCTGTTTCCTTTGAACCATGTTCTAAATGTGGTCCACTTAGCTTGATATACTCTTTCTGAGGAACTTTGTCTGCAATTGGCAATAGCTTGCACAGCTGATTTTTTGAAAATCCTTTCTTGTGCAGGAGCTTCCTGATAGTAAGAACCCAGTCAGGGTCCAGAGAAGACAACCCTTGATGGAATCACCAGGGGATGAAAGGGGCGGAGCTTGACCAATGAACGTCATCGTCTCCCAACAGGAACTGTTTAGAAGGATCTAGACGAAAAGTTACATCATAATACGCGGCGTTTCTAGCGACATGCGCATACTAGAGTTCTACGCACAACCGGAACCCCTGCAGTAGTGCTCAAACAATCATGAGAACAGACGCCTCCAACGCGTGCGCAAATGCCTCCTTGCTGCAGACCTACTCGAAGAAGATATATTTTCCTTTCCTTTAATATATGTTACTTTGCTATAGAGCGATTGCCATGACACTCATCACCTAGCCACTAGAAATAGCGCGCAACTCACAAATTTTCAAAATTCTAGCTGCTGACTATAGAAAACTTTTAACTATATAATACTTAATTAAAATTTCTATTTTTTAAAGTGAATCTTATCTCTATGATAATAGCCAATACCAGCATTGCAAATAGAGATGGGTAAGTACACGAGAACTTAAAATTAATTCCCTCAGAAAAATATTATTTTTGGAATGACAGGCAACTTACTTAATGATTAGAATCCAGCTATTGGTACTGCTGGCAGTTGAGGACTAATTCATTAGGCCACAGACCTCTTAAAAAATCAGTGGAGGTTCCTTGCAAGATGACCGTGAGATAAAGGGCCTGTGCAAATAGGCCAGCAAAAGAATGAAGGCCCTTGCCTAACCCAATACTCGGCACCTTCACATACCCCAAAACTTGACAAATTCCTAAGTAGATATGGAAACTACAGCAGAACTACCTTAATCATTCAGGATATAAGTTTCCAAATGAAAAGCATGGTGAAAAGCTCTGCAATATTTAAATTGAATTTCTATATCCTGCCACAGTGTGAGGCAAATACCAAGTTATATCTTCATTGTGCTGTATTTACAATCTTCTCCAGAGCCTGATTTTTAAAGAAAATAAAAGTTACTGCAGCTCTAATGCCATAGAACTTGCCCTTCAAAAGGGGCAAAAAGGAAATGGTCATGACTGGCATGCACTTCCCTATGGTCCACAGGGACTTGAAATTCACGCTTCCAAAGAATATGATTTTCAGTTGGAAGAAGTAAGAGGAGGTAAAAGAAAATACAGAAAGAAGAGATCTCATTAATTAAAAAAGAAAAAAAGAAAATATATTAAAAAATATATCAAAATGTATTAAAATTGACAAATTTTCAAAGACAATTTGTATTTTTCATAGCTACAAACCTGAGGTCTTAACAATAGGATAATTTCTAGCGCCTAGCTGGATCTGTTTATAAAGCAGATGAAAGCAAGGAATCTTGTGATATCTGGCAACGCATGCGTAGCTTGGGTTAGGATTGGTCCAGGACAACGCCGCTACACCAGTCTTTCCCAACTCAGGATGACTTAACAAACAGAGGGGCGGCTAGAGGTGGGCAGTATAACGTTAAGACCTCAGGTTTGTAGCTATGAAAAATACAAATTGTCTTAGAAAATTTGTCATTTGTTCATACGCAAACAAACCTTCAGTCTTAACAATAGGATAGACTCATACTTGGAGGGAGGTACAAGACATCCTAGACCATCTGGGGCCGGGCCTCACCCACCAGTCCAGCTCTCAAAAGAAATAGTTCTTAGAGAGGGACTGAAGCCGGTTGAGAAGCTAGATAAATTGATATCTAACCACTCAGAACCTGAGTGACATAAAATGATATATGGGATAACCATTGTATAAGGAACCCAAGAGAAACTTTGACTGTCCGATAACAAACCAAGACAATACGGTTTGTATTACTCCCGACTCCTCCTTGCCAAGGAGTGGAGCCTATGCTACCAAGTACGGGTAAGATATTTGTATATTGCACGACCACACTACCAGTATGGACTACCTTACTCACCTGTATCAGACCAGTCCAGCAAATGACGGGTCTATTCCTTAAACCGCCCAAAAGGAAGAAGGAAAGGTACAAGAGAAGGAGACCAGCCACTCACTCATTCTCTCATCCACACAATCATCTTAGGTAAGATACATCTTTTAGTTAAGGGCAACTATGAGTTACATCTCATCCACACAATCATCTTAGGTAAGATGCATCTTTAGTTAAGGGCAACTATGAGTTAAACAACCTGTTGGGCAGCCACCACAGAACCAGGGAAAACGTGTCCGTAGATCTGTGGGTAACATCCTTAAGATAGAAGGAGGTGAACGTGGACTGGCGTAACCAAGTACCAGCGCTCAGCACTCTATGTACAGCCATGTTCTTTTTGAAAGCCAGAGAGGGACCAATACCTCTAACATCATGTGCTCTAACATGCACAGACGTGGTGGTGGAATCATCAAGAGTCAAGTATGCTTGTCTGATGGCTTCCTGTATCCAACAAAAAGAGATAGTATTCTTGGAAACCTCTTCTTTGTACAGCCTGTGCTAACAAAAAGTCTGCGGCAGCCTGGTCCAAGGTGCCGAGTCCTTTTAAGATAGCAACACAGGGCCTGGACAGGGCACAACAAAAGCTCTTGAGCATCACCACAAATCAGTCAGTGATGGAATGGAAAATGAAGTGAACCTGTCATCATGCACCGAGGGATTTTGGGTCTTAGCCACAAATTCCGGGTACAAATTCGAAGGACATCGACCCCCAAGCCCTGGTGTGCTTCACACCTCATAGCTCAGAACTTGTGGAGGCTCTCCTTCCCTCTTGGAAGATGCCAAAGCCAAAAGGAAAACTGTCTTGAGCGTCAGGTTCCTGTCAGATGAGCAATGCAACAGCTCATATGGACTCTTAGAAAAACTCTTAAGAACCAAGGAAACATCCCACATTGGAGGCTTGAGCTCTCTAGGAGAACTAGATTGCTCAAACCCCTTAACTAGCAGGGAAAGTTCCCAGGAAGAGGAGATGTTGATACCCTTAAGGCGTGACACCCAAACCTCAAGTGCTGCCCTGTAGCCTCTATAAGCAGAAATGGACAGTTTCTCGTCTCTGAGGAAAGTTAAAAAGTCTGCTATTCACTGATAGAGGTCCCGAGTGGAGAAAAATCCCATTTACGACACCAATCACAGTAGATCACCCACTTGCCTTGGTAAACTGCGGAGGTCGACTTTCTAAGACTGCTGGACATGTGCCCAGCTGTTCTCTGAGAAAAGCCTCTTGCTCAGAGGAGATACTTGATAGCCTCCAACCGTGAAGAGACAGGGATTCTACTAACTGGTGGAACCTTTCCGCATGGGGCCGACACAGAAGATGTCGCCAAGGGGGAATCTCCCTCGGAACCTCTGACAACAACGACAGCAGATCTGGAAACCATTCCGCCTGAGGCCACAGAGGGCTACCAAAGTCATCCTGAGACCCTGTGAACTCATCAGCCTGTTCAAAACCTGACGGATCAAACAAAATGGAGGGAAGGCATACACTTCAACGTTGTCCAAGGGATGTTGGAATGCATCTTCTGCCAATGCTAAAGGATATGGAACCAGTGAACAGAACACCTCCAGCTTCCCCCAAATCTGGAAAAGACTTGTCTGTCACCACTTGATGAAGGGACCACTCTGTGCCTAGGATCTGATCCCGGCAACTGAGTTTGTCTGCGACCACGTTCTGTTTCCCTGGGATATACCCTGGTTGAGAGCTCTACCGAATTGCAGAACCGCCCACTGGTGAAGCTCGACGATCAAGGCGTGAAGTTTGATGTGAAACCAGGCCGCCCTGTTTGTTCACATAGGCTACCACCGTGGTGTTGTCCGGCATGAGAATGACAGAATGACCCTCTACCTTCCCCACGGAAACTCCTTCAGACCCAGGAAAGCCGCCTTCAACTCCAAGACACTGATGTGTTGCTGCTTGTCCTCCAAACTCCAAACGCCTGAAGCGATGAGGCGCCTAAGTGCGCGCTGGGCCCGAACCTGCGAGGGAGGCGTTCAAGAAAGAAGGAAGTCCGGTGAGGGACACCCTTCAACAGATTCTGGTCGTCCAACCACCAACGAAGGTCTTCTCTCACTTCCAAAAACAAAAGACAGAGGAACCAAAACAGGGGAGAGTCCCCCCGCTGGGAACCAGAATTCTCCCAGTCTCCATTGCAGAGACCGAAGATGAAGACGCCATGAGGGACCAGCTTCTCCAGGGAAGATAACACTCCCAGAATAACCTGCCACTGATGAGCTGACTGATGTGACTTTGACAGGAAGTTGCGTGCTACCGCCCACAACTTCTCCGAATCTCTGATCCGGCAGAAAAAATTTTGCCACTGTCATATCGATGACCATGCCCAGGTAGAGAATCCTTTGAGTGGGTATGAGGTTTGACTTTTCCTGATTGACTAATATGCCAGGTCCAGACAAAACCAAAAGTAGACGATCCCTGTCCTGCAGCAGCTTCTCCTTGGAAACTGCCAAGACTAACCAATTGTCGAGGTACCTCAGCAAATGGATCCCCTGAGAATGGGCCCAACTTTACACGAGAGAGAAGACCCTTGTGAACACTGAGGGGCTGTCGTCAGCCCTAAGCACAAGGCTTTGTAACTTGAAGATCTTGTCCGCAAGAGGAAGAAGCCAAACCGGAACTTCCTGGACGTGGGATGAACAGGGATTTGGAAGTATGTGTCCCCTTAAGTCTATCGGCAGCATGAAGTCGCCTTCCCTCACGGCTGCCAACACCGAGCGGCGGGGTCTCCATCTTGAACCAGTGTCTTCCTGATGAAGTGATTCAAGATGGATAAGTCGATCACAGGCCTCCATCCTCCTGATGCCTTGGGCACCAAGAAGATGTGGCTGTAAAACCCCGAGGACGGACGCACTACTTCCACTATCGCATCCTTGTCCAGCATTTTCTGCACTTCCTCCCGAAGAGCCAAGAACTTCAGAGAATCTGGAGGATATGCCTTCCTGAGCTGCAGCTTGTCCAACAGAGGAGGAGAGAAGTCGAATGGTAGCAGGTATCCCACCCGAAGGACATCTACCACCCACTTCTCCGCCCCATAACTCTGCCACTTGGCCCAATGGCCAGCCAGGCAATCCCCCACCCATGGCGCAGGAGAGGGAGAGGCGCGCCTAACCTACCGATGGCCCCCCTTTACCTCTGCCCCTTGGGCTCCTTCTTGGCTTAAAAGGAACGAGAGCAAAAGGGGCATTGATCTTCAAACTTAGGCTGTGTCGAACGGGAAGGCCCTGCCGAACTCAAGGTCCTCGATGGCCCACCACGCGACGATCTCCTTGACTGCTGCTGGACAGGGGAAGGAGGAGGAGCAGACGTCTCCAAGGACGAGACTCCAACTTAGACACGGCCTGGTGCACCAGTCGGTCTTTGTGTCAGCACAGAGCCAGTCTATTGCTTTTTCGAGTTCTGTCCAAGGAAACAAAAATTGGGACTCCAACAGATCTCCGTTCCTCAATGCCAGCAAAGACTCGGTGTCGAGCGATCTCTCCATCCTAGACAAAGCCGCGTCCCTCCTAATCAGAAGATGATTAGCCCATAAATTGGCACCGAGGTGAGCCAATATGAATGCCTTGCCCCGGACTGCAAAAGACTGGCAAGCGAGGCGGCACTCACCAACCCTTACAAGGACCTATTGGAAGCTATCTTGGCAATAACCACAGACCAGAGGTCCGAGCCAAGAAACCATCTGCAACATGAAGGCCGCCGTAGATTCCAAAGCTGAGGCATCTTGTGGAGACAAGGGATGGAGCCACCGACCTCACCTGTTCCAAGTCAAACCCGGCTTCAGGCGAATGACGTCTGGGTTAAGGTGGTGTGACAACAAAAATGCAGAGCTCGTAGCATAGTACTTCCTATGAGGCGGTGGTAGTATTTGGTAGAGGCTCTAGAGCACAGCGACCAAAGTCCCGGTCAGAAACAGAGGTGTTAACCTTCTGCAAGACTGACTGAACGTGCCCCGACAAAGGAAGCTGAAGAGATGATTTGAGGTCCTGAGTAGCTCCCTCCAAGGCTTCCAAGCAAGGAGGAGTGTAAGACGACCGAGCCTGAGTCCTACTTTCCAAATTGTTAAACCCACGAATGAGATCAACAACTTCCGAAAAGGAAGACAGAAACTCTTGCGTGTCTCCCTCCTCCTGCTATGGTGGAGAAACCGACGACGAGAAGGGTGTGTAGGCTCTTCTAATGAGCCTTCTCCACCAAAATTAACAGAAGGGTTAGCAGCCAAGCAGTCCCAAACCCCTACTAAAACTGTCTGGGCTGGGTCCAAGCATCGGCCTCGAGACGAACCCACTGTAACACTAAGAACACACTTACCTCAACAGATGGACCCCACATGTCCATGAATGGTCAAGGGCGTGGCAGACGTACGTACGTGAGATGGGGGGAAAACTCGAACACTCGAGAGCGACGGAGAATCCCTTAGAGTCGAACTCTTGGAAGCACCAGTTAAAGAAGCAGGCAAACACTCCAGCTGCACAAACTCCGTGCTCACTACCTTCGACCTCTTGACAGGCGCCTTCAGATCTTTACGGCGACGAATAGGCCTTGGAGAAGAAGGAGCACTAACATTACATGCATGGGAAGGGGAGGTTGCAACATTCTCATGATGTGCAAGGATGGGGGGGGGGGGGGGGGGGGGGGTTTGCACATTCGACATTCGAGGCAGAGGATGAAGCAAACCCCTGCAGAACGCACACCACTAACACTGCCCAAACCACCGAAACCACAGCACTCTCGGGAACACGTCCACATTGTTCCTCCCTCGAAGCAAAGGAAGGCAAAGTCCTTAGCCTTCCAATGCTTGATACGCCGACGAGGTGTAGAGGGGGAAGAGGGAGCGGAAGACAGCACTAGTTTCTTATGCGCACTCTTCTCGGGAGGTGGAGACGAAGCAACACGTTTCCTACCAGTCCTCCCAACCAACCGATAAGGCAGCCAACTTCACATCCAATACAGAGTCCAACCTCTGAAGCACTGCCTGGCATATGACCTCAGACTGATGTGCCAGAGAAGGCTCTGAAGACAAGGAAGGGAGACGTTGCAAACTGGGCGGCAGTGATGACATCACGGCTGAGCAAGGCAGATCAGAGGAGACGACTGGGAGAGACGTCATCGATGTGAGTGACATCACAAGCGGTGGTGACATCACGGCTTCCCCTTGGTGCAAGGGGGAAAGAGACGCCACTAGCGGAGGAATACACAAAGATGGACCCTGTGACGTCATCAACGGGGCTGACCCGCCGCAGTCACTCCAACTCGAAGTGGCGGCAGACACTGGCGGAGCAATACAAGAGGGCTGACTGCTGATACCCACGAAGACGAGGCCGGGAGGAGGGGGGTTGGCCTGGCCAGACCGGGATGGGGGGGGGGGGGGGGTGGCAAGCCATCCACAAAATGCGCTAGCAACCCCTCCAGGACGGGGTACCCCCTAGCCCAAGCGTCTTCCAAATCACCGCCATTTTGGACGCCTCCAACACTGGAAGAGAAGAGATTGATGAAAAAGCCTCACCCTTCTCAGAAACCAATAAACTCCTGAGGAAGAATGGGGCTACATTACAAATATTACCCTGCAGCCTTCCGATACTTCCATCGACGAATCAATGGAAGAAAACAAAAGGAAGGAGATGCAGGGACAACGCTACTATGGGGGTTGACTACTGTGGGAGACAAAACATCGGGAATAGGAGGAAAACCTTCCTAAGTAGGAAGAGTTGAAACCCTCTGATGTTCCCTCTTGCCATAAAACGACCTCCCACTGCTCCTCAGGCCATGCCGGCATTCCTGCAAGGATTTGTAAATGGTACAAAAATTCGAACGACACCTACTGCATGTGATGTGAGGGTCGGTGGCTGCCGAAGCCAAAAACGAGAACATGGAAAACCAGGAACTTTGGGGCACATACGCTGACGCCGAGAAGGAGCAGAAGAAGCCATAATACTAGGCAAAAACACACACATAACTATAAGAAAAGAAACAGCCAATGAACCGGGAAAAGGCCAAGAGAGGTAAACACAACTCTCACCCAGGCAGTCAAAGAAAAGAGACTGGCATAGGTGCGTGTCCTTGACCACTCTTCCCACCCGATCTACGCATGCATTGCCAGTTATCACAAGATTCCTTGCTTTTCATCTGCTTTTTTAACCAGATCCAGCTAGGCGCTAGAATTTATCCTATTGTTAAGGACCGAAGGTTTGTTCGCGTATGAACAATGTAAGGAGAATAGCATTAGGCTAGTAATACACTGCATCTTCACCGGAGCTTTTAAACTTCCAAATGCATGACATCCTCAGGGAGACTGTTCCACAGTCCTATGGTGTGAGGAATAAAGGTCCTCTGGAATTGAGAAGTTCTACAGCAAGGCACATTTACTGCATTATTGATGCTGCCGTTCAGTAAATCTGGTTGCTCTCACCAGAAAAAGGAGTTCAGGGATCAATTGTGAATGTGAAAGATTTCTGTTAAAATATGAATTTTCATGATAAATTTATTATTTGGATACTTACCTACTGTTAAAGTTAGCTATACCTCCACGCTGATTTAGGTGAGTCAGTCATTTTCAAAAAAAAAAAGAAATTGAATGGCTGCCCTGATTGACTGTCTAATTCCACCTGTTCTCCACAAAGTGTGTTTCAAATGTTTTAACTCATGTCAGAATTCTCCTTGACAGCTCACTAGGTTGTGGGGAGGCTGGGTGGGGTCTACTTTAATGGTAGGTAAGTATCCAAACACAAATTTTATTATGAAAATTTATATTATTCGAGATGACTCTTACCTACTCCTAAAGAGGAGGATGGTGGTAATGCAGCTGGACAAAAATCTGCTCAGCCAAATGAGCTAAAGGTTTCTTCGCATGAACCACAAAACATTCTTACCTGATCGAGAATACTTTCTTCTGGGATTATACTACAACCAGAAGTTGGATTCCATTCATACATGTGCAGCAAAGAGCAGCCTTGTGGAGAAAACCACTTAAATTCAGTCAGATTGAAACAGAAGAGGTGTGAAGGGACCCCTGTGCCTGGGTCCAAAAGCCCTATAAAATGGCAGTCACTTAAAATAAATACCTTTATGATATAAAGGTACGCTCCTATGCAAAATTTGTACCTTCACACTCCCCAAGACATTACAACCCGGGATTTAAACAAAAGAGCCTACAGGATTGCTTTTTCTTCGGTTCAGGAAAAAGACTACCCACAAACTAGTAGAGGATTAAGCGCTTTTACTGTTTTCAAACACAACTCTGCATACTTGAGGTAGTGAGCGGGTAAAACCAAACTGCACTTCTACTGCACCACCATTCAATTTCCTATCCTAATGCAACAAATTAACATAACACTAAATGAAGTTTCTCCTACTAACCTGGCGACAAAGATGGTGCTGGATTACTTATAAATTAAAGAACGTTAGGTGTAAATCGTAATTTCTTACGTTGAGCCTGTACGTTTAATTGAGCCTCATTATCATTAGCCCTTACCAAATAGGAAACTTCTTTCAGGCCTAAAATTCTTCAAGAAGCAAGTGCCTAGCCATCTTTGACATCGAGTCTGCACAATTAAGTATCATCCCCATATCACTATATAAGAATGAGGATTTAGAGAATTAAAAATCGTAATGCATAAAAACTGGGTCAGGTGATGCAACAGGTCCTTGGCCTTTAGAAAACTGTTGACAGAGTTGGCCAACTTGAACCAGTGATTCTGTAGAAAAGATTCTTGTTCCTAAAAATCAACACCATCCACCTATGAGCAACAAAATCCCTGACAATACTTATGAGGACCCAGAAAAAAAGGTGGAAAATACTAGTCAGAAAATTGAGGGCCAGTCTGTCAATAATTCACATTATGGCAAAATGGGCTATAACAACATCTACCTTGCTAGATATCAAGTTTGCCAACGGACACACTGAAAAAATACATAATCAACTTTGAGAAGAAGACTAAAGAGTTAGGCCTGCAAGGTAAGGCCCAAGCCTACCATGAGGAAACTGAACAAACAAATTTGACCTGCTTTCATCAGCAGAGGTCTGCCAGGGTGCACGTACAGTAGTACCTCGAGATACGAAATTAATCCGTTCCGAGGCGCCCTTCGTATCATGAGGTTTTCGTATCTTGGACCACATTTACATGTAAAATGGCTAATCCGTTCCAAGCCCTCCAAAACACGCCATTAAATTTCAAAATAAAACTAAATTGACCTATAAACAATGAAATACTACAACAATTTGGACCATTCAATACCTAAATTAAGACTAAAAATGCAAAATCTGTAAATAAAGTGTATATTAGTGTACAAGAAATATTATTACTATAACGTAAAATGTGGAAGCTTACCTTTCGAGTGAGGCTACGTACATACGTAACTATCCAAGAAAGATTGCTTCTGCCTACGTACTTTTTCACATGTTCCTGTGTGAGCCTTTTTGTTTTCGGGGGTGTCTTCTACAAATGATTGCACTTTATGAAAAGCGGCATTAATTTCTGCCTATGTAATATGTACGTACGTTCACTTAAAAAATATACGTACGTACTACAACGTAACTATCCAAGGAAGATTGCTTCTGCCTAAGTAATATTTTTCCCAATGTTCCTGTGTGAGCCTTTTCGGGGTTGTCTTCTACAAACGATTGCACTTTTATGAAAGCTGCTTTAATTTCTGCCATTTTTTTTCTTCTTTTTTTTATTTTTAACTTTTTTTACTTTACGTAGTTTTTTTTTTTTACACATAGTTTCAACTTTCTTTTTTTGCACCTCATGACTCTGTTGGCCCTGATGTCCATCAAAACCCTGTTCTCCAACCAATGCTCTCTCTCAACTGATTTGGTACTGAATGTTCGGCTGCTGACCTTCAACATAAACTGAAGTGCCTTGATTATACGTACACTACATACTGGTATGCATGTTGTAAATGATTGGTCTACACCCTCTGTTCAGCAGGGAGTGGTGGAGATTCTACCAACCCTGCAAAGTTTTTCCAGTTATCCCATGAGAGAGACCTTGATCACTTATCCCATGTGAGAGATCTTGGTCACTTTTTTTTTTAAATATTAGTATTACGTACACATTGACGATCCCGAAAACGAATACCGCGTGCGTACTATAACAATGCTGGTACCGAGTGGCCGAGCCACGCCACCACGTGTACATAGTAGATGCATGATGGGAGGGACGCTGGCCAATAGGAGAGAAGGATTTCATGGCTGCGACTAGCATCAGGAACCAATGGGAGAGCAGGAGGATGGTGGCGAGTCTACTAGTATACTAAGATGGCGGCGCGCAGCGCGATTTTCAAAATTGTTTATCCGGGTGAATCTCGGACTTTCAGAAACCTTTCGTATCTTGAAAACTTTTTGTATGTAGAGCCATTAAATTTTTCGTATTGGCTTTCATATCTCGAGATTTTTCTTAAGTTGAGCCTTTCGTATCTCGAGGTACCACTGTACATGGAACTGAACTGAACTGAACTGAATGTCACAGATTGTCAATTTCAATTCAACATTTGACATAGGCTTTGCAGCAAGACTAATGGTGAATCCTTGGAAGCTTCCAAGGTGGGAATAGAGGAATTTCAACTGACATGAAAAGACTTAACAAGAAACAAGGGTCTTGTTTTGAGTCAAATCTACAACGTGGACAAAATGTGTTTATTCTATCGCTTGGCTGAAAAGAAGAAAAGAAATTTACCCAGTCAAAAGTTTTGAAACAACTCGTATCTGCTTTATGTGCTATTGCTTCTGGCAGACAAAGTTGCAAACCATTCATAGTTGGACATCCAAAGCAACGACTTAGCATGTACTATAGGCGAATGGGTAGTCTCCCAGTGATTTGGCCTCATTTGACAAAGGCTTGGTTTATCTCCAAGATTATTTCCAATTGGTTCCATAACCACATTTTGTCATCAGACATAAAACCTAAGAATTGACAAACATTGGGTGAAGGCTTTGCTTCTTGGAGTAAATAAACTAATGCCTTTTTATCTATATTTGCACTATCCCAAATTCACAATATCTGGAATTCTAGAACACTACATATTATAAAAAAATATATATATACATCAAAAAAAATTCAAAACAATCCACAAGGTTGGCAACACTACTCGTGAAACATAGCAATGTATGATGTTTACATTCATTAAGCACACTGAGAAAATGGTATTGTGGGAGTGGTAGGCATAAACTTTCCGGGGAAGGTGGAAAAGAGAGCTGGAAGGGCTGTGTGGGGAGGGCTGCTTTGTCATCTTGGTTACTGCTTTGTTATCACTTTTATGGGGCTGAGAACAAACATCACCACTAAAATAATGTATGGTAAAGCTGCATGGGTAGGCGAGTAATCATGTGCTTGTAAGCTGTTGTGCTACTTGTGCAAAAGCAATACATTAATACATGTCATTATGTTTTAATGCCTTTGAACAGCTGATCAAAATGTCATGATAACGTAAAGTGTTTCCTTCTCTCATTAGCTGCCTTTGAAGATACCAAAGCTCTTTGTGGCGCAAGGTGCTCTGCTCCTTTGTTCAGTTGTGCATCATTTCTCGTGTATAAACAGGTTGCTGTGTGAACCTGTCTTTTCTGTGTCAGAAATTTTATTTCGATGCATTTTATGGCTTTTGTAAGACATGCATTGAATTATTAGGTTCAAACATTTAGACTGAAATATCTTAGTGTTAAGTTACTTAGGTTAAGGCATTTAGGTTAAGGAGATTGGATGGTTATCATAAGAATTTAAATAAAAGATAAAGATTAGAGTAATATCTGATTTATGAGAGTATGTTCTAGGTCAAGTTAGCTGATTGGATAGGTAAGTTTGTCCTGTTACAAAAAATTGGCCTGTCTAACATACATGAGTTTTTCTATAAATAAAAGTAGCTGTATAAGGCTAGAGATTTTTTTTATTATCTATACACAAACTTCTAATTAAAACCCTATAACATACTGTAAATATCTAACAATCCTTGAACACTAGAACACTAGAACACTATACTAAAAGGTTTTATCATTGTACTGTACATATGAATGAAACATCATCTTACCTGTAAGAGACATATCTCTTCTCAAGAGTACCAAAATGGCAGATGTGCTAATCCTTACAAGATCTGGTCTTAGTAGTTGTGTATTATGCATGGGAAGTGCTGACAAGGTCAAATCAAGAGCTGCTCGTTGTACCAAGACACTACTGTCTTCAAGGGCTTGGCACAATGCTGATACCTGCATGCATATGAAAAAATCATCTCAGTGCTTCCAAAAGACCTGAATTCTTTGTGTATATAATTATTCAGTATAGTACTAAAACTGTCATTTTGAAAATATATCCAGAACATCCACAAACATTCTCAGCACCATACTAATAATTCCCAACATCTAGAATGAAAACAACTAAATAATTCTAACAACAACATACATGAACAAATCAAAAATCTTACCATTACATCAATATTGGTACCAAGAATGTGTAGCTGGTCTTCTGTTGACAGTTTTTTATTAAAACATGCCATTATGTGGGTGATGGCAGGAAGACGAACGCCAGAGTTACCCCAAACACAGTCCCACAAACATCCAAAAATTCTGCCTTCCCACACCTTCAGCAACTCGTGTTAATAGCTGGGATGTCCTGCAGGTGAGACGGTAAATTACAGTAAAAAAACATATATGTTTTTTAGGTAAAATGTCAAATTTTCATAATAAAATTTGTTGCTTCTAAAGTTACCTATCATTCACATAGTATAAGTTGCAAGCAACCAGTTCATTCAGCATTTAATAAAAATAAATAGGGGTAGTACCAGGTTTAATAGCCTATCACATCTTCCTGCTTGACTTTTCCTGCACAGTTTTCTCTGCCCACTGAATCCCTTCTAGCCAGGAGGAGGTTTCCCCCCCACAAGTCCTGCTGAGGTGGCCTACATATGAAATGGCCTTAGCCCCAGACTTCAGTTGTCTGATAAATGAGGTAGAGCTAACCGACTCACTTTCGGAGCGGCATGAAGCTATCGTGGCTACTGCAGTGGACCATAAGTCTGACCACAACACAGTCTGGAAGACGGAGGAAACAGTAGACTCCATAGCAGAGGCCACCTGGGTGGAAAACGACAGGCACTCGCACCTTATTGGATAACGAGATAGTCTAGGCTTAAAGGCGGATCAATCAGGATTAGGAGTGGCGTGGTATCAACTGAGCAATGTTGGTGGAATGATATTTCCTTGACGCTGGAGAGGAGAGAAGAACTTAGATGACCAACTGGATCGAAATGAGCTATCTCTATCCGAAACCAGGTCATTCATATGTTTCAAAATAGACTACACATGTCCCAAAAGCGGGTGAGATCAAACAAAGTTCTAGAATCCCGCTTTGGGACGAGCAAAGCTTCTATGCCAGTAGAGGTCATCGAAGATTGAGCCTGTTGTCCTCCCTTCCAGGTTTACTGAACTCACGGAGAAGATCAACAACCTCCAATAAGAAGACATAACTCAGTGTTCTCCACTTCCTCTGGCTCAGGCATAGGAGAACGACAACGTGAGGAGGAAGGTCTAGAAAGAACCTCATCCTATTCTAAAGCCACGGCAGAGGTCTCCCTACAGAGCTGGGCATCACGTTTCTCACTGGAAGAAATGGCACCCTGAACGTTTGAACCAAGAGGGTTCAAGATCAGGAGATGCATCATGAACCTTTCCTTGATGAAGAAAACTATCAGCACGAACATGTTATGTACCTCGTACACAGCCAAGCAGAGACTCACATGTACAACCGTGAGAAGACTTACGTGTACTAAACCGTGAGAACTCACATGTAACGAGCCCCACCCATGAGAAGACTCACGTACACAGCTGCGATACGACTCACGTACAATGCCTTGAGACGACATATACACGACATGACATGACTCATGTACATGGCCACAAGACAACTCATACAGCTGCGAGACGACTTATGTGCACGGCTGCGACATGAATCACGTACATGGCCGCAAGACGAATCATATACACAGCCGTGAGACGACCCTGTACACAGTCATGAGATGGCTACTCACGTACACAGCCATAAGATGATTCACACACGGCTGTGAAACGAATCACCGTACACAGCCGTGCAAATGCACTCATTCACGGCTATTTGTAACGAATCACGTCCATGGTTACAGGATAAAGACCAATGAGCACAGGAAGATCTTGAAGAAGAAGTCTGACCTTGAAGGTCACATCCCTAGATGAGGAATGACACTATCAGGAACTCTTAGGTGAAGGAGACTTAGAGAGTGTAATCATCTTGGAAGAAGATTTTGAGTCGCAAGCCCACGGACCCAAAGCATTTCACGTCATCGACCGTCATCATCACCCACACGTCCATATGAGAAATCCCAGATGCCAGAGACAACTGAGTGGAAGGCAATTTCAAACTCTTAATCAATGCTATCAACCTTATGGTAACTCTAGTAGGCTTTGAAGATGGGGGCCCATCTTTAAATTAAAACAAGTTCGTGTAAGTGCAATGGAGAGACACGTCCAGGTAAAGAAGACTGTGAAACTTTTCATTCCCAAAAGAAGAAACAACAAAGTCCTGAATCCTCCAACGTCTGACTCTTATGCAAGTAGGAGGAGACTTCATCACTTCTTGCTAGGCGGAGAGGAGGAAGAGGAAAGCCCCTCTTCTTCTATGCCATCTCTTAGTAGGGAAACTGCATATCTCTCAAGAAAAACGAAGTCCAGATTGTCAAACATCACCTGGAAGAACGTGTCTGAAGGAGGCTGAGGCAGATGACAGAGACGTGATGGTAATAACGTCACGGCCTGAGACAGAGGGAGAACCAACACCGCAGTCGACGTCATAGGCTGAGTGGAAGCTGGGAGTGATGTCACGCCAATGGCCTCATTGGCAGGGAGATAAGAAGCAACTAAGCACAACATTGTCGATGGCTCCAGCCCACCTGAAGGCATCACACACACAGAGTAGTGTAGGCCAGGAGGAGGGGGGGGGGGACTGCCAGTGGGACTGGGGAGGCTGGTGAGCAGACAAGAAATGTACCAGCAACCCATCCAAAGAGGGTGAACCCCGTAGGCCTAGGGAACACCCAAATCGGGGTCATTTTGTTGGACTCTAAATATGAAACAAAGGAAGCTGGAGGGGGAGCCTCCTCTCCTAAGGGAATGTGATCGTCTCCCACAAAGAAGGGGCCTCATTAAACATGTCCCTCCCACAAAAGAAGGAGCCTCATTAAACATATAAACTATCTTCTGCACCGCCCAATACTTCCAAAGACAAATCATGAAAGAACAGGGCGGGACACGGGAACAAACAGATGCAGGAGGAAGACTAGAAGACTACTGGAAGAAGAAGCCGAAATGTCCATTTGGGGAGGCGGAAAACCTTCCCAAGAAGGACAAGTCAACACCTTACATTGATCCCTCTCCTTATAGAAAGCCCTCCACTGAGATATAGGCCAGGAGTAACATTCCGGGCACAGATTAGTGATACAGTGAACCCCTCGTATTCTTGAATTCCAGATTCGTGGAACCACATATTCGCGGATTCTGTTTGGAACCTATACCCCCATTATTTGTGGAAATTCACCTATTTGCTGTATTTCTCTATGAGCAATATCCACAAATGCCTGTTCTTTTATCAATTTCATCATATAATGCCCTTTTTGTGATAAAAATAATAAAAAGGTCAGGTACGTATATACGTACACTTTTAGGAGGTTTTTCTAGTTTTAACCAAATAGATGGTTTTAGGCATTTTTAAAGGGGTTTCAACTATTCACGGGGGTCTAGTATGCATCCCCGGCAAATACGGGGGGAAGACTGCAGAATAAAAGATCATACGGCACCTACTGCAAATTGAATGGGGATCAGTAACAGAAGAAGCAAAAAACCTGGAACATGAAAATCCCAGGGCTTGGAACTCTATGAGGAATCAATGATTACAGGACAGATACACACATCCACTATAAAAAAGCAAAGAAATAACAGGCAAACAAAGCAGCTGGCTTGGGAAGGAGAGCGTAACACGACTACTCTCCAAGGCAGTCAAAGAAAGTCTGATGCATCACGAGGTCCCAACCTTGGTCGTTGACCAGTTTCCAAAATGTAGACATATGGGTTGGCCAAATGCCAACAGACTACTTGCTTTACAGCCTTTGACTTATTGTTTTTAACCGGTTCCCAGCTGGTGCTAGAGGGTTATCCTATTGTTAAGACCGAAGGTTTGTTCTGCGTATGAACAAACAATTTTTACAAAATTAAAAAAAACTCTTAGACAACACACTTCACATTATCATTTAAATACTTTTACATCAATTTTCCCTTTGTGAGGTTAGAAGTAAAATGAGTTATCTCTCCCCTGCCTTCTGTACTCAACCTGGACTCTCATCAGTTATAAGCCCTATTCTATACCCTTTCTCTAAGACTTCCTATGCCTTCCAACTCATATTACTACTGCTAATTTCCATGTCTACTGCTTTTCTGACTAACTACTGTACTCCTCATCCTTTTTTATTACACATTAACCCCTTCAGCACTGGGACGTATACATGTACATCTTTTACGGTCCCAGTAATAAAGACTGCGATGTACGCTTATACATCTTTCATACCTCCTCGAAAAGCAAAGCTGTTTTCTTCAGGTTGGATGGTTTCCAGACACAGTATTGTGTACGAGAGAGGTGCTGAATCTCCACCACAATTCATTCTAGCCAATGAGCATCCGATGGACGTCGTGACGTCATTTTCATATGGGATATTAGGAGGGGTACTGGCCAACAAATGCGAGTGCGCTTCAAGCTATTATCTGAGAAGGATGATCACAATCTTGTTCGTAAACCATATAGATTTGAATTCCTAAACTTTTTTGTCCCTTTTGACATGCAGGTATTTATTTTTTTTAGTTATCATGTCAGATGATAGTGTTTCAGAGTCAGGGTCTGAATACCTGCCAAATCTATCAGATGATGATTATAGTGATAGTTTCTTAGAGGATGACAGTGACGAGTGTTTGGAAGACATTGAACCTATGTCGATGAAGGTTGGCGGCTCATAACTCATCCATCTTGTGACATGCGCCCCAGACCCAGCGGCCACCCCCCCTTTTATGAAGGGTGACAATGGGATTCCTGCTTACACACCAGATTTCACCTGCTTACGCGATGCATTTTGTTTTAGTTTTTTTCTTTTTTGTGGTGATGTAATTGACAAATTGTGTGAATGGATGAATGCTCGGGCAGAGGAGTACGTACTTTCATTCAATGGAAAAGCGTAAGGGTGAAAGGACTTCTATGGAGGCCTGCTACTCGTGACAAGATGTATGTTTTATATAGCTTGACAATGATAACGTGGGTGAGTAAACTGCCCCGTATGTACGTATATGTATTGGTCACGAGATGCTGTTGCTTTTATTTTTTTTTTTTCTTCTTTCTTTTTTGCTCTATCACAGTCCTCTAATTCGACTGGATGGTTATTTATAGTGTGGGGTTCCAGGTTGCATCCTGCCTCCTTGTTAGGAGTCCATCACTTTTCTTACTATGTGCGCCGTTTCTAGGATCACACTCTTCTGCATGAGTCCTGGAGCTACTTCAGCCTCTAGTTTTTCTAGATTCCTTTTCAGGGATCTTGGATCGTGCCTAGTGCTCCTATGATTATGGATAACGATTTCCACTGGCATATCCCATATCCTTCTTATTTCTATTTTCAGATCTTGATACTTATCCATTTTTTGCCCTCCTCTTTCTCTTCAACTCTGGTGTCCCATAGTATTGCGACATCAATGAGTGATAGTACTTTCTTCTTGACTTTGTCAATCAACGTCACGTCTGGTCTATTTGCACACATCACCCTATCCGTTCTGATACCATAGTCCCAGAGGATCTTTGCGTGATCGTTTTCTATCACTCCCTCAGGTTGGTGCTCGTACCACTTATTACTGCAAGGTAGCTGATGTTTCTTGCACAGGTTCCAGTGGAGGGCTTTTGCCACTGAATCATGCCTCTTTTTGTACTGGTTCTGTGCAAGTGCCGGGCATTCGCTTGCTATGTGTTTATGGTTTTCATTTTTCGTATTGCACTTCCTACATATGGGAGAGATGTTATTTCCGTCTATCGTTCTTTGAACATATCTGGTTCTTAGGGCCTGATCTTGTGCCGCTGTTATCATTCCTTCAGTTTCCTTCTTTAGCTCTCCCCTCTGTAGCCCATTGCCATGTGTCATCGCTGGCTAGTTCTTTAGTCTGTCTCATGTAATGTCCGTGCATTGGCTTGTTGTGCCAGTCCTCTGTTCTGTCTGTCATTCTCCTGTCTCTGTATATTTCTGGGTCTTCGTCTACTTTTATTAGTCCTTCCCATGCACTCTTTATTCCACTCGTCTTCACTGGTTTTCAGATATTGCCCCAGTGCTCTGTTCTCGATGTTGACGCAGTCCTCTATACTTAGTTGTCCTCTCCCTCCTTCCTTTCGTGTCATGTATAGTCTGTCCATATTTGCTCTTGGGTGTAGTGCTTTGTGTATTGTTATATGTTTCCTGGTTTTCGTTTTTGATCTATGGTGCGGAGTTCTGCCTTTGTCCATTCCAACTATTCCTGCGCTGTATCTGATTAATGGCACTGCCATGTGTTTATGGCTTTTATCATATTTCCGGCGTTGAGTTTTGACTTGAGTATCGCCTTGATCTCTGCATATATTCTTTCCTGATCGTGTCCTTCATCTCTTGGTGTTTTATATCCCCTCCTTCCATTATTCCCAGGTATTTGTATCCTGTCTCATCTATGTGTTTCATGTTGCTCCCATCTGGTAGCTTTATCCCTTCAGTTCTCGTTACTTTGCCTTTTTGTATGTTGACTAAGGCGCATTTTTCTATTCCAAACTCCATCCTGATTGTCCCCCAGATACAATCCTTACAGTCTGGATTAGGGTATCTATTTCCTTGATGCTCTTACCATACAGCTTGATGTCGTCCATGAACATCAGATGGATATTATTAGTTTTTTTTTTTTTCTCTCTCTCTCTCTCACAGTCCTCTAATTCGACTGGGTGGTATTTATAGTGTGGGGTTCCAGGTTGCATCCTGCCTCCTTAGGAGTCCATCACTTTTCTTACTATGTGTGCCGTTTCTAGGATCACACTCTTCTGCATGAGTCCTGGAGCTACTTCAGCCTCTAGTTTTTTCTTGATTCCTTTTCAGGATCTTGGATCGTGCCTAGTGCTCCTATGATTATGGTACGATTTCCACTGGCATATCCCATATCCTTCTTATTTCTATTTTCAGATCTTGATACTTATCCATTTTTTTCCCTCTCTTTCTCTTTCAACAACTCTGGTGTCCCATGGTATTGCGACATCAATGAGTGATAGTACTTTCTTCTTGACTTTGTCAATCAACGTCACGTCTGGTCTATTTGCACATATCACCCTATCCGTTCTGATACCATAGTCCCATAGGATCTTTGCGTGATCGTTTTCAATCACTCCCTCAGGTTGGTGCTCGTACCACTTATTACTGCAAGGTAGCTGATGCTTCTTGCACAGGTTCCAGTGGAGGGCTTTTGACACTGAATCATGCCTCTTTTTGTACTGGTTCTGTGCAAGTGCCACATTCGCTTGCTATGTGGTTTATGGTTTCATTTTTCGTATTGCACATCCTACATATGGGAGAGATGTTATTTCCGTCTATCGTTCTTTGAACATATCTGGTTCTTAGGGCCTGATCTTGTGCCGCTGTTATCATTCCTTCAGTTTCCTTCTTTAGCTCTCCCCTCTGTAGCCATTGCCATGTGTCATCGCTGGCTAGTTCTTTAGTCTGTCTCATGTAATGTCCGTGCATTGGCTTGTTGTGCCATCCTCTGTTCTGTCTGTCATTCTCCTGTCTCTGTATATTTCTGGGTCTTCGTCTACTTTTATTAGTCCTTCTTCCCATGCACTCTTTGACTCGTCTTCACTGGTTTTCAGATATTGCCCCAGTGCTCTGTTCTCGATGTTGACGCAGTCCTCTATACTTAGTAGTCCTCTCCCTCCTTCCTTTCGTGTTATGTATAAGGTTGTCCGTATTTGCTCTTGGGTGTAGTGCTTTGTGTATTGTCATATGTTTCCTGGTTTTCTGATCTATGCTGCGGAGTTCTGCCTTCGTCCATTCCACTATTCCTGCGCTGTATCTGATTAATGGCACTGCCCATGTGTTTATGGCTTTTATCATATTTCCGGCGTTGAGTTTTGACTTGAGTATCGCCTTGAGTCTCTGCATATATTCTTTCCTGATCGTGTCCTTCATCTCTTGGTGTTTTATATCCCCTCCTTCCATTATTCCCAGGTATTTGTATCCTGTCTCATCTATGTGTTTCATGTTGCTCCCATCTGTAGCTTTATCCCTTCAGTTCTCGTTACTTTGCCTTTTTGTATGTTGACTAAGGTGCATTTTTCTATTCCAAACTCCATCCTCATGTCCCCAGATACAATCCTTGCAGTCTGGATTAGAGTATCTATTTCCTTGATGCTCTTACCATACAGCTTGATGTCGTCCATGAACATCAGATGGATATTATTAGTATTGCTGCTCATCTCACAGTCCTCCAATTCGACTGGGTGGTATTTATAGTGTGGGGTTCCAGGTTGCATCCTGCCTCCTTAGGAGTCCATCACTTTTCTTACTATGTGTGTCGTTTCTAGGATCACACTCTTCTGCATGAGTCCTGGAGCTACTTCAGCCTCTAGTTTTTCTAGATTCCTTTTCAGGGATCTTGGGATCGTGCCTAGTGCTCCTATGATTATGGGTACGATTTCCACTGGCATATCCCATATCCTTCTTATTTCTATTTTTCAGATCTTGATACTTATCCATTTTTTCCCTCTCTTCTCTTCAACTCTGGTGCCCATGGTATTGCGACATCAATGAGTGATACTTTCTTCTTGACTTTGTCAATCAACGCCACATCTGGTCTGTTTGCACGTATCACCCTATCCTTCTGATACCATATTGTCCCAGAGGATCTTTACGTGATCATTTTCTATCACTCCCTCAGGTTGGTGTTCGTACCACTTATTACTGCAAGGTAGCTGATGTTTCTTGCACAGGCTCCAGTGGAGGGCTTTTGCCACTGAATCATGCCTCTTTTTGTACTGGTACTGTGCAAGTGCCGGGCATTCGCTTGCTATGTGGTTTATGGTTTCATTTTTCGTATTGCACTTCCTACATATGGGAGAGATGTTATTTCCGTCTATCGTTCTTTGAACATATCTGGTTCTTAGGGCCTGATCTTGTGCCACTGTTATCATTCCTTCAGTTTCCTTCTTTAGCTCTCCCCTCTGTAGCCATTGCCATGTGTCATCGCTGGCTAGTTCTTTAGTCTGTCTCATGTATGTCTGTGCATTGGTTTGTTGTGCCAGTCCTCCGTTCTGTTTGTCATTCTCTTGTCTCTGTATATTTCTGGTCTTTATCTACTTTTATTAGTCCTTCTTCCCATGCATTCTTTAGCCACTCGTCTTCAGTGGTTTTCAGATATTGCCCCAGTGCTCTGTTCTCGATGTTGATGCAGTCCTCTATACTTAGTAGTCCTCTCCCTCCTTCCTTTCGTGTTATGTATAGTCTGTCCGTATTTGCTCTTGGGTGTAGTGCTTTGTGTATTGTCATATGTTTCCTGGTTTTCTGATCTATGCTGCGGAGTTCTGCCTTCGTCCATTCCACTATTCCTGCGCTGTATCTGATTAATGGCACTGCCATGTGTTTATGGCTTTTATCATATTTCCGGCGTTGAGTTTTGACTTGAGTATCGCCTTGAGTCTCTGCATATATTCTTTCCTGATCGTGTCCTTCATCTCTTGGTGTTTTATATCCCCTCCTTCCATTATTCCCTGGTATTTGTATGCTGTCTCATCTATGTGTTTGATGCTCCCTCTGGTAGCTTTATCCCTTCAGTTCTTGTTACTTTGCCTTTTTGTATGTTGACTAAGGCGCATTTTTCTATTCCAAACTCCATCCTGATGTCCCCAGATACAATCCTTACAGTCTGGATTAGGGTATCTATTTCCTTGATGCTCTTACATACAGCTTGATGTCGTCCATGAACATCAGATGGTTGATTTCTGTTGCCTCTTTTCCTGAGTTGGTACCCAGCATCCATCTTCTGTAGCACTTTTGTCATGGGAATCATGGCTACTACGAAGAGTAGTGGGGACAGTGAGTCGCCCTGGAAGATCCCTCTCCTAATATTAATCTCTGCTAGTCTTATTCCAGAGTTTGTAAGTATTTGTATTCCAGTTGCGCATTGTATTTTTTGAGGAAGCTGATGGTGTTTTCCTCAGCCCCATATATTTTCAGGCATTCTATTTAGCCATGTGTGTGGTATCATGTCGAAGGCTTTCTTATAGTCTATCCATGCCATGCTTAGGTTGGTTTTCCTTCTCCTACTGTTCTTCATTACCATTTTGTCTATCAGGAGCTGGTCTTTTGTGCCCCTACACTTCCTTCTGCAGCCTTTCTGTTGGTGGGGATGGTGTTTGTCTCCTCTAGGTAGTTGTATAGCCTTTCACTGATGATACCTGTTAGTAACTTCCACATTATTGGTAGGCAGGTGATAGGCCTGTAGTTACTGGCTATATTTCCCTTACTCTTGTCTTTTTGTACTAAGGATGTTCTTCCTGTGGTCATCCATTTGGGTGCATGGTGATTTGAGATACAATGCTGGAGTTGTTCTGCTATTCGTGGGTGTAGGGCCTTGAAGTTTTTGAGCCAGTATCCATGGACTTCATCGGGACCTGGGGCTTTCCAGTTTGGCATTTTTTCTTTAGTTGGTGTCTTACTGTGTCTGTCGTGATCTCTGTGAATCTTTGTTTTATTCTCCTGTTTCTTCTTCCTTGACTTCCTGGAGCCATGTTGCATGTTTGTTGTGTGATACCGGATTGCTCCATATGTTTTCCCAGAGTCTCTTACTTGGTTCGGCTTCAGGAATTTCTGGTGGTTGTCTTCCCCTCTTAGTTGGCTGTATAAGTCTTTCTGGTTGGTTCCGAATAGTTTTTTGTTCTGTTGGTATCCCTTATTCCTGTTTCATGTACCATTGGATCTTATGTGCTTTGGCCTAAGCCCTCTGTTTTTTACATCTTCTATTGTGTTGTTTAGTCCACTCTCTTGTACTTTGTATTTCTCGTCCAGTTCCTCCCTTGGTTTTCTTGCTTCTTAGCCTTTTTTCTGCCATCTCTTTCAGTTTACTCAAGTCAGATCTCATCACCATGATTTGCTTTTCCAGGTGCCTTTTCCATGGAGGTTGCTGTTTTGTTTCTGTTGGGTTGGTTGTGCTGGTGTGTTGTGTTCGAATCCCCATCATTCTGCTACTAATCTTGCTCCTGCATATGTCAAGTTATTTGTTTCTGTAATACTGGTGGTGTGTATATGCCCATTATTTCATTGACCTCACTTGTGTTCTCTTAATTTCTTGGTGTTGTAGCTTTCATGGAGGGGATCTTTGTTCTCTCTGTATCTGGCTCCATCCATTGTCTATCTTTTCTACCCATTCCGTCCTCTCTGTTACTTTCGTCGGTGGTTTCTTCGTGTGTCGTTATTTGATACCTCATCATCCCTGTCGTCTTCTGTGGCATCGTCTCTCAGTTCGTCTTCGTGTAATTCGTTGTCGTGTGACATTTCCCTTTCCAGTTCTTCTCTTTCTGTTGGGGAGAACCAGTTCTTTTCTTTATGTTCCTTACTTGGTCTGCCAGCCTCTGCTCTGTTTGGGGGGTGTTATTCCTCTCATTCCAGATGTTGACCAATCTTCTTCTATATCCTCTCTCCGTCGGGTTGCTTCTGATGTAGCATCTCCATATTTCCTTATTTTCTTCTCTTGTCCATTTCTTCCTTTTTTCTTCTGTAGCTCCAATCTCAGGCTGTTGATTTCTGTCATTGTGGTGATCAGTTGCTGGATGACGGCCTCCAAAGTACCTGACGTCTTCCCCTTCATTGGGTTGAATACCTGGTTGCCGGACGAAGCTCCTCTGTTGCCAGAGGTTCCATTTACGTCGTTGTCGTTTATTCCTTCATTTCTTTCCATCATTGCTGAGTTTTGCTATTTAACCTATAGCTGGACCCGACCCATCAGGGATAGGTACTCATTTACAGGTGAGTAGACTGAGGAAATTATGGTAAAGATCCTTTCCCAAGAATCAACGCCGAGGAGAGCGGTCACCCATCCAACGACTGACCAGCCCCAATGTTGCTTAACTTGACTTAAGTCCATTGACGACCTAACCCACTCCTCCACGGAGCCACATTATTATTATTTTTTATTATTTATTATATTATTATTATTATTATTATTATTATTATTATATATTATTATTATTATTATTATTATTATTACATTATTATTCATTTTATTATTATTATTATTATTATTATTATTATTATTATTATTATTATTACCAATGCCTACTACTAAACTACTACTTTATTAATACTTTTCTACTTTTTCTGTTACTTTATTTCTACTACTTTACTACTATTTTTACTACTTTATAACTGTTTCTACTTCTGCAATTATTTTTCCACTAAATAATCCTATTTTTTCCCATATCCTTACTATATCTTTCTAATTTTTTGCCAATGTGGTAAAAAATATTCATTGATATATACACAATGTTTTCCCATAAGAATATAAAGGAAAAATATGAATAACATAAAATTTAGTGGGAGCAAGTAATGATTGATACTCGCGTCGACAGGGGTCTCATGCGGTATGCAAGCATTTGCAGCAATGCAAGAGGCCAGTGGCGCAGGGGTTAAAAACATATATTACATAGTAGTCTCTCTAAGTTTTTTACTTTTATTCCAGCCTCTGAACACCACATCTCTCCCCCCCACTTACTTATTTGTAATATAATATCATCACCAAACACTGGCCATGAATCTTAGCATTCTATATTACACATCACAATACTACTATGCTAAAGCTAAAAAATATTTCATTTCAAAAGTGGATTGTATTTAAAATTATAACCAATTAGAAAAGATGGTCAAATCAAAGAGTACAATATTTAAAAATGATATTGTTATGTACAATAAAGTTTCATACATACTTACCTGGCAGATATATACATAAGCTAAGACTCCGTCGTCCCCGACAGAAATTCAAATTTCGCGCCACTCGCTACAGGTAGGTCAGGTGATCTCCGGCCTGCCCTGGGTGGCAGGACTAGGAAACCTAATCCCGTTGTTTCTATCATATTTTCTCTCTTCCAACTGTCTCCTGCGGGGAGGCGGGTGGGCCTTTAATTGTATATATCTGCCAGGTAAGTATGTATGAAACTTTATTGTAACATAACAATATCATTTTCATACAATCAACTTACCTGCATCATATATACATAGCTGATTGGCACCCTTCGGTGGAGGGTAAGAGACAGCTACTATATGGAATAGACAGGTAAACAACATATGTTGTAGGTATAAATAAAACCTGGTTCCTACCTGATAGGTGGTAGACTTTGGTGGGTGTTTTTGCCCAGTTAGTCCTGCGTCACCGTCAAGGAAACTTTAGCGAGATATGTGATCTATGGCCAAGAGTTCTTGTGGGTCTGCCGATGGGGTCTTACCCACTTACTCAGCAGACCGCCTAAAAGGACTTTGTCAATGGGTGCTGATCCACTTATATGACAATACACCTTATGAAGGAGCACACAACCAATCCCGACCACCTGATCCTAACCATGTGTTAGAACTAAGGATTGTTACGAGTTATCCCCGAACTCGTCACAACAACCGTAACTCAAAAAACCACTAACGCACACATACATAATTTTTCAAAAAAAAATTATACTCAACTAATTGGATATGACGAGAATTCTCTTATGAACAACATAGACGGCCGCCCGTGCGAGCCTGAATCCTCCATTGTTCGAAGAGATTCTCGACCATATCCAAACAGAAGAACAGTATATACATTCTAAGGATTGGTGTCGGCTCCCGTACCCAGAATCGTATCTGCCGATACGATAGGACCTAGAGAAAAGCACTTCTCATACGTCACACGCACGTCTTTCAAGTAATGAGATGCAAATACCGAGTTGCATCTCCAATATGTCGTATCTAATATGTTTTTAGTGACATATTCTTATAAAACGAGAGAGACGTCGCAACCGCTCGTACTTCATGAGCTTTACTCTCAGAAGTTGTAATTGTTCGTCCGGACAGACCTTGTGAGCGTCCGTAATGAGTTCCTTACAAAGAACGCTAGAGCGTTCTTTGACATCAGTCTTGTGGGGTCTTTGACCGCGCACCAAAGACCTTGTCTAGAGCCTCCCAACTGACGCTTCCTCTGAAGATAGAACTTCAGAGCTCTAACAGGGCATAGAGACCTCTCTGCTTCTCTGCCTACGAGACTAGACATTCCTTTGATTTCGAATGACCTAGGCCAGGGATTCGTGGATTCTCGTTTTTCGCTAAAAACAGAGTTTTAAACGAGCAAATCGCCGAGTCTTCCTGAATCCTACTTTATCCTGCAGAGCTTGTAACTCACTAATTCTTTTTGCCGTCGCTAACGATAAAAGAAATAGGCATTTTCTAGTTACGTCTCTAAATGAGGCCTGATGAGGAGGTTCAAATCTATCCGAAGACAGATATTTGAGGACTACGTCCAAGTTCCAGTTCGGAGGTACTGGCTCCTTAGACTTTGACGTCTCAAAAGATCTTATGAGATCGTGGAGATCTTTGTTATTTGCCAGATCTAAACCTCTGTTCCTGAATACAGCCGAGAGCATACTCCTGTATCCCTTTATTGTGGATACGGCTAGATGCGATTTTACTCTCAGGAATAGCAAGAAATCAGCAATTTCCGCTATAGAGGTAGAGGAGGAGGACAACTTCTTGGCTCTACACCCACAAAAAACCTTCTAAAGACCTCCCACTTCGACTGGTATACTTTCGAAGTGGAGGTTCTGCGAGCTCTCGCGATCGCGCTTGCCACTTCGCGAGAAAAGCCTCTCGCTCTGACAAGTCTTTCGATAGTCGAAAGGCAGTCAGAGCGAGAGCGGGGAGGTTTTTGATGGTACCTCTTGAAGTGTGGTTGTTTGAGAAGATCCGTCCTTCCTGGTAGGGATCTTGGAAAGTCTACGATCCACTCTACCCACCTCCGTGAATCCATTCCTGGGCCGGACCAAAAGGGGGCTATTAAAGTCATCCTCGTCTCTTTTGACGCCACAAACTTTTTCAATACTAACCCCAGGATTTTGAATGGGGGAAAAGCGTACACGTCCACTCGAGACCAGTTTAGCAGGAAGGCGTCTACCATAATTGCTCTTGGGTCTTCCACGACCGAGCAAAACACTGGGAGCCTTTTTGAAATGTATGTTGCGAATAGATCCACGTGAGGAGTTCCCCACAGAGACCAGAGATCGCGACATACTTCCTCGTGCAGAGTCCATTCTGTATGAAGGACCTGGTTCCTCCTGCTGAGCCTGTCCGCCCTCACATTCCTTACTCCCTGTACGAACCTTGTCAGCAGGGAGATGTTCCTGTGAGACGTCCAAAGTAATAGGGTCCCTCGTGAGTTCGTAAGGAACGAGGAGTGAGTCCCTCCCTGTTTCCGAATGTAGGCAAGTGCGGTGGTGTTGTCCACGTTTACTTGTACTACCTTGTCTCTCACCAGAGGTTCTAGGCTCTTCAAAGCCAGGTGAACGGCGAAGAGCTCGTTTGCCAATTTTATGTGCCAGGACACCTGTGCTGGTTCCCAGGTGCCTGACACTTCCTCCGAGCCTAATGTCGCTCCCCAACCCGTCTCCGACGCGTCGGAGAACAACACTAGGTCTGGGTTCTTTGATCTTAGAGAGACCCCTTTGTTCTCTTCCAGAGGCAGCAACCACCACTGTAGGTGTGCCTTTACCTCCACTGGAATGGGGAAAACGTCCGACAGTTGTCCGTTTTTCCAGCTCCAAGACTTCTTGAGGAAGAATTGAAGTGGACGGATATGAAGTCTTCCGAGAGGGAAGAATTGTTCCAGCGAGGAAAGCGTCCCCAGAAGGCTCAACCATTCCCTCACTGACGTTTGCTGTTTCTCTAAGAAGAGAGAGATTATCCTCAAACCTTTTGCGGTTCTCTCTTGCGAAGGAAAAACTCGAAAAACCCCGAGAATCCATCCGAATCCCCAGATAGACTAGTCTTGTCTGGGGGTCATCTGAGACTTCTCGAGGTTCACAAGCAATCCCAACGCCTTGGTCAAATCTAGAGTTAACTTTAGGTCCTCCAAACACTGTCTCTCCCGCGTCTGGCCCTGATGAGGCCAGTCGTCCTAGGTACATCGAGACATTCACTCCTTTGAGATGAAGAAATCTCGCCACATTCCTCATCAGGCTTGTGAAGACCTGAGGAGCTGTGGACAGGCCGAAACACAAGGCTCTGAACTGAAAGATCCTTCCCCCCCCGTCATGAAACGGAGGTACTTCTTCGATGAAGGGTGGATCGGGACGTGAAAGTAGGCGTCTTGGAGATCTAGAGACACCATCCAATCTCCTTGTCGTAATGACGCTAGGACTGAAGCAGAAGTCTCCATGGAGAACTTCTCCTTCTGAACAAATTTGTTCAGAGCGCTGACGTCTAGTACTGGTCTCCAGACCTCCCGAGGCTTTCGCCACTAGAAAAAAGGCGATTGTAAAACCCCGGGGAGTTTTGATCCAGTACTAGTTCTACTGCACTCTGTCCCACATTTGTTCCACCATTGATCGAAGAGTATCCCTCAGCACAGGATCCTTGTACTTGGCTGATAGTTCCCTTGGTATAGACGTTAGGGGCGGAGTATTCAGGAAAGGGATACGATATCCCTTCCTTATGATCTTTAGTGAAGACGCGTCTGCGTCTATCAGTGTCCAGGCTTCCACGAATTCCAGGAGCCTGGCACCTACTGGTGTTTGGAGGAGAAATGTTTCATTTGCCCTTTTTAAAGGGACGAAAGGCGGACCTACCTCTTCTCTCTGGAGCCTTCCTTCTTGCGGGAGGTCTGGAGATCGGACCACCTCGAAAGGGCTGCCTAGAAGTGCTAGGTTCTTTCTTGTCCGACACTAAAGCAGGTTTCTTCTTCCTAGCTGACTGCGTCAGAAGATCCTGTGTCGCCTTCTCAGTTAAAGAGTGAGCTACGTCCTTTCACTAACTTAGAAGGAAACAAATAGTCCGAAAGAGGAGCATATAGCAGAGCTGCCCTCTGCGCATGCGAGACTGCCTTTGTTAAGAAGGCGCCATACAACTGTCCTTTTCTTCAAAAGACCTGCTCCAAATAATGCAGAGACTTCCAAATATGCCATCCTGTACTGCTTTGTCGATGCACGACAAAATGCATAACAGGGCTTCAGGTTCGATTCCCTGCGAATCGTGAGCTTTCTTGGACATCACCCCAAGGGACCAATCTAAGAAGTTGAATACTTCCAATACATGGAAAAGTCCCTTGAGGAGATGATCCAGTTCCGGAAATACTCCAAGTTATGCGGGCAGAATTAAGACTAGGACGCCTTGAAGCGTCAACTAACGTCGAAAAGTCTGCCTCTGTAGTAGAAGGGAGAGCGATACCCATATCCTCCCCCGTCTTGTACCATATGCCTCTTTTCCCAGCTAACCTTGCTGGAGGCATGCAAAATACTGTCCTGGTTAAGTCTTTCTTCGACCTTCAATCCAGGCGTCTAAGGCGTGTAAAGCCCGCTTCATCGAGATGGTGGGCTTCATCTTCAAAAAGACGAACGAGTCTTCTTCGCCTTCGCACGGTCGAAAAGAGCGAGCGCGGAGAAGGAGGAGCAGCCGGAGTCAACTCGTCTCCGTATTCCTCCAGAAGCATGGTTGTCAACACCTTATAGTTGGACAAGCCCTCTCTTCCAAGATCGTCATCCTCCGAGTTTCGTTCGAACTCCTGATAATCCTGAGTTTCTGTTCTCCTTTCAGAATGTTCCTCTTCTGGGGGGGACAAACTCCTGATCGGAGAGGGCTAAGGGAATGAAGTCTTTCCTTTTTCCCGTTCTGATCGACTTGGAAGCCGTCACAACCTGCGGCTTCTCTCGCGCTTTAGAAGACGTCATGTATGACGCTTCCCGCTCTCCGAGCGTCATGTATGACGTCTCTTGTTGACGTTTAGAAGACGCTTCGCGTCCGGAAGACGCTTCGCTTTCTAAGGGCTTCTACTACGGCGTCACAATCTTGGACGGAGCGTCACGTCTAAGATCCTCTTGATTTGACGCTTCACTTCTAAAAGACGTCTTCCGAGCAGGTGCGAGAGGACGAGACTTCTTAATAGGAAGCGTCACGTCCTTCCGACGGGGCGCTAAAACTCCCACAAGAGATGATAGTTGTTCTTGCACCGCCATAATGATCTTCCTTGACGCTTCTCCTACGTCTAGCGCCTGACGCCCTTCGTCATCACTCGGGGAAGAAGCATGATGGGGTACTTCCTCATAAGCGTCAGGTGACGTTGACGCCACCTTCGCCTTCTTAATAGCAGACGGGCGTCATCCGAGAAGCGCTCCGGGCTAGAATCAATGTCTTGCTTCATATGACGCTTCAGCGGTCTCGATAAGGTCGACTCCTTCCACCCTCGTTTAGGTGAGGGAGAGGGAGAGGACGAGAAACACTCGCGAAGGACGCTTTTCCTGTAGCGCCCTTGAGCTGGCTGCCATGAAGCAAAGCTAGCTGAAGGGACGATCTGACCGTTGGGGATTCCCCACGACCTCCTTAAGGCTTTCGATTTCCTTCTCCTTCTGGGCATGTGAGCTTGAACGAGGTCTAGGCCTGGGAGCGCCGCAGGTGACGATCAAACGCCCCCTCCACAACACTGATAGGGCTCACTTCACTAAAATTTTCACTATCACTAGCCTTACCTTTCGAGTCCGCCATCTTGGACTTCATGTCTCGAATCGTCGCTTTCAGATTGGCGATTTCCGATGCCGAATCCGAAAAGACACTCTGAGAATGAGATTTATAGGGAGATTCTCCAGAAGTAGGGTTAGAATTATCATTTAAAGGCTCAATAGGCCTTGAATTCACACCTTTCAGTCTTCTAACTCTATCCCTCTCTAACTTCTTCAAATAAGAAGTCAAAGTCTTCCATTCTTCTGCATTCAAACTCTCGCATTCCTTACAAGTGTTAATAGCAGAACACTGCACCCCCCTACATTTACGGCATACAGTGTGAGGATCAACCGAAGCTTTCGGTATCCTCACCCTGCAGCCTACATTCACACACATTCTCACACTCACATTAGAATCAGACATCCTGAGAAAAATCCAAAAGAGTTATTCCAAAAACAGTCACAGTAGCGAATGCCAAAACACGATCCAAATACGTCACCAAAAGTCGAAAAAAACGTTTGATCAAATGTTGAAAAAAAGAATCCAAGTCAGGAGGTAATAACAACAATGTTGATACCACCGGCGACAGAGAAAATATGATAGAAAACGGGGATGGTTCCTAGTCCTGCCACCCAGGGCAGGCCGGTAGATCACCTGACCTATCTGTAGCGAGTGGCGCGAAATTTGAATTTCTGTCGGGGACGACGGAGTCTTAGCTATGTATATATCTGACAGGTAAGTTGATTGTATGAAAATAAGTGTTCAATACAGACATACCTCTCTAAATGATCAGAACCCTCTTCCAACCCTGCCAGAATACCTGACAAAAACCCATTGAGTCCAGGACGGAGTCTTTGTCCCAAAGGAACAAAGTGGGTTTCATACACAGTTTAAAAAGGGCAGATCTGACATTCATTGCAGCACTGCTGAACAATGGAAATAAACCTGCAAAGAGACAAGAAAACATATATACAGTATGTACTAACCCAAAAAATGTAGTACAATAAACAATTTAGGTTGCATCATGTTTCTTTGAAAAACAATTTTTATCCATCCTAATTCAAGAACAAAGAAGGCAAACACAGTTTGACTATAATAACCATACAATTGTGTCATAAAAATTCTACCCAAACATTTTACCAAAAGTATGACCTGAGATACTACTACACTACACCACAAATGAAAATGAAACCAAATATGTGAACTACATTCAGCAGACAGACCAGTTTGTCATATTTTACAAACAAAAATCATCCTGACCTGCACTATAAATAAAAAGTTCTTGAGAGAGACGATTGGTTCCCATGCACTTGAAGATAATATCATATGTCTCCAAAGCTTTCAAATGAACCCCTGATGGCAATGCTGGATGCATGCATTGAGCTAATCGCTTGCTGATAGTAATGCGCCTCGGGACAACAGGGTACTTCATGTGGGATAATAATACCTGTTAAAAATATAAAGAGAGAAACTTATTGCAACAATTAACGTAAATGACTGCCAAAGAAAGATATTCAATCTTAGAAAAATGTATTCATCATGATTCACCCAACTCTATTAAATATTATAGTACATTATTTACTTTTATATTTTGTGCAACTTAAGAAGACGAAGTGAGGGAGGATGATCTATTCTTTAGGCAGAAATTTAGTACAATTGTGTTAATTTAACATTTACTATAAATCTCACAAAATTCCACATGGTAAACAAGTATACGTATATAAAATCAGACCAGTGGAAAAAATTACATGGATAGATGTGCCTCAAAGACTTGACTTAGTCTGTCCAAGGAAACCCCTTCATCTGTTTTTGAACTGGCCAGCAGAGGTAATATTCACACAATCTGCTGGTATGTATTTTGAAACAAATTACCAGCAGAAGTTCCCACAGTGTATGGCACTGAATTTTATAAGTATATTTTCATCCACTGATATGGTTTGACTATGTCTGAAGGTAAAATGAGGTCTGCATTTTATGTTAATTTTTGCCACTGAATATCTAAAATGTTACTAACAAACTTGCCTCTTAATCAATCAGACACACACACATGCACACAGGGCAAGAGTGAGAGAAGATTACAAGAAGTGGCAACATAAATTTAACTATAAATTAACATTTGTTGTATTACATCAACTGAAAATCTCATGTGTGGCAAGTGACTTGATATTTCAAAACTAATAAAAGCATGTAAAGAAAAAAACATTTCTATGTACTGTACAGCACATGTAAATTAACGGCCAACCAATGAAAAAAGCAGATAATTTCCTCTCCCTATTTCAAACACCTTTTATGCTTCTGTCTTAGCTCTCTAATCGGCTCCGTTACATATTTATCAACCTACTCCCCAAAAAATGATATTTTAATGATAAGATAAATTTTGTTCATACTTACCTGGCAGATATATATATAGCTGTATTCTCTGTAGTCCGACAGAATTTCAAACTTACGACACACACACGCAGTGGGAGGCCAGGTGGTTAGTACCCATTCCCGCCGCTGGGAGGCGGGTATCAAGAACCATTCCCATTTTCTATTCAGATTTTCTAGTGCCACTGTCCCCTGAGGGGAGGTGGGTGGGCACTATGAATAAATGTATATATCTGCCAGGTAAGTATGAACAAAATTTATCTTATCATTATAATATCATTTTGTTCATGAGACTTACTGTCAGATATTATATATATAGCTGAATACCATCATTGGAGGTGGGAAGAGACAGAATAGGATTTAGGAAACAAATTACATGTAGGTAATTGACACCTTGGTTCCTTACTGTTAGCATAGCTGACTTCGTGATTACTGTCACACAAGTCTGCTTCTGCTTTACTAGTCTCTCCAGCAAGGTATAGCTGGTGAGTTCTAGATGATCTGTCAACGGGGGCGTGACCACAATGTGACTAGACCATATTGACCATACTATGAGGGCAACGAAACAAAACAACCACCTGACCAAGCCTAACTAAGTTATGATAGCATAACTTAAGCTAAGGGACTGGGAAGTCCGCCTCTGGTGGCCGACCCAACAACCATAAAAACACAATAATAAAATTAAAAAACACTTCCTAACAATTTTCTTAAGGATAGGATGAGTGTCACTCTCTGCCCCCAAAATTGTATCTACGGAAACGTATGGCCCTAGCGAACAGTAGTTCTCATATGTCGTTTTCACATCTCTCAGGTAGTGTGAAGCCAACACCGAGTTGCTTCGCCATAAGGTGGCACCCAGAATGTCACCGAGTGCCATATTCTTCTGAAATGCCACTGAGGTTGCAATCGCCCTCACCTCGTGAGCATTTACTTTCAACAGTTTAAAATCACTATCTTGACAGTTTGTATGAGCCTCCTTAATAGTATTCCTTAAGAAGAACGCCAGTGCATTCTTCGACATTGGCAAGTCTGGCCTCTTCACCGAACACCACAGATTGTCCGAAGGACCTCGACTTTCCTTCGTTCTATCCAAATAAAATTTGAGAGCCCTGACAGGGCACAGGACTCTCTCTGGCTCTTTTCCAAGAATTTCCACCATACCCTTGATTTCAAAGCTCCTGGGCCAAGGGTTAGACGGGTTCTCATTCTTGGCTAAAAACGTAGGGTTTAAGGTACATACTACAGCATTATGTCCTTTAAAGCCTATATGTTTGCTGATGGCTTGAACTTCACTGACTCTCTTCGCCGTAGCCAGAGCGGTTAGGAAAATAGCCTGTCTGGTCACATCCTTCAACGTCGCAGAATGGAGAGGCTCGAATGGACTGGACATCAGGAACTTCAAAACCACGTCCAAGTTCCAGGAAGGCAGCTTTGGCTGAGCCACCTTAGTGGTTTCAAAAGACCTTAAAAGATCGTGAAGGTCCTTGTTGTTTGCTAGATCCAAACCTCTATGTCTAAAGACCGCTGACAACATACTCCTATATCCTTTAATAGTTGGGACTGCCAGCTTTTCTTCTTTCCTCAGATAAAAAAGGAAATCGGCTATCTGATTCACAGAGGTCGTGGTTGAGGAAATGCCCTTCTTCCTACACCATCTCCTGAAAGCGGCTCACTTCGATTGATACACCATGCTAGAGGAAGCTCTTCTTGCACTGGCAATAGCCCTTGCCACTGATCTTGAAAAACCTCTCGCTCTGGCCAACCTTTCGATAGTCTAAACGCAGTCAGACTCAGAGCAGGGAGGTTTTTGTGGTACCTCTCGAAGTGGGGCTGTTTGAGTAGATCAACTCTCAAAGGTAGTGTCCTCGGGAAGTCCACTACGAAGGTCATGACCTCTGTGAACCATTCTCTCGAAGGCCAAAACGGGGCGATCGTCATCCTTGCTCCTTCTGACGCCGCAAACTTCCTGATGACCTCTCCCAAGATCTTGAACGGGGGAAAGGCATATACGTCCATCCCCGTCCAATCCCAGAGGAGGGCATCTACCGCTACTGCTCCTGGATCGAATACAGGGGAGCAGTATAGAGGAAGCCTCTTCGTCCTCGATGTCACAATACCTCTTGGTGAAGGGTCCATTCGGTCGGAAGCAGTTGTTGTAGCCGAATGAGTAGATCCGCACGGACGTTCTCCACTCCTGCAAAGAATCTTGTAAGAATCGTTACATTCCGTGCCTGGGCCCACAGCAGGATCTCTCTTGCTAGGCCGAACAGGGACCGAGAGTGTGTTCCTCCCTGTTTCTTGAGGTACGCTAGAGCTGTGGTTGTTCTGAGTTGATCTGGACTACTCGGCCTGAAACTTGGTCCTCGAAGAATTGGAGTGCCAAAAGAATTGCCCCCAATTCTTTGAGATTTATGTGCCAGGATACCTGTTCCCCTCTCCAGGTGCCTGACACTTCCCCCCCTAGTGTTGCTCCCCATCCCGACGTGGACGCGTCGGAAAACAACACTAGGTCGGGGCTCTGAAGGCTGAGAGAAACACCTTCTGCCAGCTTTGCGGGGTCGAGCCACCACCTTAGGTGATCCTTTACAGATTGGGAGATCCTCAGAGTCACTTCCAGATCCTCCTTGTTCTCCCAGTTCTCCGCAAGGAAAAACTGGAGTGGTCTGAGATGCAGTCTCCCCAGGGAAACAAACTTCTCCAGCGAGGGAAATGGTCCCCCAGCAGACTCATCCATTCCCTCAGCTAAGTCTGTTTCTCCCTCACAGAGGGCAGAGTTGCTGTTCGCCCCTCTGTCAAGCAAAACTCAAAACAGTCCACAATAGCGTATGCCTAGCCACAAATCCAAGTCAAAAAAAAACCAAAAGACAATCAAAATACTCAGTGGCAACGAAATTTTACGAAATCCAACGACGGAGGTACTGAAAACCGGTGTTGACAGTACCGGCGACAGAGAAAATCTGAATAGAAAATGGGAATGGTTTCTGATAACCGTCTCCCAGTGGTGGGAATGGGTACTAACCACCTGGCCTCCCACTGCGTGTGTCGTAATTTTTGAAATTCTGTCGGACTACGGAGAATTCAGCTATATTATATTATCTGGACAGGTAAGTATCATGAAACAAATGTACTGTATTTTCTGGAAAGTACATTGTAATAATGTGGTTATAATTTAGTAAGAATACATTAAATTTTACCAAATCACACAGTACAGTACAATTCATATACGTACTTTGAAATGACTACTTGCTGATAAAGCTGGCACTTTTTTTTTACGTAAAGAGAGCAGTACCATATAATTTGAGAGAGAGAGAGAGAGAGAGAGAGAGAGAGAGAGAGAAGAGAGAGAGAGAGAGGAGAGATAGAGAGAGAGAGAGAGAGAGAGAGATTAATCTTATGCTGACATCATCAAAAACCCACTCATCAAACCACACCAGACTACCAGACTAGAAACTTCTGATACTTTTGCAATAAACCCTCCATCATTAGGCATTGAAATGATATTGTTATAATACAATAAAGTTTCATACATACTTACCTGGCAGATATATACTTAGCTAAGACTCCGTCGTCCCCGACAGAAATTCAAATTTCGCGCCACTCGCTACAGGTAGGTCAGGTGATCTACCGGCCTGCCCTGGGTGGCAGGACTAGGAACCATTCCCGTTTTCTATCATATTTTCTCTCTTCCACCTGTCTCCTGCGGGGAGGCTGGGTGGGCCATTAATCGTATATATCTGCCAGGTAAGTATGTATGAAACTTTATTGTATTATAACAATATCATTTTCATACAATGAACTTACCTGTCAGATATATACTTAGCTGATTGGCACCCTTTGGTGGAGGGTAAGAGACAGCTAAAATGGAATAGACTGGTGGTAAACAACATATGTTGTAGGTATAAAAGAAAAACCTTGGTTCCTACCTGATAGGTGGTAGACTTCGTGGCTGTTGCCCGGTAGTCTGCATCACCTCAAGACTTTAGCGAGATATGTGATCTATGGCTAAGAGTTCTTGTGGGTCTGTCGATGGGTATATGAACCGCTTACTCGGCAGAGCCTGAAAGGACTTTGTCAATGGGTACTGGACCACTTCTATGACAACACACCTTATGAAGGAGCACACAACCAATCCCGACCACCTGATCCTAACCACCATGTTAGTATAAAGAATTGTTCTGAGTTATCCCCGAACTCATTACAAACAACCATAACTCGAAAAGCTAATACGCATTCATACAAAAATTCCAAAAAAAAAAAAAAAAAAAAAATTTAAAAAAAAAAAAAAAAATTTTAATACTCCTCCAAAAGATATCACAAGAGTTCCTTACTGAACAACAGTGACTGGCCGCCTGTGCAGCACCGAGCCCTCTTTGTCAGCAGAAATCTAGAACATATCTAGTAGAAGGTATGTACAAAGTTAAGGATTGGTGTTTGCTCCCGTACCCAGTATCGTATCCGCCGATACGAAAGGCCCCAGAGAAAAACATTTCTCGTAGGTCACGCGAACGTCTTTAAGATAGTGAGATGCAAATACCGAGTTGCACCTCCAATATGTCGTATCAAGGATTTTCTTTAGCGACATATTCTTCTGAAAAGAGAGAGACGTCGCCACTGCTCTAACTTCATGAGCTTTTACTCTTAAGAGTGGAAAAGAGTCGTCAGGACAGAACTTGTGAGCATCTGTAATGACGCTCCTTATGAAGAAAGCTAATGCATTCTTTGACATGATTCTTGTGGGGTCCTTAATCGAACACCAAAGACCTTGCCTAGAGCCTCCCATTTGTTTCTTCCTTTGTAAGTAGAACTTCAAGGCTCTTACAGGGCAAAGAGACCTTTCTGTTTCTCTACCCACGAGACTCGATAAGCCTTTAATCTCGAATCTCTTGGGCCAGGGATTCGAGGGGTTTTCGTTTTTCGCTAGAAAAAGTGTTCTAAACGAGCAGAAGGCCGAGTCTCTGTTGAAGCCGACTTCATCTTCAAGGGCGTGAAGTTCACAAATTCTTTTGGCTGTCGCCAAAGATAAGAGAAACAAGCATTTCCTCGTTAAATCCCTAAACGAAGCTAAATGAGGAGGCTCGAATCTTTCAGACGAAAGGAACTTGAGAACTACATCCAGGTTCCAGCTGGGAGGAGTTAGTTCCTTAGACTTTGTTGTTTCAAACGATCTAATAAGGTCGTGCAGATCTTTATTATCAGCAAGCTCTAGGTCTCTATTTCTGAAGACTGCCGAAAGCATGCTCCTGTATCCTTTTATAGTAGATACAGACAAGTGAGAGTCCTCTCTCAGGAACAAAAGGAAATCAGCGATTTCGGTTATAGAGGTACTGGAGGAGGACAACTTCTTAGACTTACACCACCTTCTAAAAACCTCCCACTTAGACTGATAGACTCGTCTAGTGGAAGCTCTGCGGGCTCTAGCGATAGCGCTTGCAGCTTTGCGAGAAAACCCCCTCGCTCTGACAAGTCTTTCGATAGTCAAAAGGCAGTCAGAGCGAGAGCGGGGAGGTTTTGATGAAACCTCTCGAAGTGTGGCTGTCTGAGAAGATCCATCCTTCTTGGAAGGGATCTGGGGAAGTCTACTGTCCACTCCAGCACCTCTGCAAACCAATCCTGCGCTGGCCAAAAAGGGGCTATCAGGGTCATTCTTGTTCCGTTGGACGCTACAAACTTTCTCAACACTTGCCCCAGGATTTTGAAAGGGGGGAAAGCGTACACGTCTACATGAGACCAGTCTAGCAGGAAGGCGTCGACCACGAGAGCTCTTGGGTCTTCCACCACTGAGCAAAAGACTTCCAGCCTTTTGGAAAGGAATGTGGCGAACAGGTCTACATGAGGAGTGCCCCAAAGATCCCAAAGACACTGACACACCTCTGAATGAAGGGTCCACTCTGTGTGAAGGACCTGGCTTCTCCTGCTCAGTCTGTCTGCCCTGACGTTTCTCGTACCCTGAACAAATCTTGTCAGGAGGGAGATGTTCCTCTGGGAGGTCCAAAGTAGCAGATCTCTTGCTATTTCGTATAGGAACAAGGAGTGTGTTCCTCCTTGTTTCCGAATGTAGGAAAGGGCGGTAGTGTTGTCCACATTCACTTGGACCACACTGTTTGTCACAAAAGGTTCGAAGAACTTTAGAGCCAAGTGTACTGCCAGAAGTTCTTTGCAATTTATGTGCCAGGACACCTGTGCTGGCTTCCAGGTGCCTGACACTTCTCTCGGTCCTAGTGTTGCTCCCCAACCCTTCTCCGATGCGTCTGAATATAACACTCGGCTTGGGTTCGGAACTTCCAGAGAAATTCCCTTGTTCTCTTTTAGAGGGGACAACCACCATTGCAGGTGTGGTTTCATTTCCATTGGAAGGAGAAAAACTGTCGGAGAGAAGTCCCGTCTTCCAATTCCATGATCTCCTTAGGAAAAACTGAAGAGGACGAAGATGAAGTCTTCCTAGAGGAAAGAACTGTTCGAGCGAGGAAAGGGTCCCTAGAAGGCTTAACCATTCCCTCGCCGAAGTTCGTTCTTTCCTAAGAAGAGAGAGACTTTTTCCAAGCCTCTCACGATTCTCTCTTGCGAAGAAAAATACTCGAAAACCCACGAGAATCCATCTGAATCCCAGATAGACTAAGTTCTGTCTGGGGATCAGCTGTGACTTCTCGAGGTTCACGAGTAGTCCCAATGACTTTATCAGGTCTAGGGTCAAAGAAAGGTCCTCCAAACACTGTCTCTCTGTTCTGGCCCTGATGAGCCAATCGTCCAGATATAGAGAGATGTTGACGCCTTTGAGGTGAAGAAACCTCGCCACATTCTTCATCAGGTTTGTGAAGACCTGAGGAGCTGTGGACAGGCCGAAACACAAGGCCCTGAACTGAAAGATCCTTCCTCCCGTCATGAAACGGAGGTACTTCTTCGAAGAAGGGTGAATCGGGACATGAAAATAAGCGTCCTGGAGATCCAGCGACACCATCCAATCTCCTTGTCGTAAGCCGCAAGGACTGAGGCCGAAGTCTCCATAGAGAACTTCTCCTTTAGAACAAACTTGTTCAGAGCGCTGACGTCTGGTACCGGTCTCCAGCCCCCCCCGAGGCTTTCGCAACCAGAAAAAGACGATGTAAAACCCCGGAGAGTTTTGCTCCAGTACTAATTCTATAGCTCGTTTGTCCCACATTTGATCCACCATCAGACGAAGAGTATCCCTCAGTACAGGGGTCCCTGTATCTGGCTGACAGTTCCCGCGGAATAGTCGTTAGGGGAGGACTGTCCTGGAAGGGGATAAGATATTCCCTTCCTGATTATAGACATCGAAGAGGCGTCCGAGTTTATGAATGTCCAGGCGTCGCAAAATTCGAGAAGCCTGGCACCCACTGGTGTTTGGAGGTTGGCTGTCTCACTTCCCTTTCTTAAAGGGACGGGAAGTAGTTCTACCTCTCCTCTCAGGACCTCTCCTTTTTGAGGGAGCTCTGGAGGAGGGCCTCCTCGAAAGGGCTGAACAATAGAAGTAGGTCCTTTCTTGTCAACCGCAACAGGGGTCTCTTCTTCTTGCAGTCTGAAGGAGAAGATCTTGTGTCGCCTTCTCAGTCAGTGAGCGAGAAATGTCCTTCACTAACTGAGAAGGAAACAAGAAGTCTGACATGGGAGCGAAAACCAGGGCTGCTCTCTGTGAGTGTGAAACCGCCTTGGTTAAGAAGGCACTAAAAATACTCCTCTTCTTAAGGAGTACCGCTCCAAAGAGGGAGGAGACTTCTCCCGATCCGTCTTGTACTGCTTGTCAATACATGACATTATACTAAGAATGACTTCGGGGTCTAGACCTTCCGAGTCATGAGCCTTCTTAGACATCACCCCAAGGGACCAGTCTAGGAAATTAAATACTTCCAAAATATGGAAGAGTCCCTTGAGGAGATGATCAGTCTCAGAAATCGCCCAAGTCACACGAGCTCCGTTCAAAGCGTGTCTACGCGATGAATCAACCAAGGTTGAAAAGTCCGCTTCAGCCGATGCTGGGAGAGAAAGGCCCATGTTCTCCCCAGTTCGGTACCACACACCTCTTTTTCCAGAAAGTATGGCTGGAGGCATACAGAAGGTGGTTCTGACCAGTTCCTTCTTTGACAACATCCACTTGTCAAGCGACTGTAGAGCTCTTTTCATAGAGATAGTCGGTCTCATCTTCAAAAACCGACGAAGACTTAGGTACGATCAACACTCGAAAAAAAGAGATTGAGGCGAAGGAGCAGCAGCAGGAGTCAACGAATCTCCATACTCTTGCAAAGAAGGTCTGTCAAAACTATAGTTAGAGAAGCCTTCTCTACCGTTAGTCTCGTCTTCCGAATCTACGTCCACACCGTGCGGAGGATTTCGGCTTGTAACTACGATAGGATCTTCACCAAGGTTCTCTCATCTACCTGGCGACAAACTCCTACTAGGAGAGGGACTCATCGAGTGAACAGATTCTCTCTCAAGTCTACTAGTTGTCTCGCGTCTGCTTGACTTCTCACGCCTGGCAAGCTCTTCGCGCTTGGCTGGCGCATCGCGCTTGGCTGGCGCTTCGCGCTTGGCTGGCGCTTCGCGCTTGGCTGGAGCTTGTTGCTTGGCTGGCGTCTCTCACCTGGCTGACGCGCCTCGCGCTTGTCTGGCACCTCGCGCTTGGCTGGCGTCTCGCCTGGCTGACGCCTCGCGCTTGTCTGGCGCCTCGCGCTTGGCTGACTCCTCGCGCCTGGCTGGCGCCTCGCGCTTGGCTGACTCCTCGCGCCTGGCTGGCGCCTCGCGCTTGGCTGACTCCTCGCGCCTGGCTGGCGCCTCGCGCCTGAGAGTATCCTTGTCTAGAGCAACGCGCTCGGATAGCTCCTGACGCCTGTTAGAATCTTCGCGCCTGGAAGACGTCTCGCGCTTGTAAGGCTCTTCATGCCTGGAGGACGCTTCACGTCTGGCAGGCGAAAGAAGACGAGACTTCTTAATAGGAAGTCTAGCGTCCTTCTTGCGAGGGGGATCCCTCGAAAGAACTCCGATAAAAGAGGCTTAACTGTTCTTGCACAGCTAACAATATCTTCTTGGAAGCCACACCAGCGTCCTCTTCAATAGAAGAAGCGGAGAGACCTCGAAGGTGTGCGATCTTCAACTACCGATCGAGGAGACGTCGAGACCATCTTAGCCTTTTGATAGAAGAGGGGGCTTCCTCCGAGAAGCGCTCTGGGCTCGAGTCAAACGCGGGTTCTTTCCAGTGCCTTTTCATGGGGCCTAGATTATATCCGAGAGTCCTTCCCCCACCTCGTTTAGGTGAAGGAAGAATAACCGGGACGTACCGAGAAAACAATCTCGTGGACTTCTATTAAAGCGGTCCTGAGCAGTCTGTAGCGAAACAGAGCTGCTGAAGGGACGCCTGACCGTTGGGGATTCCCACAACCTCCGTACGGTTTTCGACTTTCCTTCTCCTCTGGGTATGTGAGTTTGGAAGAGGTCTAGGCCTGGAGCATCGCAGGGACGGTCAGACGCCCCCTCCACAACACTGGAACACTCACTTCACTAAGGAAATCACTATCACTTCCCTTACCTTGCATGGCCGCCATTTTTGTCTTCATCTAACGAAGAGTAGCCTTCAGATTGACGATTTCAGAAGCCGAATCCGAATGCAAAGCCTGTGAGGGTTCAGATACAGAGGGAGAATCAAAATCATTAATTACAGGAGAGTTAGACTCAGAAAAAGGCTCAATAGGCCTTGTACTCACACCCTTCTATGCAGCCCGTCTAATTCTATCCCTCTCTAACTTCTTTCAAGCAAGAAGTTAGAGTCTTCCATTCATTAGCATTCAACTTTTCACACTCATTACAGGTGTTAGCTAAAGAACAGTCAAACCCCCTACACTTACGACATACAGTGTGAGGACTCAACCGAAGCCTTCGGTATCCTCACCTTGCAGCCTACATTCACACACACTCTCACACTAACACTTGAATCAGACATTCTAGCAGAAAAAATCAAAAGCAAGTCCAAATCCAGTCCACGGTAGCAAATGCCAAAACAACGTCCAGTACGTCACCAAGAAATCCAATAAAGTTGATCAAAGTCTTGAAAAGCGAATTCCAGTCAGGAGGTAGTAACAACAATGTTGATACCACCGGCGACAGAGAAAAATGATAGAAAAACAGGAATGGTTCCTAGTCCTGCCACCAGGGCAGGCCGGTAGATCACCTGACCTACCTGTAGCGAGTGGCGCGAAATTTGAATTTCTGTCGGGGACGACGGAGTCGTAGCTAAGTATATATCTTACAGGTAAGTTCATTGTATGAAATTTTCTAGTTTTCCACCACAGACCAGGTGGGACTACAATGAAGGGTGTAGATGAAACCAGACGACATACTGGCCACAGTAAAAGAAAATTACCAGATCACTTTTTTACTATAACTACAAATTGTTAAAAAACACTACCCAACCATTAAAATAAATCCAATGACTGGTGGGTACTCTAGGTACGTCGTACCCCAGGCTTCCCATAACTCAATCACCTAAAACCCAAGGCAAGGAGATAGAGACTAAAAGACATACTACTCTTATTCTTCCTCCCCCAATATCATACCAGCCATGGAAAACTGTCCTAACGTACGGCAGTTTTCATACATACCCTCCACACCTCGCAAGTAATGAGATGCAAAAATGGATCTACATTTCCAGTATGTAGACTGAGGAATTGTGAAGAGTGACAGACTTGCGTTTAAATGCTAGAGAAATGTGAACTACTGTCCCAATCATTCATCGTTCTTTCTCACCGTCATCCTTACATTAAGGGCCGGTTGCCTGATGCGCCTTCAACCGCTGCCTTCTACCAAAGGCATCATCCTCCACCAAACCTTTTCTCTCCATATCTTCCTTCACCTTATCTCACCATCTATTTCTTTGTCTCCCTCTCGATCTTCTTCCTCTAACAGGATCCTCCCAGGCCCTCTTCACTCCCTCATTGTCATCCATCCTTAACATATGCCCATACCATCTCAATCGTAACTCTCTAATCACCGTTATCTTTACTAAGCCTGCTCTTCTTATTTATCATTTTCCAATCACTCAAGCAGTGATATTCCCATAAGCTCATCTTTTCTTCTTTGAGCCCATGTTTCCAAGCCATACATTAACCAATGGTCTTATCACTGTGCTACAGATCTTGACTTTTAGCTTGATTGGCATTTTTCTTATCACATAAGCTACATCTCTCCACTTCCCCAAAGCCACTTGAATCCTACTGTCAACTTCAACCACATCCTCCCTCTTGGCTTAAAGTAGAGCCTACGTGTTGAAACTTTTCCGCCTGTTTTATAATCGAGCCTCTTCTTTCTTGTACTATACTATTCTGTCTCTCTATTCCCTACTACTAATCAAAACCTGAGTTTTATTCACATTCACCTTTAAGCTACCCCTCTCTAGAGACTCCTGCCACTCCCAAATCCTTCTCTGCAAGTCTCCTCATCTTCTGCAGTAATTACTAGATCGTCATACAACAACTCCCACAGCACTTCATTCCTGATCTCTTCACCCCACACATCCATGACCAGTACAAAAAAAAAATGGGCTTAATGCTGACCCCTGGAGTAATCCAACACTAACTTCAAAATTTTCTGTTTCCCCAACTGAGCTACTGGATTCCCTCTAGCCTCTTTTCCTGTAGCTGTCTTATTATGAAGATGGCATCCTCTGTTCCTCTTCCTCCCATGAATCTATGTTGCTATTTCCTGATCTTTACAATCTCTCTTAATCTCTCATCCAGTATTCTAAAACTTTCAATCCATGCTCTGTAGTTAAATTCCTCTGTAGTTACAACAATGCATGACATCTCCCTTCTGCTTGTATATATACGTATACCCATTAGACTCACCCCCTCCCAGTCCCTTGGCATTCTTCCCTTTTCCATATAGCTTTTAATAAATCCAGCATCCATTTCTCCCACTTTGTACCTAATAGAGTAATTTGATAATTTCAATTTAAAACTCCAATGGACCCGGTGCTTTACCATTCTTCATTTTACTTAATGCTCTCTTCACTTGTCTATCCCATATCTCCATCACTGGTCCCCCCACCCCCCTCTGTGCTTCCCACATCTCCTTTCTTCTTCTTCTTCCCTTTCCCAGCTTTATCCCTACTCGGGGTCGCCGTTTTTAATGAGTCTCTTCATCTACCTCTGTCCTGTGTCCATTTCCTCCCATACTCCTTCTCTTTCATATCATCTCTAATGAAATCTCTCCACCTGGTCTTAGGTTTTCCTCTCCTTCGTGTTCCATCCACCTCCACGTCCATCACTTCTCTTGCCATGTCATCTGATATGTAGCCGAGGTGGAATAAAGTCAGAGACCATGCTTGAACTCAGTGACGCTTTAGTTTTTCTTCAACCACCTTGGAAAGCGGACGTTTGCTTTGCTCTCCTCCTCCCGAGCCAGTTTTTTACCTAAGCCCATGATTTCTTCCTCTTTGCTGGATCGGGTCTAATGCTGAGTGCTGCGCTGCAGGAACATTCAAACGTGATGCATTCAACTGCACAGGGTGCTCATGGCAAGCCACATGAGGCACCAAAATATTGGCAGATGGTGGCGCCAAAGGAGCAGGAGGATGAGTCGTTGTATGGGGTGAGAAGAAAAAGTGAATTTAACGAAAACGATGAACCATCCAACACTGGAGAACACTCCGAAGGCCAGTCTAACACTGATCGCTTCGAAGAGTAGTCCTCAGTACTAAGCGCATGATCGGAAGTAAGACACTTTGGTGTCAACACAAGCTCAGAGCGCTTGACTTGCACTGTGAGCTCGGCTCCCCCGTGCACCCTGGGGTCTATCATACATACAGAGCTGGCTGGACGCTCAATAAACACTTAGTGCTTAACACCTGGGCGATCAATAAACACTTAGTGCTTGACACCTATCACCGAGCGCTCATCTACCACTGAACGCTTACCACAATCACATACTGAATGGTCAACTGTAGGCTCTACTACCAAGCGTTTGGCGCTAGCTGGCCACCTGAAGCCAGCAGAGCGCTTGGAAACATACACTTCACTCTCCTCTCCCCTGAGCACACAGCTGTCACTGCACAATCACTCACGGTGCTCGGAACACTAATAACCAAACGCTTGTGCACAAAATATTCGGGAGACGTTGCAAAGCTTTTCTGCTCCAGAAACTACATGAAGGTTGCAGACTATGGTCCAGATCTCTAGCACACTGACAGCAAGGGGGGAGCATGTTCAGGAGCTCAGGTCTTTTCAATGGCCTGGGAAACTCAGAAAAATTTCAACTTCCCCTTCTGCTCGAGTTGGAATCAGAGCCACAGGATGGTAAGGCATGCACCTCCACTTGGACGCCTTTCCAGTGGCTGTCCCCAGAGTCCTGGGAATGCACAGGCTCAGTTGAGGGGTTTAACTACCAGTGGGCAAACCACATCACCCTCCCTTGAATGTTTGGTTTGCCTCCTCCAGGGTTAGGGGAGTCTGGCAGGGACCTAAGTTTAGGAGCATTGGTGGGACAAGTTAGTCACCCCCTTTAGTACTACCAAATACAAAAGGTTTACTTCACCAAACGTCAGCAAACTCTGCAATCAACCGGTAAAACAAAAGAGCTACTTCAAAAACTGATGTTTTAGTCGATGAGCAGCAGGAACAAATTGAGCTCCTGAGTCGTGTTGTATCTATTCTTCGCCAAAGTGAGCAAGGTAAGTTACCTACACTAAAACAATAGTGCTTTACCGTAAATTTTTTTAACTTAAGCTGCTGTGAAAGTTAGAAATTATTGCCAATGTAATTACCTGGCAAGTCACTTGCATATATAAAAAGGGAGTTTTGAGCGAAAAATTATAAAAGATGGAAAACATTTGTAAATAACTTTAGATGAACACCCAATCAGGTATAGTATATTAATGATTATCATGGCAATTTATAGTAACACAGTAGCCTAACCCCCAATTACTTATACTGTGAGTAATGCATTTGTAGTATTTTACTTCTATACACTAATTTTATAGCTTAGGCAACATCAAGTATGAGGGCATTGTTGTAAATTCATTAAACAATCCCTTCCACAAAGAAATACTATACAAAGCAATGCACCAAGATAATGTATCACAATATCAAAATACTGTACATGCAAGCAATATACATATATGCAAGGAAGGAAGAGTAAAAGTCTTGCCTTATTAAGTTTTCCAAGTGTGGATATGAGATCAGCCCAACTCGCTAGTATTTTCAAAGTTGCGTAGTGTCTTATCAACCGCTGCCACATAGGCACGGTATTTTTGAATCGCGAGTAAATCATATTCTTCAAGACTCAATCCACTCATTCTGAAAAAGCAGAAAAAAACTATAATCATAAAAATATTCAGTAGTATAGTACATCAAATATAACAAAGATCTTACCAAAAAACTCTTACATTTTTTTTGTTAGCCATACCCTGTCATTCAACTAATTTAATGTTTAATGGTTACACCAAGTGCTTTTGTAATTAAGAAGAGCAAGAGCTAAGACTACAGAGTGTAAAATCACACTCACACAATGGAGTACAAAAACAAAAAGGTCAATTCATAACAGAAGTAATACCACTGAACATTAACATCTTCAATGACAATTTATAAAACATATTAAAATTGTCTACACCATCACATTTACATATGTGAATAGTTCACTGCTCAAGGAAGAAATATGAAGTTTTTATGATAAAACGAAGTTTAATGTATATTTACCTGGCAGGTATATATATAGCTATATTCTCTGTTCCACCTGGCAGAAATTTTTTTTCAAAACTCGCGCAATCGCTAGTAACCTATTGTAGTTCAGGCAACCACCACCCCGTTACCGTGGCGCTAGCGCTAGAACCGTTTCCCAATTGGGCCAGATTTTCTCTGAACCCTGTCCCCTGAGGGGAGGCGGGTGGGTGAATTTAAATTATATATACCTGCCAGGTTAAGTATACATTAAACTTATTAAAACTTCGTTTTATCATAAAAACTTCATTTTAATGTATGACACTTACCTGGCAGGTATATATATAGCTGATTGACACATTTGGAGGTGGGTCAAGGACAGCAACATTCTTAGAGTATAAAATATTATTAAAATATTATTAAACTCCAGGTTCCTTACCTGCTAAGGTAGCTGACTTCATAGGTCCTGCCTCTAAGCCTGCTTAAACCTTAGTTAGCTCTCAACAAGGAAGTGTCCCTGTCTGTTGAAGAAGCTAAGACTGGAACTGACAACTGGACGTGACCAATGTGTTGACAGATCCTTACAGCCCTCTTATGCCACGGCATTCAAGCTAGTAACAGATCATTTACCTGAACTACACACACACCATCACCCGATAATACTAACACAACTGAGAAAAGTACCGCATTTCTCAGACGACCAAGAAACACAAACACCATCACCTAATAAAAACAACTAGCTTACAAGAAGGTTATGGGGTAGTAACTCCTTTGCCCAATACTGTACCCGCCGAGGACACGTATAGACCTAGCGTCTGACAATTATCGAAGGTTGTCTGAACTCCCTAAGATAATGAGACGCAAATATTGAATTAGTTCTCCAATATGTTGATTCAATAATTTCCTTGAGGGCTAAATTCTTTTTAAAAGCTAATGAAGTCGCCACTGCCCTGACTTCATGAGCCTTCACTTTCAAAATACCAAAGCTCTGCTCTTCACACAACATATGAGCCTCTTTAATTAACTCTCTCATGAAGAAGGCTAGAGCGTTCTTCGTCATGGTCTAGTGGGGTCTTTAACTGAACACCACAGAGCATCAGACCTCCCTCTGATAACTCCTTTGTTCTTTCTAAATAACATCTCAATGCTCTCACTGGGCAGAGAACTCTTTCTTGCTCGTTACCGACCAATTCAGCTAGACCCAAAACTTCAAAGGATCTTGGCCAAGGATTAGCTGGATCCTCATTCTTGGCCAAGAAACCTTCTTGGAATGAACACACTGCATTGCCGTGTCTCCATCCCACCTTCTTCGATATGGCCTGAAGCTCACTAACTCTTTTAGCAGTTGCCAATGCTACTAAAAAGATAGTCTTCTTAGCAGATCTCTCGAGAGGGATTCCTCTAACGGTTCGAATTTGCTAGAAGTTAAATACTTCAAGACCACATCCAGGTTCCACGCAGGTGGCCTGCCTTCTGATGTTTCTTCGTCCCAAACGACCTAATCAGATCTCTCAGATCTAAGTTATTCGAGATGTCTAGATCCCTGTGTCTAAACACTGAGGTTAGCATACTCTTATAACCTGTTTAATTGTCGGAAACTGACAAGTGTAAATCCTTCCTCAAGTAAAGAAGGAAATCTGCGATTTGGGTCACAGAGGTACTGGATGAAGACACTTTCCTCCCTGTTTTTACACCACTTCCGGAAATTGTCCCACTTCGACTGATACACCGTGATTGTGGAGGTTCTTCTGGCTCTAGCCACTGCACTGGCCACCTCTCTAGAAATATCCCCTCGCTCTGACCAGACGTTCGATAGGTCTGAAACGCAGTCAGACCCAGAGCGAGGGTATTCTTGTGAAAACCTGTCGAAGTGGGGTTGTTTGAGTAATCTACTCTTAGAGGACGAGTCCTTGGCGTATTCTACTGTCCATTCCAGTACCTCTGTGAACCAACTTTGGGCCGGCCAAAACGGGCTACTAAGGTCATCCTCGTTCCTTTGCTCTCCCTGAACTTCTTCATCACTTTCCCCAGCACCTTGAACGGAGGAAAAGCGTACAGATCTAAGTTGACCAATCCATCAAGAACGCATCCACCGCCACTGCTTCTGGTTCTGGAATCGGGAGAGCAATATGTTGGTAACCTCTTTGTTCTGGCTGTCGCAAATAGATCCACTACCGGACGGCCCCACAACTTCCAGGCTCTGGCAAACCTCCATGTGCAACGTCCACTCCGTCGAGAGAAGTTGCTCTCTCCTGCTCAAAAAACAGGTCCGCACCCACGTTCTTCTCTCCTTGTATAAACCTGGTGAGTATCACGACCTTTTCCTCTTCTGCCCAAAGCAGAATTTCTTTTGCCAGATTGTAAAGGGGAATAAAAGAATGAGTCCCCCTTGCTTCCGAATATATGCCAGAGCCGTGGTGTTGTCCGAGTTGACCTGCACTGTCTTGTTTCGAATCAACTCTCTGAAGTGCTTCAAAGCCAAGGAAAACAAAACTGCCAACAGTTCCTTCCTGTTATGTGCCACTTTGTTTCGTCCTTGTTCCAAAGTCCCCCGACACCTCTGAGGGCCTAATGTCGCTCCCCAACCCGCGTCCGACGCGTCGGAAAACAAGATGAGGTCTGGGTTCTTCTGCTGAAGCGACATCCCTCTTGCTAACCTGCCTGGAGTTAGCCACCACTTTAATCCTCCTTTACTTCGGTCGGAATTAGAAACTGGAAGGAATCCGGTTGCGATTTCCTTGGCCATGAATCCTTCAGGAAAAACTGAAGAGGTCTATGTGCAGTCTTCCTAAAGAAATGACCTCTCTAGTGAAGAGAGTGTGCCCAGTAGACTCATCCACTCTTCTTGCAGGAGGCATCCGGTCTTTCTTTAGAAAAGAATCCTGCCCACCTTTCTGAATGCATTGGGGCTTGCCTTTCGGGGGACGGAAAAGCCGAAAAGTCACTGCCGATATCTGAATCCCCAAATAAACTATCTGTTGTTTGGGCTCCCAAATGGGACTTTCCCATATTCACTACCAGACCTAGGTCTTTTGCTAAGTCCAATGTTTGACTTACGTCCTCCAGACATTGACTTCTCGACTGGGATCTTATCAACCAGTCGTCCAGATACAAAGACCCTCTGATCCCTAATTAAATGTAGCCATCTCGCCACATTGGACATCATCCTCGTGAATACTTGAGGGGGCTTTGTGCAAAGGCCGAAGCATAGGGCCTTGAACTGTAAAGACCCTGTCCTGAATCACAAACCTTAGATACTTCCTGCTTCCTGGATGAATCGGAATATGAAAGTATGCGTCTTGTAAGTCCAGAGTCGCCATCCAGTCCCCTGGACGTACCGCTGCAGTACTGAATCGTTCGTCTCCATAGTGAACTTGGTCTTTTCTACGAAAAGATTCAGTTGACTTACGTCCAGCACTGGCCTCCAACCTCCCGAGGGACTTTGCAACCAGGAACAGACGGTTGTAAAATCCCGGAGATTCGTGATCCAGAACAGGTTCTATTGCTCCTTTCTCTAGCATGGAAGCTACCTGCTCCCACAGAGCCGCTTTCTTCTCTAAATCGTTGTAATTTTGCCCCGAGGGCTCTCGGAGATGTTGCGAGAGGAGGTCTTTTCACGAAAGGAATCTTGTACCCTTCCCGAGCTACGTTGACAGCCAGGGATCTGCCTTCATTTGTTGCCAAACTTCCCAAAAACCTGAAGTTCTGGCTACCACTGTCTTTGGTATGGGTGGAGGACCGAGTTCTCATTCTTTAGAGGGGGTCTTGGCTCCTCTTTTCGCGGGTACTCTCTTACCCCTAAATGCGGGTCGAGCGAATGTTCTTCCTCGAAAGGGCTGTTGCGACGGTCTAGTCTCCTTTGGCGTCTTCTTCACCAACTTGGTTGGTAAGAACTTCTTTTAACGAAGACGAAAGAAGATCTTGAGTGGCTTTCTGCGAAAGGGATAGAGCTATATCCCTAATCACCTATGAAAGGAAACAGCTGTTTCGAAAGGGAGAGACATAACTCCGATTTCTGAGAGTTAGAAACTCCTTTTGAGGCGAACGAACACAACAGCGATCTCTTCTTAAGCACTCCTGCTGTGAATAACGAAGCCAGCTCATTCGTTCCGTCTCTAAGAGCCTTATCCATGCAGGACATAATGCTCTTAGCTGTTTTCTAAGGTCCTGCGAATCCTCTTCTCCTATGGAATTCGCTAGCGCTCCCAAAGACCAATCCAAGAAATTAAAGACTTCGAAAGTCCTAAAAATCCCTTTAAATAGATGGTCAAATTCCGAGGACGTCCACCAGACCTTGGCCGACTGTAACGCCTGTCTGCGTGAGCTGTCCACAATACTGGAGAAGTCCCCCTGGGAGGAGGCAGGTACTCCCAGGCCTAGACTTTCTCCAGTAGCGTACCATACTCCTGATTTAGAAGCTAACTTAGCTGGAGGAAAAACAAACGAGTATTTTCCCGCTTCTTTCTTGTCCTTCATCCAGTCATTCACCCGTTGAAGGGCCTTCTTTGCCGAAATGACATCGTCATTTTCAGGAAGGAGGACTTCTTTGGAGTCCTAGTCTTGGAAAACTGTGATAAGGGGGATAACGGAGCTGTCGGTTTAAATTCCCCCTCAAAAACAAACAGCAATAAGACGTGAATCAGAACCTTATAATCTGAAGAAGGTTCTGTATTCTTTTCTTCAATTACTTCCAACTCTTCTTCTGCTGAAGAAATATCTTGCAAGTCGTCGTCGTATTGACGCTTCGTTGACGGACTAGGTCCTGCCGCCTGCGTCCTGCGGTCGCAAGGCATCGGCGTCCTGCGCCTCCGCTGTCTTGGCCGCCTGCGTTCAATGGCGGCTACCGATGCGTCTGCGTCCTGCCGCCTCTCGATGTCCTGCCGCCATGCGTCCTGCGTCCATCGTAGACACGCCTGCTTCCTGCCGCCTGCGTCCTGCGTCCACATTGGTCCCCGCGTCCTGACGTTTGCGTCCTGCTTCTTCCGACACTATTTTCCTCCTAGCGCCAGTGCGCCCTGCGTCCTCGGCGAACGCGTCCTTGTCTTCCTTCGAAAAGACTTAATGGGAAGGAAAATCGTCCTTACGCCTCGAGATGCTTGTTCAGGAGCATCCCAAGACTTCACCAACACTGCCAACTTGGACTGCATTTCCCGTAAGAAATGCTTCGTACCATCCTCCTGAATGGTAGACGACGAAGGATGAGGATTACGAGCTGGACTGCGACCTAAAGGAGAGCGATCTTGTACTCTACCGACGGAGAAAATACGAGGGGAGGATCCATAAGAAGATGGAGGCGATTCTCCCAAGGGCAAATACCATGCGAGACGGACGTATATCGCCAGTGCGATTTGCGTCCTACTCTAGTACGAAAAATCCTTTCCTCTTGATCGGTACTGCTTCCCCGTCTTCCGAGGATGACAACACCTCAGGACTACTCCAAGCCTCACTATCTTGCACCTGTCTCTCGAGAGCAGTTGATGTCCTGTACGTCCTCTTGAGTGGGCGAGACACCAATGCATACGACGTTCTCGCTCGGAAGTCGAACCTTCCGAGGACGCACACTTCCCCAGTTACGCCTTTTCTGCGCGAACTGCAACAGCCTGGGAACTAGCAACAGGACTGTTCGAAGGGACGCCTGACCGTGTCAAAACCTCTCTCGCCTCCCTTCGACTGTCGACATGCCTTCTCCCTTGGGTCTGGGAGCTTGACAGAGGTCTAGGTCTAGGAGCACGAGAGAGACGATCAGACGCCACCCTCCACTACACTTTCACTGACATCGAAAGCACTAACTTTGTCTGTAAGTCGCTGTATCTGGTCGCCCATGGACGCAAGGGCAGCGAACACTTTCACAATATTTGTATCGTTCGTTCTCCTCCGATACAGCAGCGGGCGCAGGAGATAACCTGGGGAGAAGGAACTACCAATTCTACATTAGAAAGGAGCTGGAGAGGAAATACAATCACTCCTTTTACTCGAAGAATTTGACTTCTCACTACGAGAAAACAGATCTCCTTACACGATCTTTCTCCAGTCTCTCAACCGTATACAAAAGGGGACCTTCCATTCCTTCTCTGATAAATTCTCACATTCAATGCATCTATTCTCCCAAGTACACACATTCTCCCTACATTTCTTACAAACGGTATGAGGGTCGACCGAAGCTTTCGGCAGTCTTACCTTACACCCCTCTTTTACACACACTCAAAACATACTTCCAGAGTCAGACATCTTAAAGAACAATCCAAAGCGAATGCCAAGCTAACGTTTCCGAGTACAATACCAAAATCCAAGATCAGTCAGCAACGAGAATGAAAATTCTAGCAGGAACCACCACAATGTTGCCGGTTCGGCTGGCATAGAAAAATCTGCCCAATTGTGGAACGGTTCCTAGCGCTAGCGCCACGGTACGGGGCGGGGGTGGTGGTTGCCTGAACTACTAATAGGTTACTAGCGATTGCCGCGAGTTTTGAAAATTTCTTGCCAGGTGGAACAGAGAATATAGCTATATATATACCTGCCAGGTAAGTGTCATACATTAAATTAGCAATTCTTTTCCATGTAATGGAACATCCCTATTTTTTTCATGTAAATAAACATCCCTATCTAAGGTAAGCGGCATGGATCACCTTCAACAAAACTGGTAAGCAGCATGGATCACCTTCACCAAAAACTGGTAAGCAGCATGGATCACCTTCACCAAACTGGTAAGCAGCATGGATCACCTTCACCAAAACTGGTAAGCAGCATGGATCACCTTCACCAAAACTGGTAAGCAGCATGGATCACCTTCACCAAAACTGGTAAGCAGCATGGATCACCTTCACCAAAACTGGTAAGCAGCATGGATCACCTTCACCAAAACTGGTAAGCAGCATGGATCACCTTCACCAAAACTGGTAAGCAGCATGGATCACCTTCACCAAAACAGTAAAGTGGGACTATATTCTTTTCTTACTTTAAATCTCCAGCTGACCAACCTAATGGAGAGTCAACAGACAATAAATCTATGAGGTTTTCGAAGGGATATCAGCCTGCAGAGAGGGAGAAAGACAAGTCATAGAAATGGTAATAAATGAATAAATAACAGTACTGTATGAAGGAATGAAAAATAAAACCAATACTGTAGCACCCCTGTGGGGGATGGGTACCGGGTACCAGAAGGCCCCCGCGAATAGCTAAAAACCGCAAATACTTAAAACCCTTCTAAAAACTTTTAGAACTGCCTATTTTAAGAGTTAAAACACACAAAAACTCTAAAAATGCTTATACCCGAGTATTTTATAGTTCTATCACAAAAAGTGCATTTATTCATGAAAATGATATGAAAATAAAGTAATTTGTAAGTATTTCTCAGCGAAAAATACTGCAAATAGGCAAATTTTCAGCGAATAACAGGCATATAAGGTTTATAGAAAAATATGTGGTTACAAGAATTTTTAGTGGGGTGTCAAGTATTGGCGGATTTAGCTATTTGCCGGGGGGGGTTGTGGTCCCTATCCCCTGAGAAGCTCAGGGGTTGACTGTACAGACATTTAAAATCAAACATTAAAATCTAAATCAGGATGCAAAGGCATCAGTGCTCTGGACCAACTAACTATCATACTTTGAGTTTTTGAAGGGTTAAGGTTCATGGAAGCCAACTCCACTCATGGTTACATGCTAGATCTCAAGGATTCTGCATCACAGACCCAAGCACGGAGAAGGAATAACAGCTAGAAGATTAGCATCAGTATTGATAATAAAGAGCAAAGGTCAAAGAACACTACCTTGAGTAACACCTGACATAAAAATACTAAAACTACCTACTATACTGGCCATCAACCCACTCTTAAGTTCTGCCTATTATAAATTAAACTTTAAATATTAATAAGATCCACCAGTTCCCCATAATCTTAACCTGTAGATAACAGCTCCATGATTCACACAGTCAAAGGCTGCACAAAAATCTTGACTGATCTACAACCTCAACAAGAACACTCTGCAAGGAGGTAGATATTGACAAGATTGCATGCCAAGTATCTATACAAAACATAAACTGCAATACTGGTAGCCCAAGGTTATCATCTTGCATTTTTTAAACCTACAAAAAACTCTAAGAGACCAGCTTCTCAAAAATCTATGTTGGCCTTCCTCCAAACACAAGAAAAAACTTGCAAGTCTAACTAATCTTCTGAAAGCAGTAGCAATCTTTTTATTAAAGATACGAAAGATCTCATTACTCTTAGGTCTATGCTCCCTCAGCTGGCAAGACCCAGTAGCAAAGTTTGGACTTCTCTACACCTAAAGGCCATTGAACATAACTTAGGCTCTGGAAGGCATGACTACAGCAACACAAAGGATCGACAACACTATTTGCTCACAAAGACTTGATTGATTCACAACACTGTTAGTTTACAAAGACTTAAGGCCCAAGACAAGTTTCCCTGTAGCTCTGTAATGCCATGTAGGCCTATGCCATTCTTTCCTATAATTTAAGGGACTGCTAAAATATTGACTTGGGATACAAAAACACCTATAACTAACTGAAAATTATATTGAAAGACACTATTCCATCTAGACTCTGCTCCTAACTACTGAATGCAAAATCTGCAATAGATAAAAATAAAAAGAATAAAGGTATTTGAGTATGCCTCTGTAAAAACGGCTACTGCTTTAAGCTTGCTTGTATGGTGTTTTTTACGTTGCATGGAGAACCAGTGGTTATTCAGCAACGGGACCAACGGCTTTACACGACTTCCGAACCAGTCGAGAGTGAACTTCTATCACCAGAAATACACATCTCTCACTCCTCAATGGAATGGCCAAGAATCGAACCCGTGACCACCGAGGTGGGACGACAATACCATACCAACCACACCGCTGAGGTGCTGCTACTGCTTTAAAGGTATTAGAGATAGAGAACTAAACTAAATCTCATTCAATAGCTTAGGAGTGTGTAAACAATATCTGGAGAAAAAACGAGTAGTACGTATTATACATTAGAGAATTAATGTTTTTTTATTTGCATTTAAGATCGACTTTTTAAAACATTTTCATCAATATTTGGCACCAGTCCCTCATGGAAGAATGCACTTAAGACACTATAAGATGATGGTATACATGTTCCAGAAAGTAAACATGGGCGTCTGTGTGAGGGTGAAGAAATAATTCAGTGTGGAATTTAGCAAGGCACCCAATTAATCAGCAGAGCAAGAACAGGTATTTCTATACGTATAAGCATTCCGCATCGTTTGTCTCCGTGACTACAAAACCCACCAGGAATTGTCGGGGCATCAAATGTACCTATTTTGCCGTGTTTAGTATGAACCCCTGGGGGTTTAATTACGTCATCCGAATTAAATATTATAAAATTCTGTGGTTAATTACAGCGTCCGAATAAATAATACTTAAAATTCTTGTTTTTCAGGAAGTAAAACTGCATAGAAAAACCGCAACTGCCATAATCTAGGCCGCCGCAGGAGAATAGTAATATAGATCTACGAAGAACACAACTAATCCAATGGTGCAAACTGAAAACTGGCTTTTTCAAGTAATGCCTGATTACCCACACTCCTACATAATTTGTGAAAATAGCAACGAAACAATTATTCAAGTTTCAGAATTTTCCCATGTACCAACAGTTGAGGGAAAATAACAGAATACACTCAAGATAAGCAATCCCTCCTTTACTATGATGCACTCAAAAGAATATCCAAACAGGACCTGGCTAACTTCCCCTAACAGTGTTACCTTAAACAAAACAACTTAGAAACAATCTGAGAAGGACTTTTGGTACTAAAAAACATAGGGTGAACAATCACGGACGATCCTCTTCATCACGCTGGCCAGGTCTTTACTATTCACTCAATATTTAATTGGTGAAACAAGAATACAATTACAACTTTAAGTATACCATTCAAAAGATTGAAGTTTCGTCAACACTATATGATATATGAAAGCCCCATACGAACTAAAATAAGCATGTGACGCTCTTCGTAAAATATGTTTTCAAGGCAGGTTTGAAATCCAATATGGCGGCTATTGTCAGGCTGGAACGGTCTAACACAGACAATCCACCATCTTTTCCCAGCCTCACCCAGCACTCATTTGACAATGTTAGCATACATACGTAACGTTTATTGATCTTGCTCAAGATTGCAGTTGTAATCAGCACAATAAAACAACATTTTGTTACCTATATTAGTGAAAGTATGAAACTTTTCATTACCAAGGGGTCATGGTTTGAACTGAATTCATTTTTACCTTGTAATCGGTGGTTTTATCTTTACTGCCATCACAACTGAAACTCCACAGTGCTTATTTGATTGTAATTATACACATTATTAGGAGTCTTAATCCACTTCAAATTGCACTTGAACCCGTTGCTGTTCCTGGTTCCTAAGCGCTCACTCCACAAACACAGTTACGAGCAGCAGACGACGACACTGTTTTATGAGGTGCAAAGCTTTATTCCCTTAATTGTTTACTTTACTCATTATTTAATTTAACTTTACTTGTTACTTCAAAATGTTTATTCAATTCATGTCTATTTTCCCTTTTTTGCAACCAAATTACCCCGAAAAATTACAGATATTTCTAAAATAGATACAATCCAATGTTTCTAACCTTGTCATACATCTGGCTGCCCCGAAAAAACCATTGTGGAGCAGATGACGGATTAGTGGATCATAATTTTTTTTTTTTTTGCTAGCACTTTTCATTGATTTAAGTATATATTAATATTTGATTTTTTTTTAATAACCTGTATGCCAGAAAATAAATGTAACCTTTAATGTTTACATGCTAAGAATGGCAAAATTACCGTTGCCACATTAGTGGAGCTTCACACATATGTCGATGCATTATCATAAACTGTTTTCATGAATTCTAGTTGCTATAGTAATGCAATAATGATAAATTGCTTCAACATTTATGTATACAGGCAGTCCCCGGGTTGGGTTACAATGGTCTCGGCTTACGACGTTCCGAGGTTACTACATTTTCAATTATATCTATCAGACATTATTTCCAGGGTTACGATGCATTTCCAGGGTTACGACGCATGTTCCAAGGTTACGACACCTGCAAGGCTCATCTGGCAGATGAAATATGACACCAAAAATGCAAAATAATCAATATTTGAAGGTTTTTTGATGAAAAATGCCATAAAAATGCAGTTTACATAGTTTTCAATGCACCCAAGCATTAAAAAGTAAGGGTTTTCTTAGGATTTTGACAATGTTCCAGCTTACGACGATTTCGGCTTACAACGCGTCTCAAGAACGGAACCCCATTGTAACCCAGGGACTGCCTGTATATACTTCCAATAACCTAGGCTAATTTCACACCAATTTCCATGTTTTGTGTAAGTTCTTATACCCAGTTTGGAGGGTGAACACATACCAACTGGCAACAGTGAATTCCATGTGAAATAAAATGCAGATGAAATAATACACTCTAGCAAAATCTCGTTCTGATACGAGTGTTACAGAAATATTGCCAAAAACGTGCTTGCACTGTCTCTGAAACCCATACTAGGATGCTGCTTAGTTGTCAATCAAGTTTTTGTAATCAAGTATCTAATTTCTTATGGTGTGAAAACAGACGGAGGCCCAGGGAGCGAAAGCGATTGCGTCACACTACAGCGGTAATCCGGCAGTAAAACATCTTCATATATCCAAAAAAGTAAATAATTAAGATATATGCGCATTACGATTATAACAATTACATGAATAGCTGATAATAATCTACATGAATAACTGGTAAATGTTCTGCAAGAAAGTTGCAGTATAGCAATTCATTTACAATTGGTACGAAAGTCAAGATGTCGTGACAGGACTTTAAAAAAAGTTCTAATTCCGAAAAATAATCACTTAAATTTGAGTCAGGAATTGAGTTACAGTAGTACCTCGAGATACGAAAGGCTCTACTTACGAAAAACTCGAGATACGAAAGCCAATGCAAAAAATTTACTGCTCTACATACGAAAAGTTTTCAAGATACGAAAGGTTGTTGCTGTAAAGTCCCGAGATTCGCCCGGACCACCGAGAACAATTTTAAAACTCCCGCGCCGCCAACTGAGTAAACTCGCCACCATCCTCCCACTCTCCCATTGGTTCCTGATGCTAGTCACCCCATAAGGTCCTGCTCTCCTATTTGCGGTCAGCATCTACCCTTGTGCTTTAAGTATTCTATTGGTAAAAGGTTGCTGTAAATTGAAAAACTTATTCATGCAATACATTTAATAAAAAAAAAAAACATTAGGTAAGATAGAATAAAGAATAGAATGAATGGTTTATCATACTGTTTGGTAGTTTCAGTAGTTGAAGAGAGATAATGAAAATTTATGGCTTACTGTGTAAAAGTGATTGCTTGGCGATCGTTCGATACTAGTAAGTGCTGGATGTAAACAGACGTTTGGAAGCTTTTTTTTTTGTTTGTTTATTATAGTTAATGGTTACTTAATAATTATTTGAAATGAGTACATGCAATACATTTAATAAAAAACTTGTGAATTAGATATCAGAAAATATAAAATAAATCTATCTGCCAACAAATAGGATATAGAATTCTTCTTCTGTTTTTATTATTATGTTACGTATTACGTATGTTTCATTACAGCTGTCAGTAACTCGGTATCTCCATTAGGTAAAGATAGAATAAAGATAAAAGAATAGAAATGAATGGTTATTATACTGTTTGGTGGTTTCATTAGTTGAAGAGAGATATTAATGACAATTTATGGCTTACTGTGTGCTAGGAAAAATGATTGCTTGGCGCTCGTTCGATACTCGTAAGAATGTAAACAATCGATTGGAAGGTTTGTTGTTTTTTCTTTGTTTGTGTATTATAGATAATGAATTAATTAATAAGATTTTGAAATGAGTACATACTGATTATTTATACATTTTATTGGCATATTCTAAGCTTTTAGCTCTTAGGTTTAGATGTCAGAATCATAGACTAGGCTACAGTAGCAACCGCTACATAGGCTAGGCTTATTGCATAGGGGACATGTGCTAAAGTCCTAATATAGCAGTAAAAATGGGTGTGAACATTACATGCAGTTGAATATTACTCAAGTATGTACAGTATTTTGCCTTTTTGGAGACATATTTCTTCCGTCGTAACCCTAGAACATGTGTTTTAGGCCTGGAATATAATTTACTGGGGTGTTTTTGGAGGGCTTGGAACGGATTGAGCCATTTTACATGTAAAATGTGTTCCAAAATACGAAAAACTCATATACGAAGGCCGTCTCGGAACGGATTAATTTCGTATCTCGAGGTACCACTGTACTTTTTCAATAACGAATGATTTTCAAATTAATCATCATAAATATGTAAAATATTGATGTTTTACTAATTATTTAAATAATTACCTAGTGCACGCTTCGTCGCCGTCTTCTACCAAAAACCGTAGTTTCCTTAAAAACATCGTGGCACGGACCGTGTTAACGATTGTTGTGATGAAAGTGCCCCAGTGTCTATGGGTACAAGTGGTGTGCGGATTTAGCACAGGAAATGGGAAGTTTGTTGACACAAACGACTCCGCAAAAACATCGAGATGGCGTCAATCTTCTAAAGTTTTTTAATCATAAGTAAAAATTTTGAAAGCATTTTGGTGTTGTGGGCCTGCGTTGGCACCTTTTCATTACCTCTGCTTAAATCTTAAAATATGGCCTTAATTTCTAACTTTAGAGAAAACACTTACTTCGAAAGGAGAGTAGAGGTCTTTAGCTCCTCTCTCACCAACAACTTGTGACTGATGACCACTCCGGTGTCAGGAGCGTTAAAAGTACTTTTTCGGAGGGTGGCCTAGCCGTGATAGTCGGTGAGTTGGCCATTCCACATGGTGTTTTATCCTAATTTGTGATTTGTGAAAGATTAACTACTTGCAATATGTACTTTCGTACTACACAATAGGGAAACTTAAAATGACAATGAAAAATGGCTTACAGTAAAATAAGTAGTAGTAATATGCAAAAACTCAGCTTTTCCACTGAGCCACAACAAAATTCTAAGATCAAGCTAATGGGCGGGAATTCCACTATGTCTAAAAACCAACAGTCTATCTACTATGTTTGTTTAGCTAGTGGTAGCTTCTCGGGGCGGGGATGAATGCAAAAAAACACAAACAAAGGACAGAAAATTTCTCAGAACGCAAAAGCACACAATCGACAGCAAATTTCTCAAACTAGGGTAGAACATCACGGCAGGCCAACCCTCATCACGGTGTACGGGTCTTATTCACTCGATATTTAATTGGTGAAACAAGAATACAATTGCAACTCTAAGCATACCATTAAAAGGACTGAAGTTTCGTCAAACATAATGTGATGTATGAAAAGGCCCCATACGAACTAAAATAAAGCATGTGAGCTCTTCGTAAAATATGTTTTCAAGGCAGTTTGAAAATCCCAATATGGCGGCTGCGTTTTGCATGGACGGTTCTCATCAGTGACGGCCACCATCTTTCCCCAGCCTTCCCAGCACTCATTTGAACAATGTTAGCGTATATATGTAACGTTTATTGATCTTACTCAAGATTGCAGTTGTAATCAGCACAATAAAACAACATTTTGTTGCCTATATTAGTGAAAGTATGAAACTTGTTATTCCCGGGTTATGTTTGAACTGATTCATTCTTACACCTTGTAATCAGCGGTTTTTTATCCTTACTGCCATCACAACTGAAACTCCACAGTGCTTATTTGATTGTTATTATACACATTTTGGTCTCAGTTCACTCCACATTGCACATTTAAACCCATTGCTGTTCCTGGTTTCTAAGCGCGCGCGCCATAAAACACAATTACGAACAGCAGACGACGAAACTGCAAAGTTTTATTCCCTAAACTGTTTACTTTACTCGTTATTTAGTTTAAATATACTTTATTTAAAAATTGTTTTGATTTAATTCATGTATATTATCCCTTTTTTGCAACCAAATTACCCCGAAAAATTACAGATATTTCTAAAGTAGATAAAATCAAATGTTTCTAACGTTTTTGTACACCTGGCTGGCCGAAAACCATAGAGGAACGAATACGGAAAAGTGCATAGAGGAACGACTACGTTTTTTTTTTTTTTTGCTTTTTGTTTTGCTAAGCACTTTTCATTGATTTCAGTCTTTATTAGTATTTGAATTCTAATAATAATCGTATGCCAGAAATAAATGTAACCTTTAATGTTTGCATGCTTTAATGTTGCATGCTAAGAATGGCAAAATCATCGTTGCCACTTAGTGGAGGCTTCACACATACGCCGTTCATTATTATAAACTGTTTCCATGAATTCTAGTTGTCATAGTAATGCAATAATGATAAAATTGCTTTAATATTTATGTATATATACTTCCAATACATAGCCTATTTCACCAATTTCAACGTTTTGTGTGTAGTCTTATACCCAGTTTGGAGGGTCAACACATACCGAATGGCAACAGAGAGAGAGAGAGAGAGAGAGAGAGAGAGAGAGAGAGAGAGAGAGAGAGAGAGAGAGAGAGAGAGAGAGAGAGAAAGAAGGCGGAGGAACGAAGAAGAAAAGGGAGGGCTGGCGGTGGAGGGGGGGGGAGGGGAGAGGGTAGGCGGAGCTTTATACGCGTGTTCGTATCCATTTCTGCATAATGGAGTTTTTGTCTCTTGGTACAAGGACAAGTGTCGTTATTCTTTACGATTAGTGATTCACGATACCCTTATAAATTACGGCACTGGGTGTAATGCACTATAGCAAAATCTCGTTCTGTTACGAGTGTTCGTTACAGAAATAGGTATTGCCCAAAAACGTGCTTGCACTGTCTCTGAAACCCATAGTAGACATGCTGCTTAGTTGTCAATCAAGTTTTATAACCAAGTATTTTTATACAAGCTAGCTATTGAATAAATTTGTATTTTTCTCAGTCAAAACATATGCCCCTCAATGCTAACTTTCCTCTTTTTAACGACTTTCTGGTCATTGCAAATTCGGCCCCATAATTTCTTATGGTGCGAAAACAGACAGAGGCCCATGGACCGAAAACGATTGCGTCACACTACGGCGATAATCCAGCAGTAAAACATCTTCATATATCCAAAAAGTAAAAAATAATAAAGATATATATGCGCATTACAATTATAACAATTACATGTATAGCTGATAACTAAATCTGCATGAATAACTGGTAAACTGTTCTGCAATGACAGTTGAGTATAGCAATTATTTACAATAGGTACGAAAGTCAAGATGTCGTGACGTCATAATACAGAACTTAAAAGAAACGTTTCTAATTAGAAAAAATAATTCTTAAATTTGAGTCAGAGTCGAGTTACTTTTTCAATAACGAATATTTTCAAATTAATCATCATAAATATGTAAAATATTGATGTTTTACTACTTATTTAAAAATTAGCTAAGAGCACGCTTCTCGTCATCTTCTAACCAAAACAGCTGTTTTACTCTACTGGCTTTTTGTTTGTTGGTAGAAATAATCGTGCTTTTTCGATTGTTGTTGATAAAAGTGCCCTCAGCGTCTGTGGGTACAAGTGGTGTGCGGATTTATCACAGGAAATGGAAAGTTTGTTGACACAAGCGACTCCGTAAACATCGAGATGGCGTCAATCTTCGAAACTTTTTATTTGTTGTAAGTAAAAATTCTAAAGCGTTTTGGTGAGATTTCCACTGACGTGGGCGCCATTTTCAGTACCCTCTGTTTAAATCTTCAAATTTGGCCTTAATTTCTAACTTTGGAGAAACTACTTACTTCGAAAGGAGAGTAGAGGTCTTAGCTCCGTTTCTCACCAACAACAAGTCGCGACTGATGCCCATCTCGGGTGTCAGGAGCGTTTTTATATGCTTTTTTTACTTTTTGGGAGTGGTTTGGCAAGCGTTGAATGTAGGTGGCCTGGTTGGCCTGCCATGGTGATCTACCCTAGTAGGTACCTCACCTGTACTAGGTAGGTGGTATAGCTATCCATTATTATTTTCAATTGTTCGGTCAAAATATCTTACCGATAAACAATAAATACTAGTATGTGCAGATCTCTTTTGTAGAATGCACTGACCAAAAACAGGAAAATCATTTTCACCTAAGAATAAGATTATGGTAGCTAGCCTGAAGGCCAAAGTAAACACTGACCATTAGTAATTTCTCATTCCATTTCAATGGCATTAACTTTGGTGTCTTGTTTTTTTCTTGATTACTTTATCTCAGGAGTAACATACGATTAGGATAACCTATCCTTGGCTAGGCTGGGCTACGTCAGCTTAGTCGGGCCTACCTAAGCCACGGGTTTATTGGTCACACTTCCTAGGCAGGAAAGCAAATCTTAAACTAAAACTCTGCGAACTCTGATCATCTTTGTTGATAAATGAAAGCTTATTAAACATATCACTTTAACCCCGTTTACATTACAAACCCTTAAGTACTCACCTAGCATATTGCCACGGTAAACTATCTTTCTATCGCTTGTAGGTTCTTGTTTACAATTTACAGCTGTCAGCTGGAATATGACGTCATAAATTTAGGGATCGTTAATTATGTTGATCTTCTTTGTAACACCAGTAAAGCCTAGCATTATTATCTAAGCTTAATTTTTATTTATTTCATAGTTGTTAATATTAATGCTCAAATAATATCATGAAAGTTGTAACTGATACAAGGGATCATGAATAGATGATCATTATGCTGTTCACCTTTTCAGCTATCCCAATGTCATTATCTACAACGTCTCGGTAATCCATTTGAACGTTAGCATAGGTAGCCTTGAGGTAGTGAAGAACTGACACCAAGCAACTTCAACTTTGACTTGAATCACATACTAACGTATATATCGGCAGCTAAGCGGAAGCTAAACAACTTAAAAAAGTAAATAAATAAAAAACATTACTACTTACTGCGTTTCATTGTCCCAGAAAAAATCGCTGCCCGTTCCTTTTCTTTGACTGTGTCTCCTTTGAAAATCTTGGAAATAGTGACATGATAATTCTGTATGATAAGATTTACAATGTCTCTGTTTCAAATCACTCAAAGGATAGTCCCCCTTCTCTAACGAGGCATATGCCTTCGAGCGCGAACTGAGACTGATAAGCATTAGGCAATAAATCCTATAGGAATGTCCTTAGTTACAAAGATTTTCCATCAGTTATATTGTCACTCAGCACGGCAAAGATTAACTGGGCCTCAGTTGCACGTTTCTGGGTGTAAATGGTTCTGCTTCTTAGCAGTAACACAATGTGCGCCAGGTTCAATATATAATCAATAACCTGCTGATAATGTGTGTTGCAACGAACGGGAAAAATGTAACTTTGCCGGTAACAACTTCATAGGGGTAGCGCTACGCCAGAGCGCTGTGTTGTTTGGTTTAGGCACACCACACTAAACTGGGGTTTACACAGTACTCCAAATCCTGTTTCATCTGGATCACTATCTTCACTGTTGTCATGGACGGATACGCTTTTGGAGATAATACTGTGCAAACAATAACATGTAGGAATAGGTGCCTTCTAAGTACTGTAATATGTTTCAGTAATTGCATTTTAGACCACAACATCGTTGTTGAAACTCATTTCGGCTATGATGATATCTATCAATGCCAATTTTCTGTTGTTACTCTTACTGCTTAAAAAATTGTATCTTACTATGACGTGTGCAGTACCAAAACTACTAGACCTGAGTGCGGCATTTAACACACAACACACACGCACACACACACACACACTGATGGAAATCTTTGTAACTGAGAACAAGGACATTCCTATAGGATTCATTGCCTAATGCTTATCAGTCTCAGTTCGCGCTCGAAGGCATATGCCTCGTTAGAGAAAGGGGGCTATCCTTAGAGTGATTTGAAACAAAGACATGGTAAATCTTATTGTACAGAATTATCATGTCACTATTTCCAAGATTTTCAAAGGAGACGCAGTCAAAGAAAAGAAACGGAGCGATTTTTTCTGGGACAATGAAACGCAGTAAGTTTTTTTTTGATTTATTTATTTTTTTAAGTTGTTTAGCTTCCGCTTAGCTGCCGATACATACGTTAGCATGTGATTCAAAGTCAAAGTTGAAGTTGCTTGGTGTCAGTTCTCCACTATCTCAAGGGTACCTAAGCTAACGTTCAAATGGATTACCGAGACGTTGTAGATAATGACATTGGGATAGATGAGAAGGCGAACAGCATAATAATCATATTCTATTCATGATCCCTTGTATCAGTTACAACTGTCATGATATTATTTGAGCATTAATATTAACAACTATGAAATCAATAAAATTTTAAGCTCAGACAATATATATATATATATATATATATATATATATCTATATATATATGTGTGTGTGTGTGTGTGTGTGTGTGTGTGTGTGTGTGTGTGCGTGTGTGTGTGTGTGTGTGTGTGTGGTGTGTGTGTAGAATCTACTGGTCATTTTTACCAGATGCAAGTGTAATTTTAATAGCCACTTGTCCTCTAACTTCTCCAATTATTTGCCCTTTTTTTTGGATACGCTTGTCACTACTCGTCATGAAAAGCACGCCATTAAAATCAAGAGGGAACGGGCCATGGATTATCCTATCGGACCTATGTTTGCCAACATCTTCATGTGCTCCCTGGAGGAGCACGTACTCGATGAGTGCCCCTTAGCCTGTCGTCCCCTATTCTATGCCAGATGTGTTGATGACACTTTTATTTTATTTAAACAAGACCTCGATGCTGAACGCTTCTTAGAATTTTCTAATTCCTATCATCATAACATCACTTTTACCATAGAATAAGAACACGGCTCCAAGCTAGCAATTTTTAGATATAACTCGTAACTAAAGATAATGACAAGTTTAATACCTCTGTATCCAGAGAGAAAACTTTTACTTGTCTGGGTCTAATATACTTACTTTACTTTATCTTCCCGCCACTGGCCAGGTGGCATAACGGCTGATAACAGTTTTCTCCTCCTCTCCATCTGTCTCTATCCCGAGCCATTTCCCTCGCTTCCTCTAGGTCTGGATTTCATCTTCAAGATCTCTGAGAATTATGTCTCTCCACCTCGTTTCTTGGCCTACCCAGCGGTCTTCTTCCTATTTGTCTACTCTCTGTGCTCAGTGCTCTCCTGGGTCTCTGTTCCCATCTATCCTCTCAACATGTCCAAACCATTTCAGTCTTCCCCTCTTCAGCCTGATACTGACTGGCCTTTAAATGAGTCTCATCCTGATGTCTTCATTCCTAACAAAATCGTCCCATTTAATGCCGAGTATCCTACTCATCAGCTTCATCTCAAAAGCATCCAACCTTCTCTCCTCTGTTTTTATAGCTTTTGTTTGATCAGTTTTAAACTGAACTATTTACTACACCCTTATACATCGTGCTTTATCTCTTACATCGGACATGACCCTCTTTCACCGAGATATTTTCTTCTTACAACAATACTTCACCAATAATTTTTTCCCTATTCATGTTTTTCACAGGATTCTCAAAAAAAGAAAAATCTTCTAAATAAAACATTCTCCAATAAGCCAAAATGTTTTGACGTGCCTAAACTCCTCTCATTATTTGCAAAGTTTCCTTTCATATACGAAGACAAATTTCGGAGAGATTTCTTGAAAATCGTCCAAACATATACTGGGGCTATCGATCTTAAACTAATACCTAAGAACCCTAAAAGTATTGGATCTCTTTTCAGATTTAAGGATCGGCTACCGCCTTTGATGTAGTGTGGTGTTGTCTACGAATACAATCGTCCTAAATGTAATTTGGGAAAATATATTGGATCCACCAGGTGGCCTCCTCAGGGTAAGGGCCGATTCCCACAGAGGGATAAGTTATAGAACCGGATGTCGATTGACTGATCAAGAATCCTGTAATATACGCAGCCATACCATTAAATGCAAAACGGAAATCAGCTACGAAGATTTTAAGATTATTGGTTTTGCAAACAACCCACAAGAACTGCTTATTCTTGAAACCTTAAATATTAAAAAACAACGAGTTCCTTCTCTGGAAACTGTCAAACAACCGCTGTTCCCTTGTATTTGCTAACTTTGACTTTCTCTCGGAAAATATTTTGTATGTTTTATTTTTAGTGTGTCTTATCCTCTGGAATGGTAGGTTAGCCTCCAGTTTTTTTGGTTTTTCAGTGTCTGTATTTTAAAGTACGTGTGTCTGGTTTTTTACTTTTTATTTTATTTCCTAGCGTTTGTGTTTGGGTATGTTGTCTATTCTTAATAATTTTATCTTTTTGTATTCTGTTTTTATCAGTCTTCTTCGCCCGCATTTTGAAATAAAGTCTATGTATATAGCTCTTTTAATTAATTTATATTAGTATATTGTACTTATTGTTGTAGACCTCCCTGATGATGTGATTACGAATCATGAAACGTTGGAATAAATGGTTTTCTGCGCCATCTGCTTCTGTACTCCTGCCCTTGATCTGGATGTGAATGTGATGTGCGCTGAGTTTGCCCTTGCTCCCTGGTTGTGTGTGTGATACTGGCACTGTAATAAATAAAGAAAAGAAAGCAAAATTAAATAACTATAAAGAATAATAACAGATAACAAAAATTCCAACCTATATAATGTGTGTGTGTGTGTGTTTCTTTGATTTTCAGGAAGTGGAGAAAATGAATAATATCTTGTCTTTCTACTGAAGCAGTCAAAAACAGTGCCGTGTGCATATGAAACATACCGACTTTTAGCGCATTTAGTTACTCTTATGTCAACTGTGAGGCCCTACTGTCTACGACAGTGGTTCTTAACCCGGGGGGCGCGCCCCGCTAGGGGCCGTCAGCAATTTCCAGGGAGGCGTGAGCCCTATGGAAAAATGAAACAAAAAATTCTCTAATTATATTCGTTCTTCTCTTAACAAGAGTGGGGAACTAATATTCAGAAGTTTATGAAAAAATGCAAAAGTATCGCCTTATAACGTTACTTTCCTAGAGTCTACTACTCTAGTTAGGCTCTTTGGACTGACCATGTTTTGTAATCATTGGCCTCCCTCCCTATCCCTCGAAACCCCTTCTCATTCTCCTTTTTTTTTTTTTTTCCTTTAAATCTGGGAGGGAAATTTACTCATAAATGCAAGGAGGGGGGCGGTGACAGAAAGGACCAACTCTTAGAGGGGGCGCGTGGTAATAAAAAGGTTAAGAGCCACTGGACTCTACGAGTATGATCCAAACTGGTGGTGGGAGAAGTAAACAGACACTTTCAGGAGGGCGATCGATATGTCATTATTTGTTTACCTTTTTTTTTTTTATTCCTAATAAAGATATCAACGAAGCTGGAACTTACAGTGAAATTCGTTCCATTAGACGAGCTTTAAACTCAGCAGTTAATAAATACGAAGTTGCAAATTTTTATGCAGTTATACCAAAGAAGCTTTTGCGTCGTTGAAAATACTGTCAGTGCGGATCCAGACAGAGAATAAAACTGAATAGTCCAACAACAAGGATTTTTGCTGAGGAGGTTAATTTTGCTTTTTTCTAAGGAGATTAATTTTGCTTTTTTTTTCTAAGGGAGGTTTATTTTGCTTTTTTCTAATACAGGTTAATTTCACTTTTTCTAAGGGAGGTTAATTTTGCTTTTCTCTGAGGGAGGTTAATTTTGCTTCTTCTTTTTTTTTTTTTAGGGAGGTTAATTTGCTTTTTTCTAAGGGAGGTTAATTTTGCTTTTTTTTTCTAATACAGGTTAATATCACTTTTTTCTAAGGGAGGTTAATTTTGCGTTTTTCTAAGGGAGGTTAATTTTGCTTTTTTCTAAGAGAAGTTAACTTTTGCTTTTATTCTAAGGGATGTTGATTTTGCTTTTTTACTAAGGGAGGTTAATTTTGCCTTTATACAAGTGGCAAGAATCTGAAATCCAGAGGCTCTGGAATTCGAGCTAAACCAAAATTTTCACTATCCCCTATGCTGATTTTATTGAATTTTACATATTTTACAAGTTTTTACCATGTGCCCATGTTCAATGGCTGGAAGCAAGACCAGCATTTGCCTTGGTGGTAATTGGTAGAACTATACCTCATATAGAAATAATCAAGTACAGACAACTCATTTAGCTGAAGGTTACCAAATTTAGTGCATACGGCTACAGTAATAAACCATTATATCTAACTACTTTATACGCTGATGCTTCATATCATCATTGCATATAATGGAGAACTCTGTGGCTTATAATAACGCTGGCCATCAGTCCTGTTGTTAATAATATCACAGCTATAATGTAAGAAGGCAGCAGTATGTAGGAGTCAAATTAAAATTAGTTGCTCGTTCGCCATATTTGTTTAATCCTCTTCTCACTCGCTAGGTGGCTCTAAATGCAGTAAGGTACAATTGATCCGCAGAATACTCCACACTTCTCTACGTCTCTGAGACTCATTCAGGGCTTTTACTCAAAGGAAACTCCCGTAATTTTAACTATACTTCCTTTTACAAAACCAGAATAACAGTCACTGATTAAGACGCTCAATAGGCTTTCTTGTGCATGATTAAAGTCTTATATCGGGTACCTGCATATACAGAGTTATCTGATATATGAGAATTATTTATGCTACCCTCATTCTGCAGTCCATTACTAACACCTACGAGAACATCAGTACTATTTACATCATCGAGCCTCCCATCGGCTTCCTCGCCATTAGTGAAGCTCTTAGTACTAACATTAAAATTCATCAGCAGGCTCTGTGTATTTCTAGCCACAGGGGTTTCACAGTTCGAACTGCTTTATTCAAACATTTTATAATGACGTCCAGCTACAAGATCCCATTGTTTAGGCATTATTAAACGTGAAATAGGTCCAGTGTTTTGTACTACAACACAAGGTACATTTAGAGAAAACCTATCTTTTAGAAAATTCCAAAATAAACCCAGCGCCTCAGTGGCGTGATCGGTATGGTCTTGGCCTGCCACATCGGTGGCATTCTATTGTGGAATTAGAGGTGTGGATTTCTGGTGATAGAAGTTCACTCTCGACGTGGTTCGGAAGTCACGTAAAGCAGTTGGTCCCGTTGCTGAATAACCACTGTTTCCATGCAACGTAAAAAAAACACCATACAAACCAAAATATACCCGCTCTACTTCCGTAACATCAAATGTTGCTGGACACTTTTTTTCTCTGTAATACCTTGCCTGAGCTTCATACTTTCTCACTACAGGGTTCTTAATAGCAGTCGATTAATGATTCTACTTGTAATTTGTCTTCTCAGCAATTCACAGGGTTGTTTGTCTAGTAGTACTATGAAGTGTTAAGAAGTAAATCAGGCATAACTCGAAATTCAGTCTCTTTCAACTGGTTCGTAACTAAGGGGGATGGGGACGGTCTGCCCAGGGCGACACTTTTCACGGGTTGGGAAGTTGCGGGGGGCGACACTGTGGCATCTTTTGTGGAGCTGGTCTGGTCTGGCGCGATTCTAGATTTTCTAACTTGAAATTATTACTAATCAGTTGGACTTTGATGTTATTATTAGCGAATTCGCTTCTAACAAAGCTCGTAGGGTTCCGTTGTAGATCTCCTGTGTTGTTTTTATTTTAGTTTATGAAATAAAATACATGATTAGATGTTAAGGTTTAAAATCTTCAAACTTCCATCACATTTCTTCAGAGACTGCTGAAGGATTTCCACAGCATTTTCTGTCAGGCCATTTTTGTAGAATGGTGATAAGGAGCACCCGTTATGTATAAAATACCATTTTAGGAACAAAATTCCTCACGAGTAAAGCACGGACCATTATCACTTACAAGAACATCAGGTACCCCATGTGTACAAAATAGTAACCTTAATTTAGAAAATATTATCCCACTGTACGCCCATCAGTTGATATCACCCACAACCATTTTGAATATGTATCTACTACAATAAGATACATATGACCAACCACAGGTCCAGCTTAAGCCACATGCAACCAAGACCAATTCTTTTGCCTGGAAACTCCAAAGATGTAGAGGTTTAGGAGCAACGCTTGTTGCCCGGTAACTACTTATCCACCAGTAATACGTCAGTGACCATTGTGCCTGTGGTTCTTTGTACTTAATATTTTGCCGCCACAAATAAGAATGAGGCACACTTTTCATCCTAACAATACGTGGGTGTATACAAGACCAATTCTTTGCTTGGGAAAAACTCCCAAAGATGTAGAGGTTTAGGACAACGCTGTTGTAGTACTATTTACCAGTAATCCATTCAGTGACCTTGTGCTCTGAGTCTTTATCAATATTGCCGCCACAAATATGAATGAGGTACACTTTTCATCCTAACCAGACGTGGGTGTGCAACCTCTCAGTTAACTTTTCATGTCCTTGAGTAGATATCTAAACTCTATGTCCCTACAGTTCACAACCTGGCATCACATTCAACTCATTTCTACGAGCATAGTAAGACTGAAGTTTTCCATACTCACCAAGTTATCAGTCCAACCCTGCAACATATTGGTTCTCACTGCAGGATCTCTGTATGTTCACATCTAGTATCCTCTACCCTTATCGATGAATAATTCAACTACCCCAATAACATAACTTCTCCCACATATATAGGGTCAAATCCTCTATTTCCTGGCAATCTGGATAAGAAATCTGTATTTGGAATTTCACAGATTGTAATCATACCCAGACAATAGAAATGGCCAACGAATAATTCTGCAATATGCAATGTTGGGCACACCTTCATCTCGCCAAATAATTCTAACAATGGCTCAAGATTGGTTCAAATGTGAAAGTGTCTACTGTATATTTACTTAATTTATTTAGTAATAGCCCATACAACAACTTCATTCTGTGTTTGACTCGGATGCAATTAGTCATGGAAGCATATGATATGGATTTTAACACACCATTTTCTGTTCAAGTACAACACCAGTACTGAAGGCACTTGCTTCTCGTGTAATGTATGAAGGTAGACTAGGACCATTGGTGGGCAAGCCAAGTATTATACCCTAATAACTCCTTAGCTTTCTTTTAAGCTTCCTTAACTCACTACCACATATCCACTCAACTCTTTCTTTCTCTAAAATACATAAAGGAGCCATAACCTATGATACACAAGGCAATATCTATGGCACTACTTGACCATGCCTCCAAAAGTGCTCATTTCCCGTTTATTCTTTGGTCTAGAAAAATTCATAACAGAAATTGCCTTGTTCTCAGAACTATGGATACATTTAGAACTTACCTTGCGTTCTAAATAAATCGTTTCTTTATCAGTAAATGAGGATTTCTCTCTCTTTAATTTTAACCGTTACTAGGAAGTCTGCAAAGCACACTGAAGGGTTTGCAAGAGAGATTCAGTAGTGGGCCGTTTATCAACATATCAGCTAAGTACACTTCCACATTAGGAACATTCTTCTAAACATTTTCCATAGCTCCCTGGAAAATACCAACAGCATAGTTTAGGCCACAATGTAAATCTAGTCATCGAAAACAATCTTTTATGGGCAGTAATACCCATGTACATCTGCAATTCCTCATTCTACTCTCAGCTGATGATATACATGACTCAAATATAATTTAGTAAAATACTGATTTGATTTGAACAGAAGTGGGGGTGGGGAAAAGTGTCTTCAGGAATAGGTACAGGATACTTTTGTATATCACACACATCACACCAGAAAAATGTAGCATAACATTGATTTTAAAGATTTGAAAGTAGCATGAAAGTTCCTTAACCCTTTGTCCTGTGTATTCTGCATCTTTTTTTGATCTCACCCACTGCTTTGCTTGGCTAGGATCCTTCTACTAGACCTTACAAG
>NC_061098.1:22256349-22258849 GCF_015104395.2 Macrobrachium nipponense | reverse complement strand
TGAGAGATTTAGACCATCCTATTAACTGGAGTCAGCAAGAGCCTTAGTCCCATGTAATGACACAGTTAAAAGGAATATCATTGAATCTTGTTTTATCAAGTCAAATAATAGAAATGTTCTAAATTTAAGTCTTGGTTTATTTAAACTTGATGCTTTCATAATTAAAAAAGTTGTAGATAAATATAAGCAACAAAATTAATATATTTAGTTTTTACATGTTTTGGACTGTAAAGATACTTTGTAATTTCGGTTAGGGTCAGAATCTGTTTAAGTTTGTGACCGTGTGATATCCGATAATCCGGGATTATCATTTTTAATTTTTACCATTTTGATAATTAACCATCTGGTATTCCTGATCTTGTTTGTACCTGAGGCCTTCCTCTCCAATTGTAATTTAGTAGCTCCTTGACGATGTCTGAATAAAGACGAAAGCGCTTGGATTTCTGACTATCATTTTCCCGTGGTATTCGCTTATTTATGAAGTCACGTGCATCTACTGTGATTTTTTAAGCATAATGGAAACCACACGCAACTTCTACGCCTTTTCTTTGAATTTTCCGAGCCTTGTTCTATTCGTGACATCCTTCTGTAATGCTCTTATCATCGCTCACAAACTGAAACTCCGACTCAACTTCTACGGAAGTGCATGAACGAGCAAGTGATTGCCCCAGTCGATTTTACCAGTGAGAATTCTTCGCCTAGCAGAGCGACCTCATCGACGAGTTTCAACGCATCATACTTCAGAAACACATCGACATCACAAAAGTGGAAGTAGATGATGCGTTCCGTACTCTTAGAAGCAGACGGTATAGCTTTAATCAGACGGTTCCTGTCGATTGGAAGAATCGGATGCTGGATTATTGCTACGGAAAATTGAGAAAGTGCTGCAACCGTCTTGAAAGGAAGCTCCAAGTCAAGCTGAAAAATCTTATTGCTGGAAGCGACTGGACTAAGCATGCCAACGTGGACTTCATGATTAATTTATCTGACAAACCAGTGGATAGTGCTACGACAGCGGCTTTGGGATATGGGTTAAGCTTTGGTGTATTTAATGGTAACCTGGACTGTGTCGACATCTCAAAATCCTTTTGTTTATTTAGAAAAATAGAATCAAAACCTATGCCCTGATGATATCAAAATATTTGTAAAGGTATTGTGTATGGTGCTATGAGTAAACCTTCTCCCCCTAATGTACCCGTGAGATTTCTCCAGGCTTTTAAGAAAATTAAAGAAGACGAAACAGTGAATGGTGACAAAAGCAGATAAATCTAATGGAGTGGTAATAATGAATAAAAGTGACTATATAAGTAAAATAATGACATTGCTAAATGACACTGATACTTATCGAAACTGAGGTCTGACCCTACTACAGACAGTTAACTCCATTTTAATAACAAATTAAATCCATTTTGAAGGGCTTGGACCATTTAATTAAACAGTTTACACCAGCAATGGCCGCCTTCCCTAACGTACATGTATGGTTTAGTCAAGACACATAAAATCAATAACTCTATCAGACCAATCATTAGTTCAGTGGGCTCAGTTACGTATAATTTATCTAAATGGCTTGTAAAAATTCTTACTCCTTTGGTAGGAAATATTTCTAACACGAATGTTAAAAACAATGTTGATTTTATAAACAAATTGAATAGTTTAAATTTGAATTATGATTTTAATATGGTTAGTTTTGATGTTGTGTCTTTATTTACAAAAGTGCCTGTAGATGACTTACTTGAATATTTGGAGAGGAATTAGAGCGTCATGACATTCCTTAAGTGTAGCAAATCTCATTAGTCTCATAAGGTTATGTATCAAAGATAGTAAATTTTGTTTCAATGGGGAATTTTTTGTACAAAAGTTTGGCATGGCTATGGGTAATCCCTTATCTCCTGTCCTTAGCAATATTTACATGGAATTTTTTGAGACAAAACTCTTACCAAGAATTTTGCCCCAAAAAGTTATTTGGTTTAGATATGTGGATGATACCTTCTGTATTTGGCCAGTTCACGAAAACCTCCAGGAATTCCTTAATAATCTCAATAATTTAGTCCCTTCTATAAAATTTACTGTAGAGGAAGAAAGAAAATTGTAATTTGAATTTTCTTGATGTAACTGTCCATAGAAATTATAGAAATTTCACCTTTTCAGTCTTTCGAAAATCAACTAATATTGTCTCTTTTGTTCATTACTACTCCAATCACCATCAAAATGTTAAATTCTCTGTTTTTTTCTGGGTTTTTTATGTTTCCTAAGGGCTTTTACTTGTCTGTAGCCCGCAGTTTATTGACGCTGAAATTAAAACTATTTATGATATTGCATTGAAACTTAAATACCACCCAAGGGACTTTTGTAGATGTGGAATGGAAAAGAGCTAGAAAAACATTTTATTCAACTAATGACAAACTTGAATTTAGTAAGCATAACATTCTAAAATACCTTATGATGAAAGGTTTTTAGATATTCCTAGAATTTTAAAGCTTTTTAACATAAATGTTGTTTT
>NC_061098.1:22215856-22255849 GCF_015104395.2 Macrobrachium nipponense | reverse complement strand
AAAACAACATTTATGTTAAAAAGCTTTAAAATTCTAGGATACTAAAAAACCTTTCATCATAAGGTAATTTTAGAATGTTATGCTTACTAAATTCAAGTTTGTCATTAGTTGAATAAAATGTTTTTCTAGCTCTTTCCATGCCACATCTACAAAAGTCCTTGGGTATTTAATTTGTTTCAATGCAATATCATAAATAGTTTTTAATTTCAGCGTCATAAACTGCGGGCTACAGACACGTAAAGCCCTTAGGAACATCCCAGAAAAAACAGAGAATTTAACATTTTGATGGTGATTGGAGTAGTAATGAACAAAAGAGACAATATTAGTTGATTTTCGAAAGACTGAAAGGTGAAATTTCTATAATTTCTATGGACAGTTTACATCAAGAAAATTCAAATTACAATTTCTTTCTCCTCTACAGTAAATTTTATAGAAGGGACTAAATTATTGAGATTATTAAGGAATTCCTGAGGTTTTCGTGAACTGGCCAAATACAGAAGATATCATCCACGTATCTAAACCAAATAACTTTTTGGGGCAAAATTCTTGGTAAGAGTTTTGTCTCAAAAAATTCCATGTAAATATTGCTAAGGACAGGAGATAAGGGATTACCCATAGCCATGCCAAACTTTTGTACAAAAAACTTCCCCATTGAAACAAAATTTACTATCTTTGATACATAACCTTATGAGACTAATGAGATTTGCTAACACTTAAGGGAATGTCATGACGCTCTAATTCCTCTTCCAAATATTCAAGTAAGTCATCTACAGGCACTTTTGTAAATAAAGACACAACATCAAAACTAACCATATAAAATCATAATTCAAATTTAAACTATTCAATTTGTTTATAAAATCAACATTGTTTTTAACATTCGTGTTAGAAATATTTCCTACCAAAGGAGTAAGAATTTTTACAAGCCATTTAGATAAAAAATTATACGTAACTGAGCCCACTGAACTAATGATTGGTCTGATAGAGTTATTGATTTTATGTGTCCTTGACTAAACCATACATGTAAGGTAGGGAGGCGCATTGCGGTGTAAACTGTTTAATTAAATGGTCCAAGCCCTTCAAAATGGATTTAATTTGTTTATTAAAATGGGAGTTAACTGTCTGTGTAGGGTCAGACCTCAGTTTCGTATAAGTATCAGTGTCATTTAGCAATGTCATTATTTTACTTATATAGTCACTTTTATTCATTATTACCACTCCATTAGATTTATCTGCTTTTGTCACCTTCACTGTTTCGTCTTCTTTAATTTTCTTAAAAGCCTGGAGAAATCTCAACGGGTACATTAGGGGGAGAAGGTTTACTCATAGCACCATACACAATACCTTTACAAATATGATTATCATCAGGGCATAGGTTTTGATTCAATTTTTCTAAATAACAAAAGGATTTTGAGATGTCGACACAGTCCAGGTTACCATTAAATACACCAAAGCTTAACCCATATCCCAAAGCCGCTGTCGTAGCACTATCCACTGGTTTGTCAGATAAATTAATCATGAAGTCCACGTTGGCATGCTTAGTCCAGTCGCTTCCAGCAATAAGATTTTTCAGCTTGACTTAGAGCTTCCTTTCAAGACGGTTGCAGCACTTTCTCAATTTTCCGTAGCAATAATCCAGCATCCGATTCTTCCAATCGACAGGAACCGTCTGATTAAAGCTATACCGTCTGCTTCTAAGAGTACGGAACGCATCATCTACTTCCTTTTGTGATGTCGATGTGTTTTCTTGAAGTATGATGCGTTGAAACTCGTCGAAAGGTCGCTCTGCTAGGCGAAGAATTCTCACTGGTAAAATCGACTGGGGCATCACTTGCTCGTTCATGCACTTCCGTAGAAAGTTGAGTCGGAGTTTCAGTTTGTGAGCGATGATAAGAGCATTACAGAAGGATGTCACGAATAGAACAAGGCTCGGAAAATTCAAAGAAAAGGCGTAGAAGTTGCGTGTGGTTTCCATTATGCTTAAAAAATCACAGTAGATGCACGTGACTTCATAAATAAGCGAATACCACGGGAAAATGATAGTCAGAAATCCAAGCGCTTTCGTCTTTATTCAGACATCGTCAAGGAGCTACTAAATTACAATTGGAGAAGAAGGCCTCAGGTACAAACAAGATCAGGAATACCAGATGGTTAATTATCAAAATGGTAAAAATTAAAAGGGATAATCCAGGATTATCGGATATCACACGGTCACAAACTTAAACAGATTCTGACCCTAACCGAAATTACAAAGTATCTTTACAGTCCAAAACATGTAAAAACTAAATATATTAATTTTGTTGCTTATATTTATTTACAACTTTTTTAATTATGAAAGCATCAAGTTTAAAATAAACCAAGACTTAAATTTAGAACATTTCTATTATTTGACTTGATAAAACAAGATTCAATGATCCTTCCTTTTTAACTGTGTCATTACATGGGACTAAGGCTCTTGCTTGACTGTCCAGTTTAATAGGATGGTCTAAATCTCTCATATTACAATAATGCATTCGATATTTGCCCAGTTCTCACAGAATATTGATGTTGCTTGAGACGCTGTGAAAGGGATTTGCCGGTCTGTCCGTAATAGACTTTATCACACTTTTTGCAAGGAATTTCATATATGCAGCCTGGAAGATCTTTAGGAGAATTTTTGATTACTAAACTCTTGACATTAATATTACTGAAAACAACATTTATGTTAAAAAGCTTTAAAATTCTAGGAATATCTAAAAACCTTTCATCATAAGGTAATTTTAGAATGTTATGCTTACTAAATTATATTATATATATATGTATATATATATACATAATATAGATATATATATATATATATATATATATATATATATATATATATATATATATGATATATATATATATATATATATATATATATACATGTAATATATATATATATATATATATATATATATATATATATATAATATATATATATATATGTCATATATATATATATATATATATATATATATATATATATATATATATATATATAAACAAGCTTTTTAAGACTAAATGACACTCGTTTAAACAAATTAAACAAACAGGCAACTCCCTACCTCCTTTGCTGATTATCCTTCTGCATGAGCTACAAATGCAAACTTGGCTAATGAATCCTCGTAGATACAAAAATATACTTTTTATTTCCCAATTAGCTAAACATTAAATGGAACATTATATCGAGAAATTAATTTCTGACCACCAGAAATAGATTCCTCTGATTCCACGTTGGCAGAGCTGGGAATCGAACTCGTATTACAGAATCGGTAGACGAGGAACTGTGAATATGAGGAGACATACCGAAATCGGTTACCTGACAGCTATGTTCAGATGCTGAGGTGTTGGTTTGTTTATGGCTTTAAAATTAACCATTATACAAATCAATCAATTTCAAGAAAGTAATAGAGAAGATAGGTCATTAGATCCATCCCCATGGCCCACACCGTTTACTTGCTTCACATCGGGTCATATCAGGTACATCCCCAGTGTGACATTTTATGAGCTTATGTTAGCAACAACACATGGTATCTATACTTTGTTTTTTTTTCATCTGTCCACCCGCCTGTGGTGTTTGTGTATGGTAACACTGCATCCCGGGCTTTAGATAGTTACACTATGTGTAAGTTTTAGGTAAATAAAAGGATATCTGGGTGTACATTTGCAACTGAAAAGTGTTTTAATAATTTACTGTATGCGAATTACACCGTTAATATTCGAAATAGGATATTATTATAATTGCTGAATGTAAGCTGAATGTAACTAACTAAAGCCCGGGACACAGTGTTACCATATGCAAACACCACAGGCGGGTGGACAGATGGAAAAAACCGAGTACGTATAGTACATATAGATATACAGCTGCAACACCAAACCAAGGCAACAAGTCATCATACTCTAGAAAAGCTGGTGGTACTGTGTGTTCCCTGTACTTCAGAGTGTGAGGAATGGGTCACTTCAGAAGTACCTCAGATCGTTGACACAAAGACTGCAACTGAACACTTTCAATATGTTTGAAGAGAGGCTACAAACATGGCTTTGGCAGAGGAGCCCAAAATACAAAGTTGTTAAGGAGTGAGTTTCATGGGTAGTTTTATGATTTTTCTCTGGACTTGGACTCTATGGACCTGTATCATTTAATATATCCAAGACTTCATTTATGTGCAGGTCTTCGTCAAGAGTCAAGAAATTTCCTATTGCTATCATAGTGATTTTGATGTTATGGCAAATGTTTAGTGTGGTGATGAATTTTAGGAGCCTGTTGAGAGGATGAAACCTCCCTCTTTCTAATTATCTGAAGAGTGTACCCCTCAAACAAGCTTTGTAACCGGGTGGGTGTTCCCGCACTTCTCTTGCATTCTTATCTTGGAAAATATATGTCAACCTAAAACTTGAAAGCTCCATCACAATTTGTCCTGTATTCTGCATCAGTCTTGGCTCTCAGCCACTGCTTGGCTAGGCTGGCTAGGACCCTTCCACTCCTACAACTGGGATGCTAGAAGCCATTGCCAGTGGCTTAACGCTATGTTCCTCTCACTGAAATAAGGCTCAAGTCGCAATATCTGCTGTCTTTATTTTAACCTTTTCCCAATATACCATTTTTTTTTTTAGGTCGGTCCCTTTGGTTGTTTGCCCCTATAGTTTTCTCATCCATATCAGCCTTTATACCTGGTATATTTTCAAGAATAGTTTAGAAATATGGTCATCTTTATTCATTGCAAAGCTCAAGTTGGCTAGGTTTGATGAAAAACATGATGATGTGGACATTTCCGTTGAAAAATATGAGAGATTGCTAAGCTCCTAGGGGCAAGTGAGCCAATTTTCTAAGCCCATTACTAACAGGCAAAGTCTATAAGTATATCTTTTATAGCATGCCTTTTGATAAGGCTTTGAATTAAGATACCTTAAAAAGGAAATGTTGGAGGGTACATCAGATTGTAGCAAGGCAACTGAGATATTTCAGTAGATGGATTGATACGGATGAAGGCAGCAAATCTGATGACATAGCAAATTTAGTCTTCAGTTTGTCACTACTTGTTCAACTAAAATAGCTGTGTGCCTCCGAGAAAGAGTACAAAGAGATATTGGCAAGATGGTGATGGGTGTAGAGTGGTACTTGGAGGCTCACAGGCTAAACTTAGCGAATTGCCAAAATCAGTGAAGAGGTCTTGTGAGGGTATCCAAAGACCCAAGGACTACAAGATGGCTGAACAGAACCTGACCGACAATAGTAAAGGTAGGTGTTTTTTGTGTAATAAACTAGAAGCTGCACTCCTCTTGAAGGTACATACTCTGTGTGTTGCAAACAAGGACATTTAGCATAAAACTATGTTCTTATGAAAGGTAAGGCTTGGTAAAAGTTCAAGCAAAAGGCAGCCAGTGCAAAGGCAGTGGAAGAACTGAGCCAGGTAACTGCTATCATTATTTGTGAGGGTGCTGACATAGCCCAGTTGAGAGACTACATCAAAGATGGCAGGGTGAAGTTGGCAGTTAGTAAAGGGTATGTAGGCAAAGAGAAAGTTACTCAAATATTAGAAACATGTTGTACAAGTGCAGTTGCATGTAAAAGTATGGTAACTGAGGATCAAATAACTGACAAGAAACGAGTTTGAGACTCAAAGTTAGAAATATTCACAGATATTCGTTTGCAAAGATATATGTAAATACTCTTAGCATGTGGCCAGATAACCTTATTTAGGATCTTGTAATTGGAAACATTCCAAGCATAAAAGGCCCTCCAAAATTATCAAAGCTTGGGCTGAGATTGTTCAGAAAGCTGTAGGGCTTGATAACCAATGGAACAAACCAGAGGAAATTGATGCAGGGATAGATTTGGAGAAGGTTAGTACTAAGACAGCAGCAGTTGGGACTAGTATAGCCAAAGTCCAATGGGAGAAACACAGCATCAAGCAAGTGGTAGTGGCTTCTAGCTTCTCAGATGTAAGAACAGAAGACTTGTAAGGTCTAGTAGAAGGATCCTAGCCAAGCAAAGCAGTGGGTGAGATCAAAAAAAGATGCAGAATACAGGACAAAGGGTTAAGGAACTTTCATGCTACTTTCAAATCTTTAAAATCAATGTTATGTCTACATTTTCTGGTGTGATTTGTGTGTGATATACAAAAGTATCCTGTACCTATTCCTGAAGACACTTTCCCCACTTCTGTTCAAATCAAATCAGTATTTTACTAAATTATATTTGAGTCATGTATATCATCAGCTGAGAGTAGATGAGGAATTGCAGATGTACATGGGTATTACTGCCCATAAAAGATTGTTTTCGATGACTAGATTTACATTGTGGCCTAAACTATGCTGTTGGTATTTTCCAGGGAGCTATGGAAAATGTTTAGAAGAATGTTCCTAATGTGGAAGTGTACTTAGCTGATATGTTGATAAACGGCCCACTACTGAATCTCTCTTGCAAACCCTTCAGTGTGCTTTGCAGACTTCCTAGTAACGGTTAAAATTAAAGAGAGAAATCCTCATTTACTGATAAAGAAACGATTTATTTAGAACGCAAGGTAAGTTCTAAATGTATCCATAGTTCTGAGAACAAGGCAATTTCTGTTATGAATTTTTCTAGACCAAAGAATAAACGGGAAATGAGCACTTTTGGAGGCATGGTCAAGTAGTGCCATAGATATTGCCTTGTGTATCATAGGTTATGGCTCCTTTATGTATTTTAGAGAAAGAAAGAGTTGAGTGGATATGTGGTAGTGAGTTAAGGAAGCTTAAAAGAAAGCTAAGGAGTTATTAGGGTATAATACTTGGCTTGCCCACCAATGGTCCTAGTCTACCTTCATACATTACACGAGAAGCAAGTGCCTTCAGTACTGGTGTTGTACTTGAACAGAAAATGGTGTGTTAAAATCCATATCATATGCTTCCATGACTAATTGCATCCGAGTCAAACACAGAATGAAGTTGTTGTATGGGCTATTACTAAATTAAGTAAATATACAGTAGACACTTTCACATTTGACCAATCTTGAGCCATTGTTAGAATTATTTGGCGAGATGAAGGGTGTGCCCAACATTGCATATTGCAGAATTATTCGTTGGCCATTTCTATTGTCTGGGTATGATTACAATCTGTGAAATTCCAAATACAGATTTCTTATCCAGATTGCCCAGGAAAATAGAGGATTTGACCCCTATATATGTGGGAGAAGTTATGTTATTGGGGTAGTTGAATTATTCATCGATAAGGGTAGAGGATACTAGATGTGAACATACAGAGATCCTGCAGTGAGAACCAATATGTTGCAGGGTTGGACTGATAACTTGGTGAGTATGGAAAACTTCAGTCTTACTATGCTCGTAGAAATGAGTTGAATGTGATGCCAGGTTGTGAACTGTAGGGACATAGAGTTTAGATATCTACTCAAGGACATGAAAAGTTAACTGAGAGGTTGCACACCCACGTCTGGTTAGGATGAAAAGTGTACCTCATTCTTATTTGTGGCGGCAAAATATTGATAAAGACTCAGAGCACAAGGTCACTGAATGGATTACTGGTAAATAGTACTACAACAGCGTTGTTCCTAAACCTCTACATCTTTGGGAGTTTCCAAGCAAGAATTGGTCTTGTTATACACCCACGTATTGTTAGGATGAAAAGTGTGCCTCATTCTTATTTGTGGCGGCAAAATATTAATAAAGACTCAGAGCACAAGGTCACTGAATGTATTACTGGTAAGTAGTACCGCAACAGCGTTGCTCCTAAACCTCTACATCTTTGGGAGTTTCCAGGCAAGAATTGGTCTTGGTTGCATGTGGCTTAAGCTGGACCTGTGGTTGGTCATATGTATCTTATTGTAGTAGATACATATTCAAAATGGTTGCGGGTGATATCAACTGATGGGTGTACAGTGGGATAATATTTTCTAAATTAAGGTTACTATTTTGTACACATGGGGTACCTGATGTTCTTGTAAGTGATAATGGTCCGTGCTTTACTCGTGAGGAATTTTGTTCCTAAAATGGTATTTTATACATAACGGGTGCTCCTTATCACCATTCTACAAAAATGGCCTGACAGAAAATGCTGTGGAAATCCTTCAGCAGTCTCTGAAGAAATGTGATGGAAGTTTGAAGATTTTAAACCTTAACATCTCAATCATGTATTTTATTTCATAAAACTAAAATAAAAACAACACAGCAGATCTACAACGGAACCCTACGAGCTTTGTTAGAAGCGAATTCGCTAATAATAACATCAAAGTCCAACTGATTAGTAATTTCAAGTTAGAAAATCTAGAATCGCGCCAGACCAGACCAGCTCAAAAGATGCCACAGTGTCGCCCCCCGCAACTTCCCAACCCCGTGAAAAGTGTCGCCCTGGGCAGACCGTCCCCACCCCCTTAGTTACGAAACAGTTGAAGAGACTGAATTGAGTTATGCCTGATTACTTCTTAACACTTCATAGTACTACTAGACAAACACCCTGTGAATTGCTGAGAAGACAAATTACAAGTAGAATCAATTAAATCCGACTGCTATTAAGAACCCTGTAGTGAGAAAGTATGAAGCTCAGGCAAGGTATTACAGAGAAAAAGTGTCCAGCAACATTTGATGTTACGGAAGTAGAGCGGGTATATTTTGGTTTGTATGGTGTTTTTTTACGTTGCATGGAACCAGTGGTTATTCAGCAACGGGACCAACTGCTTTACGTGACTTCCGAACCACGTCGAGAGTGAACTTCTATCACCAGAAATCCACACCTCTAATTCCACAATAGAATGCCACCGATGTGGCAGGCCAAGACCATACCGATCACGCCACTGAGGCGCTGGGTTTATTTTGGAATTTTCTAAAAGATAGGTTTTCTCTAAATGTACCTTGTGTTGTAGTACAAAACACTGGACCTATTTCACGTTTAATAATGCCTAAACAATGGGATCTTGTAGCTGGACGTCATTATAAAATGTTTGAATAAAGCAGTTCGAACTGTGAAACCCCTGTGGCTAGAAATACACAGAGCCTGCTGATGAATTTTAATGTTAGTACTAAGAGCTTCACTAATGGCGAGGAAGCCGATGGGAGGCTCGATGATGTAAATAGTACTGATGTTCTCGTAGGTGTTAGTAATGGACTGCAGAATGAGGGTAGCATAAATAATTCTCATATATCAGATAACTGTATATGCAGGTACCCGATATAAGACTTTAATCATGCACAAGAAAGCCTATTGAGCGTCTTAATCAGTGACTGTTATTCTGGTTTTGTAAAAGGAAGTATAGTTAAAATTACGGGAGTTTCCTTTGAGTAAAAGCCCTGAATGAGTCTCAGAGACGTAGAGAAGTGTGGAGTATTCTGCGGATCAATTGTACCTTACTGCATTTAGAGCCACCTAGCGAGTGAGAAGAGGATTAAACAAATATGGCGAACGAGCAACTAATTTTAATTTGACTCCTACATACTGCTGCCTTCTTACATTATAGCTGATGATATTAACAAAACAGGACTGATGGCCAGCGTTATTATAAGCCACAGAGTTCTCCATTATATGCAATGATGATATGAAGCATCAGCGTATAAAGTAGTTAGATATAATGGTTTATTACTGTATCCGTATGCACTAAATTTGGTAACCTTCAGCTAAATGAGTTGTCTGTACTTGATATTCTATATGAGGTATAGTTCTACCAATTACCACCAAGGCAAATGCTGGTCTTGCTTCCAGCCATTGAACATGGCACATGGTAAAAACTTGTAAAATATGTAAAATTCAAATAAAATCAGCATAGGGGATAGTGAAAATTTTGGTTTAGCTCGAATTCCAGAGCCTCTGGATTTCAGATTCTTGCCACTTGTATAAAGGCAAAATTAACCTCCCTTAGTAAAAAAGCAAAATCAACATCCCTTAGAATAAAAGCAAAATTAACTTCTCTTAGAAAAAAGCAAAATTAACCTCCCTTAGAAAAACGCAAAATTAACCTCCCTTAGAAAAAAGTGATATTAACCTGTATTAGAAAAAAAAGCAAAATTAACCTCCCTTAGAAAAAAGCAAAATTAACCTCCCTAAAAAAAAGAAGAAGCAAAATTAACCTCCCTCAGAGAAAAGCAAAATTAACCTCCCTTAGAAAAAGTGAAATTAACCTGTATTAGAAAAAAGCAAAATAAACCTCCCTTAGAAAAAAAAAGCAAAATTAATCTCCTTAGAAAAAGCAAAATTAACCTCCTCAGAAAAAATCCTTGTTGGACTATTCAGTTATTCTCTGTCTGGATCCACACTGACAGTATTTTTCAACGACGCAAAAGCTTCTTTGGTATAACTGCATAAAAATTTGCAACTTCGTATTTATTAACTGCTGAGTTTAAAGCTCGTCTAATGGAACGAATTTCACTGTAAGTTCCAGCTTCGTTGATATCTTCATTGGGAATAAAAAAAAGTAAACAAATACTGGCATATCGATAGCCCTCCTGAAAGTGTCTGTTTACTTCTCCCACCACCAGTTTGGATCATACTCGTAGAGTCCAGTGGTTCTTAACCTTTTTATTACCACGCCCCCTCTAAGAGTTGGTCCTTTCTGTCACCGCCCCCCTCCTTGCATTTATGAGTAAATTTCCCTCCCAGATTTAAAGGAAAAAAAAAAAGGAGAATGAGAAGGGGTTTCGAGGGATAGGGAGGGAGGCCAATAATTACAAAACATGGTCAGTCCAAAGAGCCTAACTAGAGTAGTAGACTCTAGGAAAGTAACGTTATAAGGCGATACTTTTGGATTTTTTCATAAACTTCTGAATATTAGTTCCCCACTCTTGTTAAGAGAAGAACGAATATAATTAGAGAATTTTTTGTTTCATTTTTCCATAGGGCTCACGCCTCCCCTGGAAATTGCTGACGCTCCCCTAGCGGGGCGCGACCCCCGGGTTAAGAACCACTGTCGTAGACAGTAGGGCCTCACAGTTGACATAAGAAGTGACTATGCGCTAAAGTCGGTATGTTTCATCCACACGGCACTGTTTTTGACTGCTTCAGTAGAAAGACAAGAAATTATCATTCATTTTCTCCACTTCCTGAAAATCAAAGAAACACACACACATTATATAGGTAGGAATTTTTGTTATTTGTTATTATTCTTTATATTTATTTCATTTTGCTTTCTTTTCTTTATTTATTACAGTGCCAGTATCAAACACACAACCAGGGAGCAAGGGCAAACTCAGCGCACATCACATTCACATCCAGATCAAGGGCAGGAGTACAGAAGCAGATGGCACAGAAACCATTTATTCCAACGTTTCGTGATTCGTAATCACATCATCAGGGAGGTCTACAACAATAAAGTACAATATACTAATATAAATTAATTAAAAGAGCTCTATACATAAGACTTTATTTCAAAATGCGGGCGAAGAAGACTGATAAAAACAGAATACAAAAAGATAAAATTAAGAACAGACAACATACCCAAACGCAAACGCACTAGGAAATAAAATAGTAAAAACCAGACAACGTACTTAAATACAGACACTTAAAAAACACTGGAGGCTAACCTACCATTCCAGAGTATAAGACACACTAAAAATAAAACATACAAAATATTTTCCGAGAGAAAGTCAGAGAGTTAAGACAAATACAAGGGAACAGCGGTTGTTTGACAGTTCAGAGAAGGAACTCATTGTTTAATATTTAAGGTTTCAAGAATAAGAAGTTCTTGTGGGTTGTTTGCAAAACCAATAATCTTAAAATCTTCGTAGCTGATTTCCGTTTTGCATTTAATGGTATGGCTACGTATATTACAGGATTCTTGATCAGTAAATCGACATCCGGTTCTATAACTTATCCCTCTGTGGGAATCGGCCCTTACCCTGAGAAGCCACCTGGTGGATCCAATATATTTTCCCAAATTACATTTAGGACGATTGTATTCGTAGACACCACACTACATCAAAGGCGGTAGCCGATCCTTAAATCTGAAAAGAGATCCAATACTTTTAGGGTTCTTAGGTATTAGTTTAAGATCGATAGCCCCAGTATATGTTTGGACGATTTTCAAGAAATCTCTCCGAAATTTGTCTTCGTATATGAAAGGAAACGTTGCAAATAATGAGAGGAGTTTAGGCACGTCAAAACACTTTGGTTTATTGGAGAATGTTTTATTTAGAAGATTTTTTTTTTTTTTGAGAATCCTGTGAAAAACATGAATAGGGAAAAAATTATTGGTGAAGTATTGTTGTAAGAAGAAAATTTCTCGGTGAAAGAGGGTCCTGTCCGATGTAAGAGATAAAGCACGATGTATAAGGGTGTAGTAAATAGAGTTCAGTTTAAAACTGATAAAACAAAAGCTATAAAAACAGAGGAAAGAAGGTTGGATGCTTTTGAGATGAAGCTGCTGAGTAGGATACTTGGCATTAAATGGGACGATTTTGTTAGGAATGAAGACATCAGGATGAGACTCATTTAAAGGCCAGTCAGTATCAGGCTGAAGAGGGGGAAGACTGAAATGGTTTGGACATGTTGAGAGGATAGATGGGAACAGAGACCCCAGGAGAGCACTGAGAGCACAGAGAGTAGTACAAATAGGAAGAAGACCGCTGGATAGGCCAAGAACGAGGTGGAGAGACATAATTCTCAGAGATCTTGAAGATGAAATCCAGAACCTATAGGAAACGAGGGAAATGGCTCGGAGTAGAGACAGATGGAGAAGAACTGTATCAGCCTTATGCCACTGGCCAGTGGCGGGAAGATAAAGTAAAGTAAGTATAAAAATTAGACCCAGACAAGTAAAAGTTTTCTTTCTGGATACAGAGGTATTAAACTTGTCATTATCTTTAGTTACGAGTATATCTAAAAATGCTAGCTTGGACCCGTGTTCTTATTCTATGGTAAAAGTGATGTTGTGATGATAGGAATTAGAAGATTCTAAGAAGCGTTCAGCATCGTGGTCTTGTTTAAATAAAATAAAAGTGTCATCAACACATCTGGCATAGAATAGGGGACGACAGGCTAAGAGGCACTCATCGAGTACGTGCTCCTCCAGGGAGCACATGAAGATGTTGGCAAACATAGGTCCGATAGGATAATCCATGGCCCGTTCCTTCTTGATTTTAATGGCGTGCTTTTCATGACGAGTAGTGACAAGCGTATCCAAAAAAAGGGCAAATAATTGGAGAAGTTAAGAGGACAATGTGGCTATTAAAATTACACTTGCATCTGGTAAAAATGACCAGTAGATTCTACACACACACACACACACACACACACACAAACACACACACACACACACACACACACATATATATATATATATATATATATATATTATATATATATATTATATCTATAGATCTGAGCTTAAATTTTATTGATTTCATAGTTGTTAAAATATTAATGCTCAAATAATATCATGACAGTTGTAACTGATACAAGGGATCATGAATAGAATATGATTATTATGCTGTTCGCCTTCTCATCTATCCCAATGTCATTATCTACAACGTCTCGGTAATCCATTTGAACGTTAGCTTAGGTACCCTTGAGATAGTGGAGAACTGACACCAAGCAACTTCAACTTTGACTTGAATCACATGCTAACGTATGTATCGGCAGCTAAGCGTAAGCTAAACAACTTAAAAAAATAAATAAATAAAAAAAACTTACTGCGTTTCATTGTCCCAGAAAAATCGCTCCGTTTCTTTTCTTTGACTGCGTCTCCTTTGAAAATCTTGGAAATAGTGACATGATAATTCTGTACAATAAGATTTACCATGTCTTTGTTTCAAATCACTCTAAGGATAGCCCCCTTTCTCTAACGAGGCATATGCCTTCGAGCGCGAACTGAGACTGATAAGCATTAGGCAATGAATCCCATAGGAATGTCCTTGTTCTCAGTTACAAAGATTTCCATCAGTGTGTTTGTGTGTGTGTTAAATGCCGCACTCAGGTCTAGTAGTTTTGGTACTGCACACGTATCATAGTAAGATACAATTTTTTAAGCAGTAAGAGTAACAACAGAAAATTGGCATTGATAGATATCATCATAGCCGAAATGAGTTTCAACAACGATGTTGTGGTCTAAAATGCAATTACTGAAACATATTACAGTACTTAGAAGGCACCTATTCCTACATGTTATTGTTTGCACAGTATTATCTCCAAAAGCGTATCCGTCCATGACAACAGTGAAGATAGTGATCCAGATGAAACAGGATTTGGAGTACTGTGTAAACCCCAGTTTAGTGTGGTGTGCCTAAACCAAACAACACAGCGCTCTGGCGTAGCGCTACCCCTATGAAGTTGTTACCGGCAAAGTTACATTTTTCCCGTTCGTTGCAACACACATTATCAGCAGGTTATTGATTATATATTGAACCTGGCGCACATTGTGTTACTGCTAATAAGCAGAACCATTTACACCCAGACACGTGCAACTGAGCCCAGTTATTCTTTGCCGTGCTGAGTGACAATATAACTGATGGAAATCTTTGTAACTGAGGACATTCCTATAGGATTTATTGCCTAATGCTTATCAGTCTCAGTTCGCGCTCGAAGGCATATGCCTCGTTAGAGAAAGGGGGCTATCCTTTGAGTGATTTGAAACAGACATTATAAATCTTATCATACAGAATTATAATGTCACTATTTCCAAGATTTTCAAAGGAGACGCAGTCAAAGAAAAGGAACGGGCAGCGATTTTTCTGGGACAATGAAGCGCAGTAAGTAATGTTTTTTTATTTATTTGTTTTTTTAAGTTGTTTAGCTTCCGCTTAGCTGCCGATACATACGTTAGCATGTGATTCAAGTCAAAGTTGAAGTTGCTTGGTGTCAGTTCTCCGCTACCTCAAAGGTACCTAAGCTAACGTTCAAATGGATTACCGAGACGTTGCAGATAATGACATTGGGATAGCTGAAAAGGCGAACAGCATAATGATCATATTCTATTCATGATCCCTTGTATCAGTTACAACTTTCATGATATTATTTGAGCATTAATATTAACAACTATGAAACAAATAAAATTTCAAGCTTAGATAATAATGCTAGGCTTTTTACTGGTGTTACAAAGAAGATCAACATATTAACGATCCCTAAATTTATGACGTCATATTCCAGCTGACAGCTGTAAATTGTAAACAAGAACCTACAAGCGATAGAAAGATAGTTTACCGTGGCAATATGCTAGGTGAGTACTTAAGGGTTTGTAATGTAAACGGGGTTAAAGTGATATGTTTAATAAGCTTTCATTTATCAACAAAGATGATCAGAGTTAGCAGAGTTTTAGTTTAAGATTTGCTTTCCTGCTTAGGAAGTGTGACCAACAAACCCGTGGCTTAGGTAGGCCCGACTAAGCTGACGTAGCCCAGCCTAGCCAAGGATAGGTTATCCTTATCGTATGTTACTCCTGAAATAAAGTAAATCAGGACACCAAAGTTAATGCCATTGAAATGGGATGAGAAATTAATGGTCAGTGTTTACTTTGGCCTACAGGCTAGCTACCTTAATCTTATTCTTAGGTGAAAATGATTTTCCTATGTTTTGGTCAGGGCAGTTCTACAGAAGAGATCTGCACATACTAGGCTTACCTATTTATTGTTTATCGGTAAGATATTTTGACCGAACAATTCAAAATAATAATGGATAGGCTATATCACCTAGTACAGGTGAGGTAGTTTGAGAAATTTGCTGTCGATTGTGTGCTTTTGCGTTTTGAGAAATTTTCTGTCCTTTGTGTGTGTTTTTTTGCATTCATCCCCAAGAGGCTGGTACTAGCTAAACAAACATAGTAGATAGACTGTTGGTTTTAGACATATAGTGGAATTCCCGCCTATTAGGGTAGAATATCACGACAGGCCAACCCTCATCACGGTGGACGGGTCTTATGCACTCGATATTTAATTGGTGAAACATGAATACAATTGCAACTCTAAGCATACCATTTAAAAGACTGAAGTTTCGTCAACATATTGTGATATATGAAAGCCCCATACGAACTAAAATAAGCATGTGAGCTCTTCGTAAAATATGTTTTCAAGGCAGTTTTGAAATCCAATATGGCGGCTACGTTTTGCATGGACGGTTCTCATCAGTGACGGCCACCATCTTTCCCCAGCCTTCCCAGCACTCATTTGAACAATGTTAGCGTATGTATGTAACGTTTATTGATCTTACTCAAGATTGCAGTTGTAATCAGCACAATAAAACAACATTTTGTTGCCTATATTAGTGAAAGTATGAAACTTCTTATTCCCGGGGTTATGGTTGGAACTGAATTCATTCTTACCTTGTAATCAGTGGTTTTATCCTTACTGCCATCACAACTGAAACTCCACAGTGCTTATTTGATTGTAATTATACACATTTTGGTCTTAATTCACTCCACAGTGCACTCTAACCACATTGCTGTTCGTGTTTCCTAAGCACTCACTCCGTAAACAAAGTTACGAGCAGCAGACGACAACACTGATTATGAGATGCAAAGCTTTATTCCCTTAATCGTTTACTTTACTCAATATTTAGTTTAACTCTACTTTAAAATGTTTATTTAATTCATGTCCATTATCCCTTTTTTGCAACCAAATTAACCCCCAAAAATTACAAATGTTTCGGATGTATACTTACGAGCAGACGACGTGAGGAAAAATGGCTCATCGTTGCCAATCTAGTGGAGCGTCACATACGCCGATGCATTTACAAACTGTTTCGATGAATTCTAGTTGTCATAGTAATGCAGTAATGATAAAATTGCTCTAATATGTATATATACTACAAATAGATACGTAATTTCACTCATTTCTTTGGTTTTGTGTAAGTCTTATACCTAGTTTGGAGGGTAAACACATACCAATTGACAACACTGATAAACAATTGAAGAGCGCAAAACGCCGCAAAGAATGCCGTAGTCCCCTTGAATAAGTACGAATAAGTGCTGGTAAGAGGTGGGTTTACGATTGTTGTGATGAAAGTGCCCCAGCGTCTATGGGTACAAGTGGTGTGCAGATTTAGCACATGAATGGGAAAATTTGTTGACACAAGCGACTCCGTAAACATCAAGATAGCGTCAATCTTCGAAACATTTTTAGTTGTAAGTAAAAATTTCTAAAGCGTTTTGGTGAGATTTCCACTGCCGTAGCCACCCTTTTCAGTACCCTCTGTTTAAATCTTAAAATTTGGCCTTAATTTCTAACTTTGGAGAAAATACTTACTTCGAAAGGAGAGTAGAGGTCTTTAGCTCCGTTTTTCACCAACAAGAAGTCGCGACTGATGCCCATCTCCGGTGTCAGGACGCGTTATAATGTACTTTTTCGGAGGGTGGCTAGCGTTGATTGTAGGTGGCCTGCTTGGCCTGCTGTGATATTTTACCCTAGTAGCTTATCTTAGAATTTTGGTGTGGCTCAGTGGAAAAGCTGAGTTTTTGTGTATTACCTACTACTATTTATTTTACTGTAAGCCATTTTTCGTTGTCATCGTAAGTTTCCCTATTGTGTAGTACGAAAGTACCTATGTACTGCAAGTAGTTAATCTTTCACAAATCACAAATTAGGATAAAACACCATGTGGACTGGCCAACTCACCGACTATCACGGCTAGGCCACCCTCCGAAAAAGTACTTTTAACGCGTCCTGACACCGGAGATGGTCATCAGTCACAAGTTGTTGGTGAGAGAAGGAGCTAAAGACCTCTACTCTCCTTTTGAAGTAAGTATTTTCTCCAAAGTTAGAAATTAAGGCCATATTTTAAGATTTAAGCAGAGGGTAATGAAAAGGGGGGCCAACGCAGGCCCACGACACCAAAACGCTTTCGAAATTTTTACTTACAATTAAAAAACTTTAGAAGATTAATGCCATCTCGATGTTTGCGGAGTTGCTTGTGTCAACAAACTTCCCATTTCCTGTGCTAAATCCGCACACCACTTGTACCCATAGACGCTGGGGCACTTTCATCACAACAATTGTAAACATGGTCCCTTGCCACGACGTTTTTAAGGAAACTACGGTTTTGGTAGAAGACGACGACGAAGCGTGCACTAGATAATTATTTAAATAAATAGTAAAACATCAATATTTTACATATTTATGATGATTAATTTGAAAATATTCGTTATTGAAAAAGTAACTCGATTCCTGACTCAAATTTAAGTGATTATTTTTCGGAATTAGAACGTTTTTTTAAGTCCTGTCACGACATCTTGACTTTCGTACCAATTGTAAATGAATTGCTATACTCAAGTTTCTTGAGAACAGTTTACCAGTTATTCATGTAGATTGTTATCAGCTATTCATGTAATTGTTATAATCGTAATGTACATATATATCTTTATTATTTACTTTTTTGGATATAAGATGATGTTTTACTGCCGGATTACCGCTGTAGTGTGATGCAATCGCTTTCACTCCCTGGGCCTCGTCTGTTTTCGCACCATAAGAAATTAAATACTTGAACACTCGTATCAGAACGAGATTTTGCTATAGTGTATTATTTCATCGTGCATTTTATTTCACATGGAATTCACTGTTGCCAGTTGGTATGTGTTCACCCTACAAACTGGGTATAAGACTTACACAAAACATGGAAATTGGTGAAATTAGCCTATGTATTGGAAGTATATATACATAAATATTGAAGCAATTTTATCATTATTGCATTACTATAACAACTAGAATTCATGGAAACAGTTTATAATAATGCATCGGCGTATGTGTGAAGCTCCACTAATGTGGCAACAATGATTTTGCCATTTTTAGCATGCAAACATTAAAGGTTACATTTATTTCTGGCATACAGTTATTAAAAAAATCAAAATATTAATATAGACTGAAATTAATGAAAAGTGCTAGCAAAAAGAAAAAAAAAATTATAATCCACTAATCCGTCATCTGCTCCACGATGGTTTTCAGCAACCAAATGTATGACAAGGTTAGAAACATTGGATTGTATCTACTTTAGAAATATCTGTAATTTTTCAGGGTAATTTGGTTGCAAAAAAAGGATAATAGACATGAATTAAATAAACATTTTGAAGTAACAAAGTAAAGTTAAACTAAATAATGAGTAAAGTAAACAATTAAGGGAATAAAGCTTTGCACCTCATAAACAGTGTCATTGTCTGCTGCTCGTAACTGTGTGGAGTGAGTGCTTAGGAACCAGGAACAGCAACGTGGTTCAAGTGCAATTTGAAGTGGATTAAGACCAATAATGTGTATAATTACAATCAAATAAGCACTGTGGAGTTTTAGTTGTGATGGCAGTAAGGCTAAACCACCGATTACAAGGTAAAAATGAATTCAGTTCAAACCATGACCCCGGGAATAAAAAGTTTCATACTTTCGCTAATATAGGTAACAAAATGTTGTTTTATTGTGCTGATTACAACTGCAATCTTGATTAAGATCAATAAACGTTACATATAAATGCTAACATTGTCAAATGAGTGCTGGGAAGGCTGGGAAAGATGGTGGATTGTCCGTGGTTAGACTGGCCAGCCTGACGATACCCGCCATATTGGATTTCAAACCTGCCTTGAAAACATATTTTACAAAGAGCGTCACATGCTTATTTTAGTTCATATGGGGCTTTCATATATCACATTGTGTTGACGAAACTTCAATCTTTTGAATGGTATACTTAAAGTTGTAATTGTATTCTTGCTTCACCAATTAAATATTGAGTGAATAAAACCTGGCCAGCGTGATGATGATGGATCGTCCGTGATTGTTTACCCTATGTTAGTACCAAAAGTCCTTCTCGGATTGTTTCTAAGTTGTTTGTTTAAGGTAACACTGTTAGGGAAGTGTAGCCTAGGTCCTGCTTGGATATTCTTTTGAGTGCATTATAGTAAAGGAGGGATTGCTTATCTTGAGTGTATTCTGTTATTTTCCCTCAACTGTAGGTACATGGGAAAATTCTGAAACTTGAATAGTTGTTTCATTGCTATTTTCCCAAATTATATTGGAGTGTGGAAATCAGGCATTACTTGAAAAAGCCAGTTTCATTTTGCACCATTGGATTAGTTGTGTTCTTCGTAGATCTATATTACTATTCTGCGGCGGCCTAGATTATGGCAGTTGCGGTTTTTCTATGCAGTTTTACTTCCTGAACAAGAATTTTAAGTAATATTTATTCGGACGCTGTAATTAACACAGAATTTTTAATAATATTTGTTCGGACGACTGTAATTAACCCCCAGGGGTTCGTACTAAACATGGCAAAATAGGTACATTTGATGCCCCAATTCCTGGTGGCTTTTGTAGTCACGGAGACGAACGATGCGGAATGCTTATATAGAAATACCTGTTCTTGCTCTGCTGATTAATTTGGGTGCCTTGCTAAATTCCATACTGAATTATTTCTTCACCCTCACACAGATGCCCATGTTTACTTTCTGGAACATGTATACCATCTTCTTATTGTGTCTTAAGTGCAATTCTTCCATGAGGGACTGGTGCCAAATATTGATGAAAATGTTTTAAAAAGTCGATCTTAAATGCAAATAAAAAAACATTAATTCTCTAATGTATATACAGTGGTCCCCTGTATTCGCGGGGGATGCGTACCAGACCCCCCCGTGAATAGTTAGAACCCGCGAATGTTTGGAACCCCTATAAAAATGCTAAAAACAGCCTATTTTGTTAGTTAAAACTCAAGAAAAAACCCACTAAAAATTTTCATAGTATTTGGTTTTTTTAATAGTTTTATCACAAAAAGTGCATTTTATGATGAAATTGATAAAAAAAACCCCAGGAATTTGTGGATATTTCTCATAGAAAAATACTGTGAATGTGCGAATTTTCTGCGAATAATGCGGGAAAACGTTCCTGAGAGAAATGCGCGAATGTGTGAGTCCGCGAATACGGGGGGTCCACTGTACTACTCAGTTTTTTCTCCAGATATTGTTTACACCCTCCTAAGCTATTGAATGAGATTTAGTTTAGTTCTTTATCTTTAATAGCTGTAAAGCAGTAGCAGCACCTCAGCGGCGTGGTTGGTATGGCATTGGCGTCCCACCTCGGTGGTCACGGGTTCGATTCTTGGTCATTCCATTAAGGAGTGAGAGATGTGTATTTCTGGTGATAGAAGTTCACTCTCGACGTGGTTCGGAAGTCACGTAAAGCCGTTGGTCCCGTTGCTGAATAACCACTGGTTCCATGCAATGTAAAAACACCATACAAGCAAGTTTAAAGCAGTAGCCATTTTTACAGAGGGATGCTCAAATACCTTTATTCTTTTTATTTTTATCTATTGCAGATTTTGCCTTCAGTAGTTAGGAGCAGAATCTAGATGGAAATAGTGTCTTTCAATATAATTTTCAGTTAGTTATAGGTGTTTTTGTATCCCAAGTCAATATTTTAGCAGTCCCTTAAATTATAGGAAAGGATGGCATAGGCCTACACAGCATTACAGAGCTACAGGGAAACTTGTCTTGGGCCTTAAGTCTTTGTAAACTAACAGTGTTGTGAATCAAATCAAGTCTTTGTGAGCAAATAGTGTTGTCAATCCTTGGTGTTGCTGTAGTCATGCCTTCCAGAGCCTAAGTTATGTTCAATGGCCTTTAGGTGTAGAGAAGTCCAAACTTTGCTACTGGGTCTTGCCAGCTGAGGGAGCATAGACCCTAATGAGATCTTTCGTATCTTTAATAAAAAGATTGCTACTGCTTTCAGAAGATTAGTTAGACTTGCAAGTTTTTCTTGTGTTTGGAGGAAGGCCAACATAGATTTTTGAGAAGCTGGTCTCTTAAGAGTTTTTGTAGGTTTTATGCAAGATGATAACCTGCTACCAGTATTGCAGTTTATGTTTTGTATAGATACTTGGCATGCAATCTTGTCAATATCTACCTCCTTGCAGAGTGTTCTTGTTGAGGTTGTAGATCAGTCAAGATTTTTGTGCAGCCTTTGACTGTGTGAATCATGGAGCTGTTATCTACAGGTTAAGATTATGGGGAACTGGTGGATCTTTTATTAATATTTAAAGTTAATTTATAATAGGCAGAACTTAAGAGTGTGGTTGATGGCCAGTATAGTAGGTAGTTTTAGTATTTTTATGTCAGGTGTTACTCAAGGTAGTGTTCTTTGACCTTTGCTCTTTATTATCAATACTGATGCTAATCTTCTAGCTGTTATTCCTTCTCCGTGCTTGGGTCTGTGATGCAGAATCCTTGAGATCTAGCATGTAACCATGAGTGGAGTTGGCTTCCATGAACCTTAACCCTTCTAAAACTCAAAGTATGATAGTTGGTTGGTCCAGAGCACTGATGCCTTTGCATCCTGATTCAGATTTTAATGTTTGATTTTAAATGTCTGTACAGTTAACCCCTGAGCTTCTCAGGGGATAGGGACCACAACCCCCCCGCGAATAGCTAAATCCGCGAATATTTGACCCACACTAAAAATTCTTGTAACCACATATTTTTCTATAGACCTTATATGCCTGTTATTTGCTGAAAATGTGCCTATTTGCAGTATTTTTTGCTGAGAAATACTTACAAAATACTGTATTTTTATATCATTTTCATGACTAAATGCACTTTTTGTGATGGAACTATTAAAATACTCAGGTATAAGCATTTTTAGAGTTTTTGTGTGTTTTAACTCTTAAAATAGGCAGGTCTAAGTCTACAAGTTTTTAGAAGGGTTTTAAGTATTTGCAGATTTAATGTATGACACTTACCTGGCAGGTATATATATAGCTATATTCTCTGTTCCACCTGGCAGAAATTTTCAAAACTCGCGGCAATCGCTAGTAACCTATTAGTAGTTCAGGCAACCACCCCCCACCCCCGTTACCGTGGCGCTAGCGCTAGGAACCGTTCCCAATTGGGCCAGATTTTCTCTGCCAGCCGAACCGGCAACATTGTTGGTGGTTCCCTGCTAGAATTTTCATTCTCGTTGCTGACTGATCTTGGATTTTGGTATTGTACTTGGAAACGTTAGCTTGGCATTCGCTTTGGATTGTTCTTTAAGATGTCTGACTCTGGAAGTATGTTTTAGAGTGTGTGTAAAAGATGGGTAAGGTAAGACTGCCGAAAGCTTCGGTCGACCCTCATACCGTTTTGTAAGAAATGTAGGGAGACTGTGTGTACTTGGGAGAATAGATGCATTGAATGTGAGAATTTATCAGAGAAGGAATGGAAGGTCTTTATGAAATACGTTGAGAGACTGGAGAAAGATCGTGTAAGGAGATCTGTTTCTCGTAGTGAGAAGTCCAAATTCTTCGAGTAAAAGGAGTGATTGTATTCCTCTCCAGCTCCTTCTAATGTAGAATTGTAGTTCCTTCTCCCAGGTATATCCTGCGCCCGCTGCTGTATCGGAGGAGACGAACGATACAAATATTGTGAAAGTGTTCGCTGCCCTTGCGTCCATGGGCGACCAGATACAGCGACTTACAGACAAAGTTAGTGCTTTCGATGTCAGTGAAAGTGTAGTGGAGGGGGCGTCTGATCGTCTCTCTCGTGCTCCTAGACCTAGACCTCTGTCAAGCTCCCAGACCCAAGGGAGAAGGCATGTCGACAGTCGAAGGGAGGCGAGAGAGGTTTTTGACACGGTCAGGCGTCCCTTCGAACAGTCCTGTTTGCAAGTTCCCAGGCTGTTGCAGTTCGCCGCAGAAAAGGCGTAACTGGGAAGTGTGCGTCCTCGGAAGGTTCGCCTTCCGAGCGAGAACGTCGGTATGCAGTGGTGTCTCGCCCACTCAAGAGGACGTTCAGGACATCAACTGCTCTCGAGAGACAGGTGCAAGATAGTGAGGCTTGGAGTAGTCCTGAGGTGTTGTCATCCTCGGAAGACTGGGAGCAGTACCGATCAAGAGGAAAGGATTTTTCGTACTAGAGAGGACGCAAATCACACTGGCGATATACGTCCGTCTCGGCATGGTATTGCCTTGGAGAATCGCCTCCATCTTCTTATGGATCCTCCCCTCGTATTTCTCCGTCGGGTAGAGTACAAGATCGCTCTCCTTTAGGTCGCAGTCCAGCTCGTAATCCTCATCCTTCGTCGTCTACCATTCAGGAGGATGGTACGAAGCATTTCTTACGGGAAATGCAGTCCAAGTTGGCAGTGTTTGGTGAAGTCTTGGGATGCTCCTGAACAAGCATCTTCGAGCGTAAGGACGATTTCCTTCCCATTAAGTCTTCGAAAAGGGAAGACAGGACGCGTTCGCCGAGGACGCAGGGCGCACTGGCGCTAGGAGGAAAATAGTGTCGGAAGAAGCAGGACGCAAACGTCAGGACGCGGAACCAAGGGTGGACGCAGGACCGCAGGCGGCAGGAAGCAGGCGTGTCTACGATGGACGCAGGACGCAGGCGGCAGGACGCAGACGCATCGGTAGCCGCAGGACGCAGGCGGCAAGACATCGAGAGGCGGCAGACGCCGATGCCTCGCTAGCCGCAGGACGCAGGCGGCAGGACGCTAGTCCGTCAACGAAGCGTCAATACGACAACGACTTGCAAGATATTTCTTCAGCAGAAGAAGAGTTGGAAGTAATTGAAGAAAAGAATACAGAACCTTCTTCAGATTATAAGGTTCTGACTTCACTCGTCTTATTGCTGTTTTTGAGGGGAATTTAAACCGACAGCTCCGTTATCCCCCTTATCACAGTTTTCTAAGACTAGGACTCCAAAGAAGTCCTCCTTCCTGAAAATGACGATGTCAATTTCGGCAAAGAGGCCTTCAACGGGTGAATGACTGGATGAAGGACAAGAAAGAAGCGGGAAATACTCTTTTTGTTTTTCCTCCAGCTAAGTTAGCTTCTAAATCGGGAGTATGGTACGCTACTGGAGAAAGTCTAGGCCTGGGAGTACCTGCCTCCTCCCAGGGGGGACTTCTCCAGTATAGTGGACAGCTCACGAGACAGGCGTTACAGTCGGCCAAGGTCTGGTGGACGTCCTCGGAATTTGACCATCTATTTAAAGGGATTTTTAGGACTTTCGAAGTCTTTAATTTCTTGGATTGGTCTTTGGGAGCGCTAGCGAATTCCATAGGAGAAGAGGATTCGCAGGACTTAGAAACAGCTAAGAGCATTATGTCCTGCATGGATAAGGCTCTTAGAGACGGAACGAATGAGCTGGCTTCGTTATTCACGGCAGGAGTGCTTAAGAAGAGATCGCTCTTGTGTTCGTTCGCCTCAAAAGGAGTTTCTAACTCTCAGAATCGGAGTTACTGTTCTCGGTCCCCTTTCGAAACAGCTGTTTCCTTCAGAGGTGATTAGGGATATAGCTCTATCCCTTTCGCAGAAAGCTACTCAAGATCTTCTTTCTTCTTCGGTTAAGAGTTCTTACCACCAAGTTGGTGAACGAGACGCCAAAGGAGACTAGAACCGTCGCAACAGCCCTTTCGAGGAAGAACATTCGCTCGACCCGCCTTTAGGGGTAGAGAGTACCATCGAAAAGAGGAGCCAAGAACCCCTCTAAAGAATGAGAAATTCGGTCCTCCAGACGACAGTGGGAGCCAGACTTCAAGGTTTTTGGGAAGTCTGGCAACAAATGAAGGCAGATCCCTGGGCTGTCCAACGTAGCCTCGGGAAGGATACAAGATTCCTTTCGTGAAAAGACCCCCTCTCGCAACATCTCCGAGAGCCCTCTGGCAAAATTACAACGATTTAGAGAAGAAAGCGGCTCTGTGGGAGCAAGTAGCTTCCATGCTAGAGAAAGTAGCAATAGAACCTGTTCTGGATCACGAATCTCCGGGATTTTACAACCGTCTGTTCCTGTTGCAAAGTCCTCGGGAGGTTGGAGGCCAGTGCTGGACGTAGTCAACTGAATCTTTTCGTAGAAAAAGACCAAGTTTCACTATGGAGACGAACGATTCAGTACTGGCAGCGGTACGTCCAGGGGACTGGATGGCGACTCTGGACTTACAAGACGCATACTTTCATATTCCGATTCATCCAGGAAGCAGGAAGTATCTAAGGTTTGTGATTCAGGACAGGGTCTTTCAGTTCAAGGCCCTATGCTTCGGCCTTTGCACAGCCCCTCAAGTATTCACGAGGATGATGTCCAATGTGGCGAGATGGCTACATTAAGAGGGATCAGAGTATCTTTGTATCTGGACAGACTGGTTGATAAGATCCCAGTCGAGAATTCAATGTCTGGAGGACGTAAGTCAAACATTGGACTTAGCAAAAGACCTAGGTCTGGTAGTGAATATGGGAAAGTCCCATTTGGAGCCCCAACAACAGATAGTTTATTTGGGATTCAGATATCGGCAGTGACTTTTCGGGCTTTTCCGTCCCCCGAAAGGCAAGCCCAATGCAGTCAGAAGGTGCAGGATTTTCTAAAGAAAGACCGATGCTCTGCAAGAGAGTGGATGAGTCTACTGGGCACACTCTCTTCACTAGAGAGGTTCATTTCTTTAGGAAGACTGCACATGAGACCTCTTCAGTTTTTCCTGAAGGATTCATGCCAAGAAAATCGCAACCGGATTCCTTCCAGTTTCTAATTCCGACCGAACGTAAAGGAGGAATTAAAGTGGTGGCTAACTCCAGGCAGGTTAGCAAGAGGGATGTCGCTTCAGCAGAAGAACCCAGACCTCGTCTTGTTTTCCGACGCGTCGGACGCGGGTTGGGGAGCGACATTAGGCCCTCAAGAGGTGTCGGGACTTTGGAACAAGGACGAAACAAAGTGCACATAAACAGGAAGGAACTGTTGGCAATTTTCTTGGCTTTGAAGCACTTCAGAGAGTTGATTCGAAACAAGACAGTGCAGGTCAACTCGGACAACACCACGGCTCTGGCATATATTCGGAAGCAAGGGGAACTCATTCTTTTTCCCCTTTACAATCTGGCAAAAGAAATTCTGCTTTGGGCAGAAGAGGAAAAGGTCGTGATACTCCACCAGGTTTATACAAGGAGAAAGACGTGGTGCGGACCTGTTGAGCAGGAGAGAGCAACTTCTCTCGACGGAGTGGACGTTGCACATGGAGGTTTGCCAGAGCCTGTGGAAGTTGTGGGGCCGTCCGGTAGTGGATCTGTTTGCGACAGCCAGAACAAAGAGATTACCACATATTGCTCTCCGATTCCAGACCAGGAAGCAGTGGCGGTAGATGCATTCCTGATGGATTGGTCAAACTTAGATCTGTACGCATTTCCTCCGTTCAAGGTGCTGGGGAAAGTGATGAAGAAGTTCAGGGAGAGCAAAGGAACGAGGATGACCTTAATAGCCCCTTTTTGTTTTGGCCGGCCCAAAGTTGGTTCACAGAGGTACTGGAATGGACGGTAGATACGCCAAGGACGCTTCCTCTAAGAGTAGATTTACTCAAACAACCCCACTTCGACAGGTTTCACAAGAATACCCTCGCTCTGGGTCTGACTGCGTTCAGACTATCGAACGTCTGGTCAGAGCGAGGGGATATTCTAGAGAGGTGGCCAGTGCAGTGGCTAGAGCCAGAAGAACCTCCACAATCACGGTGTATCAGTCGAAGTGGGACAATTTCCGGAAGTGGTGTAAAAACAGGAAAGTGTCTTCATCCAGTACCTCTGTGACCCAAATCGCAGATTTCCTTCTTTACTTGAGGAAGGATTTACACTTGTCAGTTTCGACAATTAAAGGTTATAAGAGTATGCTAACCTCAGTGTTTAGACACAGGGATCTAGACATCTCGAATAACTTAGATCTGAGAGATCTGATTTAGGTCGTTTGGGGACGAAGAAACAATCAGAAAGGCAGGCCACCTGCGTGGAACCTGGATGTGGTCTTGAAGTATTTAACTTCTAGCAAATTCGAACCGTTAGAGGAATCCTCTCTGAGAGATCTTGCTAAGAAGACTATCTTTTTAGTAGCATTAGCAACTGCTAAAAGAGTTAGTGAGCTTCAGGCCATATCGAAGAAGGTGGGATGGAGACACGGCAATGCAGTGTGTGCATTCCAAGAAGGTTTCTTGGCCAAGAATGAGGATCCAGCTAATCCTTGGCCAAGATCCCTTTGAAGTTTTGGGTCTAGCTGAATTGGTCGGTAACGAGCAAGAAAGAGTTCTCTGCCCAGTTGAGCGTTGAGATGTTATATACAAAGAACAAGAGTTATCAGAGGGAGGTCTGATGCTCTGTGGTGTTCAGTTTAAAGACTAGACCCATGACGAAGAACGCTCTAGCCTTCTTCATGAGAGAGTTAATTAAAGAGGCTCATATGTTGTGTGAAGAGCAGAGCTTTGGTATTTTAAAGGTGAAGGCTCATGAAGTCAGGGCAGTGGCGACTTCATTAGCGTTTAAAAAGATTTAGCCCTCAAGGAAATTATTGAATCAACATATTGGAGAACTAATTCAATATTTGCGTCTCATTATCTTAGGGACGTTCAGACAACCTTCGATAATTGTCAGACGCTAGGTCCATACGTGTCCTCGGGTACAGTATTGGGCAAAGGAGTTACTACCCATAACCTTCTTGTAAGCTAGTTGTTTTTTTATTAGGTGATGGTGTTTGTGTTTTTTTGGTCGTCTGAGAAAAGGGTGCGGTACTTTTCTCAGTCGTGTTAGTATTATCTGGTGATGGTGTGTGTGTAGTTCAGGTAAATGATTTGTTACTAGCTTGAATGCGTGGCATAAGAGGGCTGTAAGGATCTGTCAACACATTGGTCACGTCCAGTTGTCAGTTCCAGTCTTAGCTTCTTCAACATACAGGACACTTCCTTGTTGAGAGCTACTAAGGTTTAAGCAGGCTTAGAGCAGGACCTATGAAGTCAGCTACCTTAGCAGGTAAGGAACCTGGAGTTTTAATAATATTTTAATAATATATACTCTAAGAATGTTGCTGTCCTTGACCCACCTCCAAATGTGTCAATCAGCTATATATATACCTGCCAGGTAAGTGTCATACATTAAAATGAAGTTTTTATGATAAAACAAAGTTTAATGTATACTTACCTGGCAGGTATATATAATTTAATTCCCACCCGCCTCCCCTCAGGGGACAGGGTTCAGAGAAAATCTGGCCCAATTGGGGAACGGTTCCTAGCGCTAGCGCCACGGTAACGGGGTGGTGGTTGCCTGAACTACTAATAGGTTACTAGCGATTGCCGCGAGTTTTTGAAAAATTTCTGCCAGGTGGAACGAGAGAATATAGCTATATATATACCTGCCAGGTAAGTATACATTAAACTTTGTTTTATCATAAAAACTTCATTTTTAGCTATTCGCGGGGGCCTTCTGGTACCCGGTACCCATCCCCCACAGGGGTGCTACAGTATTGGTTTTATTTTTCATTCCTTCATACAGTACTGTTATTTATTCATTTATTACCATTTCTATGACTTGTCTTTCTCCCTCTCTGCAGGCTGATATCCCTTCGAAAACCTCATAGATTTATTGTCTGTTGACTCTCCATTAGGTTGGTCAGCTGGAGATTTAAAGTAAGAAAGAATATAGTCCCACTTTACTGTTTTGGTGAAGGTGATCCATGCTGCTTACCAGTTTTGTTGAAGGTGATCCATGCTGCTTACCAGTTTTGTTGAAGGTGATCCATGCCGCTTACCTTAGATAGGGATGTTTATTTACATGAAAAGAATAGGGATGTTCCATTACATGGAAAAGAATAGCTAAATTTCTTCCTTGAGCAGTGAACTATTCACATATGTAAATATGATGGTGTATAGACAATTTTAATATGTTTTATAAATTGTCATTGAAGATGTTAATGTTCAGTGGTATTACTTCTGTTATGAATTGACCTTTTTGTTTTTGTACTCCATTGTGTGAGTGTGATTTTTGCACTCTGTAGTCTTAGCTCTGCTCTTCTTAATTACAAAAGCAAGCTCTTGGTTTAACCATTAAACATTAAATTAGTTGAATGACAGGGTATGGCCTAAGAAAAAAATGAAAGATTTTTTGGTAAGATCTTTGTTATATCTGATGTACTATACTACTGAATATTTTTATGATTATTGTTTTTTTCTGCTTTTTTCAGAATGAGTGGATTGAGTCTTGAAGAATATGATTTACTCGGCGATTCAAAATACCGCGCCTATGTGGCAGCGGTTGATAAGACACTACGCAACTTTGAAAATACTAGCGAGTGGGCTGATCTCATATCCACACTTGGAAAACTTAATAAGGCATAACTTTTACTTTTCCTTCCTTGCATATATGTATATTGCTTGCATGTACAGTATTTTGATATTATGATACATTATCTTGGTGCATTGCTTTGTTATAGTATTTCTTTGTGGAAGGGATTGTTTAATGAATTTACAACAATGCCTTCATACTTGATGTTGCCTAAGCTATAAAATTAGTGTATAGAAGTAAATACTACAAATGCATTACTCACAGTATATAAGTAATTGGAGGTTAATATACTATACCTGATTGGGGTGTTCATCTAAAGTTATTTACAAATGTTTTCCATCTTTTATAATTTTTTTGCTCAAAACTCCCTTTTTATATATGCAAGTGACTTGCCAGGTAATTAAATTGGTAATAGTTTCTAACTTTCACAGCAGCTTAAGTTAAAAATTCACGGTAGCGCACTATTGTTTTTGTACATGAACTTTCCTGCCAGATATATACTTAGCTTACGTCTCTGACGTCACGACAGAATTCAAAACTCGCGGCAAATGCGACAGGTAGGTCAGGTGATCTACCCACCCGCCGCTGGGTGGCAGGTGTCTGAACCAATCCCCCTTTCCAGTCATAATTTTTTCTGTCGCCGGTGTTGACTACATCTGTTGTCGATACCTCTCGATTTTGAATTATTACTCGTTTTCGCCCTGGATTGTTTCAACGGACTTTTGGTGAAGTACCTGCTCCTTGGCTTGGCATTTGCGATTTGTGGACCGTTTTTGGATTATTTCTTTTGATTATTCTTGAATTTCATTATGTCTGATTTGGAAATTAAGAAAATCAACTATGTTCAGAGTTTGTTCTGTTACCGATTGTAAGGTGAGGCTACCGAAAGCTGCGGTAGACCCTCACACAGTATGCATGAGGTGTAGGGGGAATGACTGCTCATTTATTACCCTTGTAATGAATGTGGTAATTTGAATGAAGAAGAATGGAAGGCGCTTTCTTCTTATGTAAGAAAGCTTGAGAAGGACAAGGTTAGAAGCTCATCTAGGAGTTCTAGTAGGTCTCGCGCTAGCGAGTTTGAAGTTGATAACCCTGTTGTAGACGTAGCGCCTTTACCAGTTTCAGCCCCTGCTTCCTGCACCGAACCCGAAGATGCGCCTTCGGAGGTGGACACTATGAGAGCCACTATTCGCAGCATGGAGCTGAAAATTAAAGTGCTAGAAGGTAAGAGTGATAGCAATTTTGTGCAGTGATCCCCGTGCAGTGGAGGGTGCGTCTGATCGGTCTCCTAATGCTTCTAGGCCTAGACCTCTTCCAGACTCCCAGACCCAGTGATGGATGGAAAGTCGAAAGCCGCAGGAAGTTAGGGTGGAGAACCCCCACCGGTCAGGGCTCCCCTCGGTAGCGCCTGATGTTCGATCCCAGGCTACCTTGGATCGCGCCAAGAGAGAAGTCTTACGGCAATGCTTTCTCGTCTTCGCCTTCTCTCCTTCGCCCAAGAATGGTTGGAGCTCCTCGGAAGCTTCTCTCGGCCGTCGAAAGAGAGCCTGGCAGGCTTCTTCCGCGCTCTCCAGCCCTGAAGTTTTTTCGGAAAATCCTGGATTGGATGTCAAGAAACCGAGGATTTCTTTGGAGTTTCGCTCTCCTAGTAAGGATCGAGCTGCGTCTCCGTGAAGGACTTTGTTAAGTCTCCTACACGGTGTTTGGCTAGTCTGCAGGCGCAGATTACGGCTCTGGCTGACTCCTTGATTGTGAATGCTGGTCGTAGGAAGGACGTCTCGCTCCCGGTAAAGAAGTCCAGGCGCTCTTCTCCAGGCTTACGCTATTCGTCAGTAACTGCCCTCTCTCCATAGTGGATCGTAGTACGAGGCGCTCTCCTGCGGACATCGTTTCTCCGTCGGACAAGGGGCATGCTTCCCGTAGACGAGCCCTCTCCTGACAGGCGCTCGTCTCGAGACAGGATCTCTCCCGCTGGCAGACTCCAGGAGCCTGGTAGGCGTTTTTCTCATGGTACCGCTCTCCTTCAGGCTTTCGCTCTCCTGTGACCAGACGCCCTTTGGTAGACAGGCGCTCTTCTCCTGTCAGCCGCCCTTCGCTTAGCAGGCACCAAGAGCCTGGTAGGCGCTCTTCTCCTTCAAGGCGCTCTTCTCCCGATTTTCGCTCAGTCCTCGAGTTAGGCGCAGGGAATCTGTCAGACGCTTCTCGCCTGTAGGCGCTCGTCGCCAGAGATTCGCTCTCCTCGCAGCAGGCGCCAAGAGCCTGATAATCGCTTCCCCCCGCAGGACAGGCGCTCTTCGCCAGGCAGCCGCTCTCCTTTAGACAGGCGCCAGGAGCCTGATAGACGCTTTTCGCCTAATAGGCGCTCTTCGCCTAATAGGCGCTCTTCGCCTAATAGGCGCTCTTCGCCTGATAGGCGCTCTTCGCCAGATTTTCGCCCTGCGTTCGTTAGGCGCCAAGAGCCTAGAATGCGCCCTCATCCTGACAAGAAGGAGTTTTTCAGGCAGAAGCTCAACGGAAGTTTATAACTTCCCCGGTTAGATGTCAGAGTTTCTCCAGACATTCTTCCAAGGATGGACTCTCGGCTGAGGACAGACAGCCTTTCATCGTAAGGATCGTGAAGGATCTTCGGCGGAAGAAGAACAGGATCCCTCGAAGAAGAAATTCCTAAGGATTCCTCCGTTTTCTTCATACAAGCGGTTGACGGACCTGTTGCTTCAGGAATTGGAGACGCCCTTTCTCCTGTCGCCCCGCCCTCGCCTCTTTCGTTATTTTCGACTTCGAAAACTTCGAAGGTTTCCATCCTGTGTCAGGATGAAGCCTGCAATCTCCATGAAGAAGGCGCTTAGAGGTTTTGGTGAGTGGCTTCTTTCGAAGGAAGAGAAAGGGAAGACGGTGTTCTCTTTCCCTCCTTCTAAGCTTACTGGGAAACTAGGATTCTGGTATGAATCGGGAGACCCTTGGGCCTCGTTCTTCCATCCTCGGCAGACTCGGACTTCTCTTCACTGGTGGATTCCTCTCGACGCTCTGCCCTCATGTCTGCTAAGACGACATGGGGATGAATGAGCTTGACCACCTGTTGAAGGGAATGTTCCGAGTCCTGGGGAGGGTGTTTAACTTCCTAGACTGGTCTTTGGGCGTTTTGGCCAAGAAGACGCAGACCCCGGATTCCATTCTCCTGAGGATCTTATCATGTTCTCACGTGTATGGACAAGGCAGTGAGGGATGGATCGAGTGAAATAGCTTCACTTTTCGGAGCGGGAGTGATCAAGAAGAGATCTGTGTACTGTTCGTTTCCTGACGAAATCAGTATCGCATGCTCAGAGAGCCTCTCTCCTGTATTCTCAGCTCTCTCCTCAACTCTTCCCTAAGAAGATCGTTCAGGATGTTTCTTGTGCCCTTTCAGCTAAGGCTACACAGGACATGCTAGCCCAGTCTACCAGGAAGCCTCACTCTTCTTTCCAAGCTAAAACCAAGAGAGAGACTCCAGTTAGGCAGAGCCCTTTCGAGGAGTCCCTCCTGCCAGAGCTTCTTCCTCTAGAGGATCTAGACCCACTAAACGAGGGAAGACCTTCTCTAGATCCATCAGAGGGAAGAAGTAGATTCAAGTCCTCCAGACATCAGTGGGTGCCAGACTTCTGAAGTTTGCCGACGTCTGGGCCCAGAAAGGGGCGGACAACTGGTCACTCTCGATTGTCCGCAAAGGCTACCTCATTCCCTTCTTATCAAGACCTCCGTTGACGACGACTCCGAGGGAGTTGGTAGCCAAGTACAAGGACCCCATCATGAATCAAGCCCTCTCTCTAGCAGTAGATCTTATGCTGGAGAAGGAGGCGATAGAACTAGTGAAAGATCCTCATTCTGCGGGTTTTTACAACAGACTGTTCCTAGTTCCCAAGAGCTCAGGAGGATGGAGACCGGTTCTGGATGTAAGCGCCCTGAATGTCTTCGTAGAAAAAAGGAAGTTTCGCCATGGAGACAACTTCTTCAGTGTTGGCGCTCTTCGTCCAGGGGACTGGATGGTGTCCCTAGATCTTCAGGACGCTTACTTCCATGTGCCTATCCATCCTTCTTCACGGAGTTTTCTAAGATTCATGATGGGAGGGAAGATCTTCCAATTCAGGGCCTTGTGCTTCGGCCTTTCGACAGCCCCTCAAGTTTTCACGGGTTTAATGAAGAATGTAGCGCAGTGGCTACATTTGGAGGGAGTGAGGCTGTCTCTCTATCTAGACGATTGCTGATCAGAGCAAGCTCACAGAAAGATGTCTGGAGGACCTACAAAAGACACTGACTTTAGCAAGTTCGTTGGGGCTTCTGGTGAACTTCCAGAAGTCACAATTAATCCCCAGTCAAGAGCTGATATATCTGGGGATTCGGATGTTTCTCCGATTTTCGGGCCAATATCCGTCACCAGAGAATTGCTCGTTGCCAAGAGAAACTAACGACCTTCCTAGAGAAAGATGCATGCACAGCGAGGGAGTGGATGAGTCTGTTGGGACACTTTCCTCGCTGGAGCAATTCGTTTCTCTAGGAAGGTTGCATCTCAGACCTCTCCAATTCTTCCTTTACCGGAACTGGAGGTGTCCTCTCTCTAGACCTGGAATTCTCCTTCAGGATATCAAAAGGAATCAAGGAGGCCTTCTGTGGTGGACAGATCCTCTCCGATTTGCAGAAGGTCTGTCTCTGTACATGCCAAACCCGAACCAAGTATTGTTTTCCGACGCGTCGGAGACGGGTTGGGGTGCGACCCTAGGTCAACAAAGAGAAATGTCAGGCACCTGGGAGGGGGAACAGGTGTCCTGGCACATCAACAACAAAGAGTTGATGGCAGTGTGGTTGGCGTTAAAAGCCTTCGAGCCCCACGTCCGAAATGCTATAGTTCAGGTCAACTCGGACAACACCACAGCCTTTGCTTACATAAGAAGCAGGGGGGACACACTCTTTCTCCCTGTACGAAACAGCGAAGGACTTGCTGTTGTGGTCTCAGGCAAGGAAGATTGTTCTCTCACCAGGTTCGTACAGGGAGAGGGAATGTCAGAGCCGATCTCCTGAGCAGGAGGAATCAAGTGCTCCCCTCGGAGTGGACTCTGCACTCAGAAGTTTGCCAGGACCTGTGGAGGTTATGGGGGCAGACCTCATATCGACCTTTTTGCGACAGCAAAGAACAAGAGAATAGACCTCTACTGCTCCCCGATCTCGGACCCAGGAGCAGTGTCAGTCGATGCTTTCCTCCTAGAACTGGCGAGGTCTGGACGTCTATGCTTTTCCTCCATTCAAGATTCTGAGTCAAACACTCAGAAAGTTTGCGGCCTCGGAAGCGACAAGGATGACACTGGTAGCTCCATTCTGGCCGGCCCAGATTGGTTCACAGAGGTACTGGAATGGCTAGTGGACTTTCCAAGAGCTCTTCCACAAAGAGTAGATCTGCTCAGACAACCCCACTTCGACAGGTATCACAGAAACCTCCCCGCTCTCAATCTGACTGGCTTTCGACTGTCAAAAGTCTTGTCAGAGCGAAGGGGTTTTCAGCTAAGGCAGCGAAGGCTATCGCATCAGCTAGAAGGCCCTCTACCCTTAGTGTCTACCAGTCGAAGTGGGACTTCTTTTCGCCGTTGGTGCAGAAACCAGAGCTTTCCTCTTCCAGTACCTCTGTGACCCAAATCGCAGATTTCCTGGTTTTTCTCAGGGAAAAATGTGGTCTTGCAGTTTCGACCATCAAAGGATATCGGAGCATGTTAGCAGCTGTGTTTAGGCACAGAATTTAGATATCTCCAACAACAAAGATCTACATGATCTGCTAAGATCTTTTGAAACTTGCAAGAAACCCTCGTCTCAAATTCCGAGCTGGAACCTGGACGTGGTTCTTCGTTTCCTGAGGTCCTCGAAGTTCGAACCTCCCCAGTCATCTTCTTTCAAGGATCTTACGAAGAAGGCTCTGTTTCTTTTGGCTTTAGCATCTGCCAAAAGAGTTAGTGAGCTTCATGCTCTAGAAGGAAGGGTAGGTTTTCAAAGGAGATTCCGTGATTTGTTCCTTCCTTCCTTCTTTTCTAGCTAAGAACGAGAACCCTCAAATCCTTGGCCAAGGAGTTTTTGAGGTTCCAGGCTTAGCTCCCCTGGTAGGGGAAGAGCCAGAAAGAACTCTTTGCCCTGTGAGGACTTTAAGATACTACCTCCAGAGGAAGAAGTCTCTTAAGGGCATTAAGGACAGACTTTGGTGCTCTGTTAAGGATCCCAGTAGACCATTGTCTAAAAATGCTTTGTCCTTCTTTATTAGAAGCCTCGTGAAGGAAGCACATTTGGCTTGCGGTGAGGATCACTTCAAGCTTTTGAAAGTCAAGGCTCACGAGGTAAGAGCCATGCGACGTCCTTGCTTTCAACAAGAATATGTCACTCCAGAATCTGATGAAAGCAACATTCTGGAGATGCAATTCAGTATTCACGAACCACTACCTTAGAGACGTCAAAGATTACTTACGAAAGAATGCTTCGCGTTAGGCCGTATGTATCGGCGGATTCGGTGCTGGGGCAGGGAGCTGAAGCATATCCTTTGTAAATTTTTTCCCCTATTGTTGTGTTGTGTTTTTATGGTTGTTTGAAAGAGGATGCGGGTAGGCATCCTCTTCTATTCGTATTGCTAACATTTAGAATGGTTAGGTGATCTGTTCGTGCTAGAGCTCCCTGCATTGGTAGTGGTCAGGCTCTGTCATTTAAGAGGGCGAATCCCCATTGACATGATCCGACTTGGATTCTACTGAGTAAGTGGTATATCAAATCCCTTCGGTAGACCCAAAGAGTCCTTTTCAGCTGTAGGTCCACGCCCTCGCTGTAGCTCTTCAGGCTTTGCAGACTAATAGACAGTAACTATGAGTCTTCAGCCTTATCAGGTAAGAACCAAGGTTGTTAGTATCCTACAACAGATGTTGTTTCCCCTTTTTCCTTGTTACCTCTGTCTTTTTTCCACCAAGGGTGTCAATCAGCTAAGTATATATCTGGCAGGAAAGTTCATGTACAAAAATGATATTGTTATTTTACAATAAAGTTTTGTACATACTTACCTGGCAGATATATACGATTGATGGCCCTCCCAGCCTCCCCTCAGGAGACAGGTGGAAGAAAAATTATGACTGGAAAGGGGGATTGGTTCAGACACCTGCCACCCAGCGGCGGGTGGGGTAGATCACCTGACCTACCTGTCGCATTTGCCGCGAGTTTTGAATTCTGTCGTGACGTCAGAGACGTAAGCTAAGTATATATCTGCCAGGTAAGTATGTACAAAACTTTATTGTAAAATAACAATATCATTTTAGTGTAGGTAACTTACCTTGCTCACTTTTGGCGAAGAATAGATACAACACGGCTCAGTAGCTCAATTTGTTCCTGCTGCTCATCGACTAAACAAAGGTTTTTAAGTAGCTCTTTTGTTTTACCGGTTGATTGCACAGTTTGCTGACGTTTGGTGAAGTACCTTTTTTGATTTGGTAGTACTAAAGGGGGTGACTACTTGTCCCACCAATGCTCCTAAATTTAGGTCCCTGCCAGACTCCCCTAACCCTGGAAGGAGGCAAACCAAACATCCAAGGGAGGATGGGGTGGTTTGCCTACTGGTAGTTGCACCCTCAACCGAGCCTGTGCATTCCCAGGACTCTGGGGACAGCCACTGGAAAGGCGTCCAAGTGGAGGTGCATGCCTTACCATCCTGTGGCTCTGATTCCAACTCGAGCAGAAGGGGAAGTTGAAATTTTTCTGAGTTTCCCAGGCCATTGAAAAGACCTGAGCTCCTGAACATGCTCCCCCCTTGCTGTCAGTGTGCTAGAGATCTGGACCATAGTCTGCAACCTTCATGTAGTTTCTGGGAGCAGAAAAGCTTTCCAACGTCTCCCGAATATTTTGTGCCCAAGCGTTTGGTTATTAAGTGTTCCGAGCACCCAGTGAGTGATTGTGCAGTGACAGCTGTGTGCTCAGGGGAGAGGAGAGTGAAGTGTATGTTTCCAAGCGCTCTGCTGGCTTCAGGTGGCCAGCTAGCACCAAACGCTTGGTAGTAGAGCCTACAGTTGACCATTCAGTATGTGATTGTGGTAAGCGTTCAGTGGTAGATGAGCGCTCGGTGATAGGTGTCAAGCACTAAGTGTTTATTGATCGCCCAGGTGTTAAGCACTAAGTGTTTATTGAGCGTCCAGCCAGCTCTGTATGTATGATAGACCCAGGGTGCACGGGGGGAGCCGAGCTCACAGTGCAAGTCAAGCGCTCTGAGCTTGTGTTGACACCAAAGTGTCTTACTTCCGATCATGCGCTTAGTACTGAGGACTACTCTTCGAAGCGATCAGTGTTAGACTGGCCTTCGGAGTGTTCTCCAGTGTTGGATGGTTCATCGTTTTCGTTAAATTCACTTTTTCTTCTCACCCCATACAACGACTCATCCTCCTGCTCCTTTGGCGCCACCATCTGCCAATATTTTGGTGCCTCATGTGGCTTGCCATGAGCACCCTGTGTAGTTGAATGCATCACGTTTGAATGTTCTTGCAGTGCAGCACTCAGCATCAGACCCGATCCAGCAAAGAGGAAGAAATCATGGGCTTAGGTAAAAAACTGGCTTGGGAGGAGGAGAGCAAAGCAAATGTCCGCTCTCCAAGGTGGTTGAAAAAAGACTAGTGTCACTGGGTTCAAGCATGGTCTCTGACTTTATTCCACCTCGGCTACATATCAGATGACATGGCAAGAGAAGTGATGGATGTGGAGGTGGATGGAACACGAAGGAGAGCAAAACCTAAGACCAGGTGGAGAGATTTCATTAGAGATGATATGAAGGAGAAGGGAGTATGGACCTGAGTAGGGATAAAGCTGGGAAGAAGAAGAAGAGAGAGGAGATGGGGGAAGCACAGAGGGTGGGAGGACCAGTGATGGAGATACGGGATAGACAAGTGAAGAGAGCATTAAGTAAAATGAAGAATGGTAAAGCACCGGGTCCATTGGAGTTTTAAATTGAAATTATCAAATTACTCTATTAGGTACAAAGTGGGAGAAATGGATGCTGGATTTATTAACAGCTATATGGGAAGAGGGAGGAATGCCAAGGGACTGGGAGGAGAGTCTAATGGGTATATATATACAAGCAGAAGGGAGATGTCATGCATTGTGGTAACTACAGAGGAATTTAACTACAGAGCATGGATTGAAAGTTGTTCCGATACGTAATACAAACCATCGGTCCTTTAACAATAGGAAGTAGCTAGCGGCAGCTGGAACGGTCGTAAGCTTCGAACAAGGGGAGAACGGTAGTTAACTGCTTGTCCGACAGTCGCGCGGCGCGCGACTGGGAGGTAAAGGTAAACAAATCACTTTTGCTTTCGGCCGCGGGTGTGAAGGACGTGTTCGTCATCGCTCTCTGCCCGCTTCATCGTCGTATGCTTTGTTTTATATTGTGTTTTTGTTCATGAACTTACCTGTCAGATGATATATATAGCTGTATTTTTCCGAATCCGACAGAAATTTAAACACTTACGACACACGCAGTGGGAGTCAGGTGGTTAGTACCCATTCCCGCCGCTGGGAGGCGGGTATCAGGAATCATTCCCATTTTCTATTCATAATTTTTCTGTCGCCGGTGCTGAAAACACCTGTTTTCAGTACCTCCGTCTTAGGATTTTGGAAACTTCATTGCCGCTAAGTATCCTAATTGTCTTTTGATTTATTCACTTGGATTTGTGGCTAGACATACGCTATCTTAAATTGATTTGAATTTGATTCATTTTTGCATAAAATATCTGAATCTAGTTAGGCTAGTTTCAGACGGGGTTGTCTGCAAAGGTAGGGTGTGGCTACCGAAAGCTTCGGTAGATTCGCACTTGGTATGTACGAGGGTATGGGTCTTGCTTCTTTGTTGAGATTTGTCATGTAAGGAGTGAGACTTTGTCTATTCCGTAAGGAAGACGTATGATTCGTATGTCCGCAATTAATCAGTACATGTCTAATTCCGTAAGGAAGACGGATGATTCGTATGTACGCAATTAATCAGTAACAAAAGTCAGGGTTAGTGAACCTGCTGACCTTCCTGT